>NC_051183.1:150794139-151153289 GCF_013339695.2 Rhipicephalus sanguineus
CATACGCTAAAACGTCGTCTAATCGCAGAATAGATCGTTTTCTGAGGCTAGAAGCTTATACTTTTAGCAAATAGAACCATCTCCATCGTCTCCAAACGCACCAAACATCGTCTAACTCGCAAATAGTCGTTACTGAGGTTAGAAGCTTACATGTTTCATCAAAATTACAAGCTCTCCCAATCGTCTCAAACGCTAGAAACGTCGTCAAATCGCAGAAATCTAGTCGTTACTGAAGGCTGAAGCTTATGTTAATCAAAATTACAACCTCAGCCAATCGCCTCCAACCTACGAAACGTCGTCAAAGTCGCAGATAGATCGTTTCTGATGGCTAAAGCTTTACTTTTATCAAAATCCAACCATGTCCAATCGTCCTCCAAAGCGCTAACGGACGCGTGGATCTCGCAAAATAAGCGTTTCGGAAAGCTAGAAGCTCATATCTCTCAAGAAATTCCCACCACCTCCAATCGTCTCGAAACGCAACCAACTTCGCCAAATCGCAGAATATATAATAAATAATATCTGGGTTACGTCCCAAAACCAAGATATATTATGAGAGACGCCGGATGGAGGGCTGCGGAAATTTCGACCACCACCTGGGGTTCTTTAACGTGCACCTAAATCTAAGTACACGTCCTCAACATTTCGCCTCCATCGAAAATGTAGCCGCCACCAGCCGGGATTCGATCCCGCGCCCTTCGGGCCAGCATTCAGCGCCATAACCTAGACCACCGTGGCGGGCAAATCGCAGAATGGCCTTACTGAAGGCTAGAGATTATATGTTTTATTCTAATTACAACCACCTCCAATCGCCTCCAACGCTACGAAACGTCGTCCAAATCGCAGTATAAATCGTTTTCTGATGGCTAGAAGCTTATACATTTTATCAAAAAACCAACCATGTCCATCGTCTCCAAACGCGACGAAATGTCTGAAATCGCAAAATAAAGCGTTTTCTGAAAGGTAAAGCTCATACTCTTTGATAGAATTTCCACCACCTCCATCTCTCCAAACACTATAAATATGACGTAAAATCGCAGAATAGGTCGTTCCTGAAGGTAAGATTATATTTTAATCCAAAATTACAACTCTCCATCGCCTCCAAACCTACAAAACGTCGTCAAATCGCATATAGATCGTTTCTGATGGCGTAGAATCTTAGACATTTAATCAAAAATCCAACCATGTCCATCGCCCAAACGCGAGAAACATCGTGATATCGCAAAATAAAGCGTTTTTGAAAGCTAGAAGCCTCATCTCTCAGAGAATTCCCACCACCTCCAATCGTCTCGAACGCACCAAATTGTCGTCAAATCGCAGAATAGGCCGTTACTGAAGGCTAGAAGATTATAGTGTTTAATCAAAATTGCAACCTTGTCCAATCGCCTCCAAACGCTACGAAACGTCGTCAAATCGGCAGTAGTAGATCGTTTCTGATGGCTAGAAGCTGATACATTTAATCAAAAATCCAACCATGTCCAATCGTCCTCCAAATGCGACGAAACGTCGTGATATCGCAAAATAAAGCGTTTTTGAAAGCTAGAAGCTCATATCTCTCAAGAGAATTCCCACCACCTCCAATCGTCTCGAAACGCGACCAAATGTCGTCAAATCGCAGAATAGGCCGTTACTGAAGGCCAGAAGATTATATGTTTAATCAAAATTACAACCTTCTCCAATCGCCTCCAAACGCTACGAAACGTCGTCAAATCGCAGTATAGATCGTTTCTGATGGCTAGAAGCTTATACATTTAATCAAAAACACAACCATGTCCAATCGTCTCCAAATGCGACGAAACGTCGTGATATCGCAAAATAAAGCGTTTCTGAAAGCTAGAAGCTCATATTACTCATGAGAATTCGCACCACCTCCAGTTGTCTCCAAACGCGACCAAACGTCGTCAAATCGCAGAATAGGTCGTTACTGAAGGCTAGATGCTTATATGTTTAATCAATATTACAACCATCTCCAATCGTCTCCAAACGCGACGAAACGTCGTGATATCGCAAAATAAAGCGTTTTTGAAGCTAGAAGCTCATATCTCTCAAGAGAATTCCCACCACCTCCAATCGTCTCGAAACGCGACCAAACGTCGTCAAATCGCAGAATAGGCCGTTACTGAAGGCTAGAAGCTTATATGTCTAATCAAAGTTACAACCATCTCCAATCGTCTCCAAACGCTACGAAACGTCGTCAAATCGCAGTATAGATCGTTTCTGATGGCTAGAAGCTTATACGTTTAATCAAAAATCCAACCATGTCCAAATCGTCTCCAAACGCGACGAAACGTCGAGAAATCGCAAAATAAAGCGTTTCTGAAAGCTAGAAGCTCATATCTCTCATGAGAATTCCCACCACCTCCAATCGTCTCCAAACACTATAAAACGACGTAAAATCGCAGAATAGGCCCTCCTGAAGGCTAGAAGCTTGTATGTTTAATCAAAATCACAACCATCTCCAATCGCCTCCAAACGCTACGAAACGTCGTCAAATCGCAGTATAGATCGTTTCTGATGGCTAGAAGCTTATACATTTAACCAAAAATCCAACCATGTCCAATCGTTTCCAAACGCGACGAAACGTCGTGATATCGCAAAATAAAGCGTTTCTGAAAGCTAGAAGCTCATATCTCTCATGAGAATTCGCACCACCTCCAATTGTCTCCAAACGCGACCAAACGTCGTCAAATCGCAGAATAGGTCGTTACTGAAGGCTAGAAGCTTATATGTTTAATCAATATTACAACCATCTCCAATCGTCTCCAAACGCGACGAAACGTCGCGATATCGCAAAATAAAGCGTTTTTGAAAGCTAGAAGCTCATATCTCTCAAGAGAATTCCCACCGCCTCCAATCGTCTCGAAACGCGACCAAACGTCGTCAAATCGCAGAATAGGCCGTTACTGAAGGCTAGAAGATTATATGTTTAATCAAAATTACAACCACCTCCAATCGCCTCCAAACGCTACGAAACGTCGTCAAATCGCAGTATAGATCGTTTCTGATGGCCATGTCCAATCGTCTCCAAACGCGACGAAATGTCGTGAAATCGCAAAATAAGGCGTTTCTGAAAGCTAGAAGCTCATATCTTTGATGAGAATTTCCACCACCTCCAATCATCTCCAAACACTATAAAACGACGTAAAATCGCAGAATAGGTCGTTCCTGAAGGGTAGAAGCTTATATGTTTAATCAAAATTACAACCTTCTCCAATCGTCTCCAAACGCGAGGAAACGGCGTGAAATCGCAAAATAAAGCGTTTTTGAAAGGTAGAAGCTCATATCTTTGATGAGAATTTCCACCACCTCCAATCGTCTCCAAACACTTTAAAACGACGTAAAATCGCAGAATAGGTCGTTCCTGAAGGATAGAAGCTTATATGTTTAATTAAAACTGCAACATTTGCCAATCGTCTCCAAACGCCACGAAACGTCGTCAAATCGCAGAATAGATCGTTTCCGAAGGCTAGAAGCTTATACGTTTAATGAAAATTACAACCATCTCCAATCGTCTCCAAACGCAACCAAACGTCGTCAAATCGCAGAATAGGTCGTTACTGAAGGGCATATGTTTAATCAAAATTACAACCATCTCCAATCGTCTCCAAACGCTACGAAACGTCGTCTAATCGCAGAATAGATCGTTTCTGATGGCTAGAAGCTTATACGTTTAATCAAAAATCCAACCATGTCCAATCGTCTCCAAACGCGACGAAACGTCGTGATATCGCAAAATAAAGCGTTTCTGAAAGCTAGAAGCTCATATTTTTCATGAGAATTCCACCACCTCCAATCGTCTCCAAACGCTACGAAACGTCGTCTAATCGCAGAATAGATCGTTTCTGATGGCTAGAAGCTTATACGTTTAATCAAAAATACAACCATCTCCAATCGCACGAAACGTCGTCAAATCGCAGTATAGATCGTTTCTGATGGCTAGAAGCTTATACGTTTAATCAAAAATCCAACCATGTCTAAATCGTCTCCAAACGTGACGAAACGTCGTGAAATCGCAAAATATAGCGTTTCTGAAAGCTAGAAGCTCATATCTCTCATGAGAATTCCCACCACTTCCAATCGTCTCCAAACAGTATAAAACGACGTAAAATCGCAGAATAGGCCCTCCTGAAGGCTAGAAGCTTGTATGTCTAATCAAACATACAACCATCTCCAATCGCCTCCAAACGCTAAGAAACGTCGTCAAATCGCAGAATAGGCCGTTACTGAAGGCTAGAAGCTTATACGTTTAATCAAAATTACAACCATCTCCAATCGCCTCCAAACCCTACGAAACATCGTCAAATCGCAGTATAGATCGTTTCTGATGGCTAGAAGCTTATACATTTAATGAAAAATCCAACCATGTCCAATCGTCTCCAAACGCGACGAAACGTCGTGATATCGCAAAATAAAGCGTTTCTGAAAGCTGGAAGCCCGTATCTTTCATGAGACTTCCACCACCTCCAATCGTCTCCAAACGCGACCAAACGTCGTCAAATCGCAGAATAGGCCGTTACTGAAGGCTAGAAGCTTATATGTCTAATCAAAGTTACAACCAGCTCCAATCGCCTCCAAACGCTACGAAACGTCGTCAAATCGCAGTATAGATCGTTTCTGATGGCTAGAAGCTTATACATTTAATCAAAAATCCAACCATGTCCAATCGTCTCCAAACGCGACGAAACATTGTGATATCGCAAAATAAAGCGTTTTTGAAAGCTAGAAGCTCATATCTCTCAAGAGAATTCCCACCACCTCCAATCGTCTCGAAACGCGACCAAATGTCGTCAAATCGCAGAATAGGCCGTTACTGAAGGCTAGAAGATTATATGTTTAATCAAAATTACAACCACCTCCAATCGTCTCCAAACGCTACGAAACGTCGTCAAATCGCAGTATAGATCGTTTCTGATGGCTAGAAGCTTATACGTTTAATCAAAAATCCAACCATGTCCAATCGTCTCCAAACGCGACGAAACGTCGTGATATCGCAAAATAAAGCGTTTCTGAAAGCTAGAAGCTCATATCTTTCATGAGAATGCCACCACCTCCAATCGCCTCCAAACGCGACCAAACGTCGTCAAATCGCAGAATAGGCCGTTACTGAAGGCTAGAAGCTTATATGTCTAATCAAAGTTACAACCATCTCCAATCGCCTCCAAATGCTACGAAACGTCGTCAAATCGCAGTATAGATCGTTTCTGATGGCTAGAAGCTTATCCATTTAATCAAAAATCCAACCATGTCCAATCGTGTCCAAACGCGACGAAACGTCGTGATATCGCAAAATAAAGCGTTTCTGAAAGCTAGAAGCTCATATCTTTCATGAGAATTCCACCACCTCCAATCGTCTCCAAACGCGACCAAACGTCGTCAAATCGCAGAATAGGCCGTTACTGAAGGCTAGAAGCTTATATGTCTAGTCAAAGTTACAGCCATCTCCAATCGTCTCCAAACGCAACCAAACGTCGTCAAATCGCAGAATAGGTCGTTACTGAAGGGTAGAAGCTTATATGTTTAATCAAAATTAGAACCATCTCCAATCGTCTCCAAACGCTACGAAACGTCGTCTAATCGCAGAATAGATCGTTTCTGATGGCTAGAAGCTTATACGTTTAATCAAAAATACAACCATCTCCAATCGTCTCTAAACGCTACGAAACGTCGTCAAATCGCAGTATAGATCGTTTCTGATTTCTAGAAGCTTATACGTTTAATCAAAAATCCAACCATGTCCAATCGTCTCCAAACGCGACGAAACGTCGTGAAATCGCAAAATAAAGCCTTTCTGAAAGCTAGAAGAAGCTCATATCTCTCATGAGAATTCCCACCACCTCCAATCGTCTCCAAACACTATAAAACGACGTAAAATCGCAGAATAGGCCCTCCTGAAGGCTAGAAGCTTGTATGTCTAATCAAACATACAACCATCTCCAATCGTCTCCAAACGCTAAGAAACGTCGTCAAATCGCAGAATAGGCCGTTACTGAAGGCTAGAAGCTTATATGTTTAATCAAAATTACAACCATCTCCAATCGCCTCCAAACGCTACGAAACGTCGTCAAATCGCAGTATAGATCGTTTCTGATGGCTAGAAGCTTATACATTTAATCAAAAATCAAACCATGTCCAATCGTCTCCAAACGCGACGAAACGTCGTGATATCGCAAAATAAAGCGTTTCTGAAAGCTAGAAGCTCATATCTCAAGAGAATTCCCACCACCTCCAATCGTCTCGAAACGCGACCAAATGTCGTCAAATCGCCGAATAGGCCGTTACTGAAGGCTAGAAGATTATATGTTTAATCAAAATTACAAACACCTCCAATCGCCTCCAAACGCTACGAAACGTCGTCAAATCGCAGGATAGATCGTTTCTGATGGCTAGAAGCTTATACATTTAATCAAAAAACCAACCATGTCCAATCGTCTCCAAACGCGACGAAATGTCGTGAAATGGCAAAATAAAGCGTTTCTGAAAGGTAGAAGCTCATATCTTTGATGAGAATTTCCACCACCTCCAATCATCTCCAAGCACTATAAAACGACGTAAAATCGCAGAATAGGTCGTTCCTGAAGGGTAGAAGCTTATATGTTTAATCAAAAATACAACCATCTCCAATCGTCTCCAAACGCAACCAAACGTCGTCAAATCGCAGAATAGGTCGTTACTGAAGGGCATATGTTTAATCAAAATTACAACCATCTCCAATCGTCTCCAAACGCTACGAAACGTCGTCTAATCGCAGAATAGATCGTTTCTGATGGCTAGAAGCTTATACGTTTAATCAAAAATCCAACCATGTCCAATCGTCTCCAAACGCGACGGAACGTCGTGATATCGCAAAATAAAGCGTTTCTGAAAGCTAGAAGCTCATATTTTTCATGAGAATTCCACCACCTCCAATCGTCTCCAAACGCTACGAAACGTCGTCTAATCGCAGAATAGATCGTTTGTGATGGCTAGAAGCTTATACGTTTAATCAAAAATACAACCATCTCCAATCGCTACGAAACGTCGTCAAATCGCAGTATAGATCGTTTCTGATGGCTAGAAGCTTATACGTTTAATCAAAAATCCAACCATGTCCAAATCGTCTCCAAACGTGACGAAACGTCGTGAAATCGCAAAATAAAGCGTTTCTGAAAGCTAGAAGCTCATATCTCTCATGAGAATTCCCACCACTTCCAATCGTCTCCAAACACTATAAAACGACGTAAAATCGCAGAATAGGCCCTCCTGAAGGCTAGAAGCTTGTATGTCTAGTCAAACAACCATCTCCAATCGTCTCCAAACGTTAAGAAACGTCGTCAAATCGCAGAATAGGCCGTTACTGAAGGCTAGAAGCTTATATGTTTAATCAAAATCACAACCATCTCCAATCGCCTCCAAACGCTACGAAACGTCGTCAAATCGCAGTATAGATCGTTTCTGATGGCTAGAAGCTTATACATTTAACCAAAAATCCAACCATGTCTAATCGTTTCCAAACGCGACGAAACGTCGTGATATCGCAAAATAAAGCGTTTCTGAAAGCTAGAAGCTCATATCTCTCATGAGAATTCGCACCACCTCCAATTGTCTCCAAACGCGACCAAACGTCGTCAAATCGCAGAATAGGTCGTTACTGAAGGCTAGAAGCTTATATGTTTAATCAATATTACAACCAGCTCCAATCGTCTCCAAACGCGACGAAACGTCGTGATATCGCAAAATAAAGCGTTTTTGAAAGCTAGAAGCTCATATCTCTCAAGAGAATTCCCACCGCCTCCAATCGTCTCGAAACGCGACCAAACGTCGTCAAATCGCAGAATAGGCCGTTACTGAAGGCTAGAAGATTATATGTTTAATCAAAATTACAACCACCTCCAATCGCCTCCAAACGCTACGAAACGTCGTCAAATCGCAGTATAGATCGTTTCTGATGGCCATGTCCAATCGTCTCCAAACGCGACGAAATGTCGTGAAATCGCAAAATAAGGCGTTTCTGAAAGCTAGAAGCTCATATCTTTGATGAGAATTTCCACCACCTCCAATCATCTCCAAACACTATAAAACGACGTAAAATCGCAGAATAGGTCGTTCCTGAAGGGTAGAAGCTTATATGTTTAATCAAAAATACAACCATCTCCAATCGTCTCCAAACGCAACCAAACGTCGTCAAATCGCAGAATAGGTCGTTGCTGAAGGGCATATGTTTAATCAAAATTACAACCATCTCCAATCGTCTCCAAACGCTACGAAACGTCGTCTAATCGCAGAATAGATCGTTTCTGATGGCTAGAAGCTTATACGTTTAATCAAAAATCCAACCATGTCCAATCGTCTCCAAACGCGACGAAACGTCGTGATATCGCAAAATAAAGCGTTTCTGAAAGCTGGAAGCCCGTATCTTTCATGAGACTTCCACCACCTCCAATCGTCTCCAAACGCGACCAAACGTCGTCAAATCGCAGAATAGGCCGTTACTATCGCAAAATAAAGCGTTTCTGAAAGCTAGAAGCTCATATTTTTCGTGAGAATTCCACCACCTCCAATCGTCTCCAAACGCTACGAAACGTCGTCTAATCGCAGAATAGATCGTTTCTGATGGCTAGAAGCTTATACGTTTAATCAAAAATACAACCATCTCCAATCGCTACGAAACGTCGTCAAATCGCAGTATAGATCGTTTCTGATGGCTAGAAGCTTATACGTTTAATCAAAAATCCAACCATGTCTAAATCGTCTCCAAACGTGACGAAACGTCGTGAAATCGCAAAATAAAGCGTTTCTGAAAGCTAGAAGCTCATATCTCTCATGAGAATTCCCACCACTTCCAATCGCCTCCAAACAGTATAAAACGACGTAAAATCGCAGAATAGGCCCTCCTGAAGGCAAGAAGCTTGTATGTCTAATCAAACATACAACCATCTCCAATCGCCTCCAAACGCTAAGAAACGTCGTCAAATCGCAGAATAGGCCGTTACTGAAGGCTAGAAGCTTATACGTTTAATCAAAATTACAACCATCTCCAATCGCCTCCAAACGCTACGAAACATAGTCAAATCGCAGTATAGATCGTTTCTGATGGCTGGAAGCTTATACATTTAATCAAAAATCCAACCATGTCCAATCGTCTCCAAACGCGACGAAACGTCGTGATATCGCAAAATAAAGCGTTTCTGAAAGCTGGAAGCCCGTATCTTTCATGAGACTTCCACCACCTCCAATCGTCTCCAAACGCGACCAAACGTCGTCAAATCGCAGAATAGGCCGTTACTGAAGGCTAGAAGCTTATATGTCTAATCAAAGTTACAACCATCTCCAGTCGTCTCCAAACGCTACGAAACGTCGTCAAATCGCAGTATAGATCGTTTCTGATGGCTAGAAGCTTATACGTTTAATCAAAAATACCAAACATGTCCAAATCGTCTCGAAACGCGACGAAACGTCGTGATATCCCAAAATAAAGTGTTTCTGAAATCTGGAAGCTCATATCTCTCATGAGAATTCGCACCACCTCCAATCGTCTCCAAACGCGAGCAAACGTCGTCAAATCGCAGAATAGGTCGTTACCGAAGGCTAGACGCTTATATGTTTAATCAAAATTACAACCATCTCCAATCGCCTCCAAACGCTACGAAACGTCGTCAAATCGCTGTATAGATCGTTTCTGATGGCTAGAAGCTTATACATTTAATCAAAAATCCAACCATGTCCAATCGTCTCCAAACGCGACGAAACATCGTGATATCGCAAAATAAAGCGTTTCTGAAAGCTAGAAGCTCATATTTTTCATGAGAATTCCACCACCTCCAATCGTCTCCAAACGCTACGAAACGTCTTCTAATCGCAGAATAGATCGTTTCTGATGGCTAGAAGCTTATACGTTTAATCAAAAATACAACCATCTCCAATCGCTACGAAACGTCGTCAAATCGCAGTATAGATCGTTTCTGATGGCTAGAAGCTTATACGTTTAATCAAAAATCCAACCATGTCCAAATCGTCTCCAAACGTGACGAAACGTCGTGAAATCGCAAAATAAAGCGTTTCTGAAAGCTAGAAGCTCATATCTCTCATGAGAATTCCCACCACTTCCATTCGTCTTCAAAAGGTATAAAACGACGTAAAATCGCAGAATAGGCCCTCCTGAAGGCTAGAAGCTTGTATGTCTAATCAAACATACAACCATCTCCAATCGCCTCCAAACGCTAAGAAACGTCGTCAAATCGCAGAATAGGCCGTTACTGAAGGCTAGAAGATTATATGTTTAATCATAATTGCAACCTTGTCCAATCGCCTCCAAACGCTACGAAACGTCGTCAAATCGCAGTATAGATCGTTTCTGACGGCTAGAAGCTGATACATTTAATCAAAAATCCAACCATGTCCAATCGTCTCCAAATGCGACGAAACGTCGTGATATCGCAAAATAAAGCGTTTTTGAAAGCTAGAAGCTCATATCTCTCAAGAGAATTCCCACCACCTCCAATCGTCTCGAAACGCGACCAAATGTCGTCAAATCGCAGAATAGGCCGTTACTGAAGGCTAGAAGCTTATATGTCTAATCAAAGTTACAACCATCTCCAATCGCCTCCAAACGCTACGAAACATAGTCAAATCGCAGTATAGATCGTTTCTGATGGCTAGAAGCTTATACATTTAATCAAAAATCCAACCATGTCCAATCGTCTCCAAACGCGACGAAACGTCGTGATATCGCAAAATAAAGCGCTTCTGAAAGCTGGAAGCCCGTATCTTTCATGAGACTTCCACCACCTCCAATCGTCTCCAAACGCGACCAAACGTCGTCAAATCGCAGAATAGGCCGTTACTGAAGGCTAGAAGCTTATATGTCTAATCAAAGTTACAACCATCTCCAATCGTCTCCAAACGCTACGAAACGTCGTCAAATCGCAGTATAGATCGTTTCTGATGGCTAGAAGCTTTAATCAAAAATACCAAACATGTCCAAATCGTCTCGAAACGCGACGAAACGTCGTGATATCCCAAAATAAAGCGTTTCTGAAAGCTGGAAGCTCATTTCTCTCATGAGAATTCGCACCACCTCCAATCGTCTCCAAACGCGAGCAAACGTCGTCAAATCGCAGAATAGGTCGTTACCGAAGGCTAGACGCTTATATGTTTAATCAAAATTACAACCATCTCCAATCGCCTCCAAACGCTACGAAACGTCGTCAAATCGCTGTATAGATCGTTTCTGATGGCTAGAAGCTTATACATTTAATCAAAAATCCAACCATGTCCAATCGTCTCCAAACGCGACGAAACATCGTGATATCGCAAAATAAAGCGTTTCTGAAAGCTAGAAGCTCATATTTTTCATGAGAATTCCACCACCTCCAATGGTCTCCAAACGCTACGAAACGTCTTCTAATCGCAGAATAGATCGTTTCTGATGGCTAGAAGCTTATACGTTTAATCAAAAATACAACCATCTCCAATCGCTACGAAACGTCGTCAAATCGCAGTATAGATCGTTTCTGATGGCTAGAAGCTTATACGTTTAATCAAAAATCCAACCATGTCCAAATCGTCTCCAAACGTGACGAAACGTCGTGAAATCGCAAAATAAAGCGTTTCTGAAAGCTAGAAGCTCATATCTCTCATGAGAATTCCCACCACTTCCAATCGTCTCCAAACAGTATAAAACGACGTAAAATCGCAGAATAGGCCCTCCTGAAGGCTAGAAGCTTGTATGTCTAATCAAACATACAACCATCTCCAATCGCCTCCAAACGCTAAGAAACGTCGTCAAATCGCAGAATAGGCCGTTACTGATGGCTAGAAGCTTATACATTTAATCAAAAATCCAACCATGTCCAATCGTCTCCAAACGCGACGAAACGTCGTGATATCGCAAAATAAAGCGTTTCTGAAAGCTGGAAGCCCGTATCTTTCATGAGACTTCCACCACCTCCAATCGTCTCCAAACGCGACCAAACGTCGTCAAATCGCAGAATAGGCCGTTACTGAAGGCTAGAAGCTTATATGTCTAATCAAAGTTACAACCATCTCCAATCGTCTCCAAACGCTACGAAACGTCGTCAAATCGCAGTATAGATCGTTTCTGATGGCTAGAAGCTTATACATTTAATCAAAAATCAAACCATGTCCAATCGTCTCCAAACGCGACGAAACGTCGTAATATCGCAAAATAAAGCGTTTCGGAAAGCTAGAAGCTCATATCTCTCAAGAGAATTCCCACCACCTCCAATCGTCTCGAAACGCGACCAAACGTCGTCAAATCGCAGAATAGGCCGTTACTGAAGGCTAGAAGCTTATATGTTTAATCAAAATTACAACCACCTCCAATCGCCTCCAAACGCTACGAAACGTCGTCAAATCGCAGTATAGATCGTTTCTGATGGCTAGAAGCTTATACATTTAATCAAAAAACCAACCATGTCCAATCGTCTCCAAACGCGACGAAATGTCGTGAAATGGCAAAATAAAGCGTTTCTGAAAGGTAGAAGCTCATATCTTTGATGAGAATTTCCACCACCTCCAATCATCTCCAAACACTATAAAACGACGTAAAATCGCAGAATAGGTCGTTCCTGAAGGGTAGAAGCTTATATGTTTAATCAAAAATACAACCATCTGCAATCGTCTCCAAACGCAACCAAACGTCGTCAAATCGCAGAATAGGTCGTTACTGAAGGGTAGAAGCTTACATGTTTAATCAAAATTACAAGCATCTCCAATCGTCTCCATACGCTACGAAACGTCGTCTAATCGCAGAATAGATCGTTTCTGATGGCTAGAAGCTTATACGTTTAATCAAAAATAGAACCATCTCCAATCGTCTCCAAACGCAACCAAACATCGTCAAATCGCAAAATAGGTCGTTACTGAAGGGTAGAAGCTTACATGTTCAATCAAAATTACAAGCATCTCCAATCGTCTTCAAACGCTAAGAAACGTCGTCAAATCGCAGAATAGGCCGTTACTGAAGGCTAGAAGCTTATATGTTTAATCAAAATTACAACATCGCCAATCGCCTCCAAACGCTACGAAACGTCGTCAAATCGCAGGATAGATCGTTTCTGATGGCTAGAAGCTTATACATTTAATCAAAAATCCAACCATGTCCAATCGTCTCCAAACGCGACGTAACGTCGTGATATCGCAAAATAAAGCGTTTCTGAAAGCTAGAAGCTCATATCTCTCAAGAGAATTCCCACCACCTCCAATCGTCTCGAAACGCGACCAAACGTCGCCAAATCGCAGAATATAATAATAATAATATCTGGGGTTTAACGTCCCAAAACCAAGATATGATTATGAGAGACGCCGTAGTGGAGGGCTCCGGAAATTTCGACCACCTGGGGTTCTTTAACGTGCACCTAAATCTAAGTACACGGGCCTCAAACATTTTCGCCTCCATCGAAAATGTAGCCGCCACAGCCGGGATTCGATCCCGCGACCTTCGGGTCAGCAGTCGAGCGCCATAACCACTAGACCACCGTGGCGGGGCAAATCGCAGAATAGGCCGTTACTGAAGGCTAGAAGATTATATGTTTATTCTAAATTACAACCACCTCCAATCGCCTCCAAACGCTACAAAACGTCGTCAAATCGCAGTATAAATCGTTTCTGATGGCTAAAGGCTTATACATTTAATCAAAAAACCAACCATGTCCAATCGTCTCCAAACGCGACGAAATGTCGTGAAATCGCAAAATAAAGCGTTTCTGAAAGGTAGAAGCTCATATCTTTGATGAGAATTTCCACCACCTCCAATCATCTCCAAACACTATAAAATGTCGTAAAATCGCAGAATTGGTCGTTCCTGAAGGGTAGAAGATTATATGTTTAATCAAAAATACAACCATCTCCAATCGTCTCCAAACGCAACAAACGTCGTCAAATCGCAGAATAGGTCGTTACTGAAGGGCATATGTTTAATCAAAATTACAACCATCTCCAATCGTCTCCAAACGCTACCAAACGTCGTCTAATCGCAGAATAGATCGTTTCTGATGGCTAGAAGCTTATACGTTTAATCAAAAATCGAACCATGTCCAATCGTCTCCAAACGCGACGAAACGTCGTGATATCGCAAAATAAAGCGTTTCTAAAAGCTAGAAGCTCATATCTCTTATGAGAATTCGCACCACCTCCAATCGTCTCCAAACGCGACCAAACGTCGTCAAATCGCAGAATAGGTCGTTACTGAAGGCTAGAAGCTTATATGTTTAATCAAAATTACAACCATCTCCAATCGCCTCCAAACGCTACGAAACGTCGTCAAATCGCAGTATAGATCGTTTCTGATGGCTAGAAGCTTATACATTTAATAAAAATCCAACCATGTCCAATCGTCTCTAAACGCTACGAAACGTCGTCAAATCGCAGTATAGATCGTTTCTGATTTCTAGAAGCTTATACGTTTAATCAAAAATCCAACCATGTCCAAATCGTCTCCAAACGCGACGAAACGTCGTGAAATCGCAAAATAAAGCGTTTCTGAAAGCTAGAAGCTCATATCTCTCATGAGAATTCCCACCACCTCCAATCGTCTCCAAACACTATAAAACGACGTAAAATCGCAGAATAGGCCCTCCTGAAGGCTAGAAGCTTGTATGTCTAATCAAACATACAACCATCTCCAATCGTCTCCAAACGCTAAGAAACGTCGTCAAATCGCAGAATAGGCCGTTACTGAAGGCTAGAAGCTTATATGTTTAATCAAAATTACAACCATCTCCAATCGCCTCCAAACGCTACGAAACGTCGTCAAATCGCAGTATAGATCGTTTCTGATGGCTAGAAGCTTATACATTTAATCAAAAATCAAACCATGTCCAATCGTCTCCAAACGCGACGAAACGTCGTGATATCGCAAAATAAAGCGTTTCTGAAAGCTAGAAGCTCATATCTCTCAAGAGAATTCCCACCACCTCCAATCGTCTCGAAACGCGACCAAATGTCGTCAAATCGCCGAATAGGCCGTTACTGAAGGCTAGAAGATTATATGTTTAATCAAAATTACAACCACCTCCAATCGCCTCCAAACGCTACGAAACGTCGTCAAATCGCAGGATAGATCGTTTCTGATGGCTAGAAGCTTATACATTTAATCAAAAAACCAACCATGTCCAATCGTCTCCAAACGCGACGAAATGTCGTGAAATGGCAAAATAAAGCGTTTCTGAAAGGTAGAAGCTCATATCTTTGATGAGAATTTCCACCACCTCCAATCATCTCCAAGCACTATAAAACGACGTAAAATCGCAGAATAGGTCGTTCCTGAAGGGTAGAAGCTTATATGTTTAATCAAAAATACAACCATCTCCAATCGTCTCCAAACGCAACCAAACGTCGTCAAATCGCAGAATAGGTCGTTACTGAAGGGCATATGTTTAATCAAAATTACAACCATCTCCAATCGTCTCCAAACGCTACGAAACGTCGTCTAATCGCAGAATAGATCGTTTCTGATGGCTAGAAGCTTATACGTTTAATCAAAAATCCAACCATGTCCAATCGTCTCCAAACGCGACGGAACGTCGTGATATCGCAAAATAAAGCGTTTCTGAAAGCTAGAAGCTCATATTTTTCATGAGAATTCCACCACCTCCAATCGTCTCCAAACGCTACGAAACGTCGTCTAATCGCAGAATAGATCGTTTGTGATGGCTAGAAGCTTATACGTTTAATCAAAAATACAACCATCTCCAATCGCTACGAAACGTCGTCAAATCGCAGTATAGATCGTTTCTGATGGCTAGAAGTTTATACGTTTAATCAAAAATCCAACCATGTCCAAATCGTCTCCAAACGTGACGAAACGTCGTGAAATCGCAAAATAAAGCGTTTCTGAAAGCTAGAAGCTCATATCTCTCATGAGAATTCCCACCACTTGCAATCGTCTCCAAACACTATAAAACGACGTAAAATCGCAGAATAGGCCCTCCTGAAGGCTAGAAGCTTGTATGTCTAGTCAAACAACCATCTCCAATCGTCTCCAAACGTTAAGAAACGTCGTCAAATCGCAGAATAGGCCGTTACTGAAGGCTAGAAGCTTATATGTTTAATCAAAATCACAACCATCTCCAATCGCCTCCAAACGCTACGAAACGTCGTCAAATCGCAGTATAGATCGTTTCTGATGGCTAGAAGCTTATACATTTAACCAAAAATCCAACCATGTCCAATCGTTTCCAAACGCGACGAAACGTCGTGATATCGCAAAATAAAGCGTTTCTGAAAGCTAGAAGCTCATATCTCTCATGAGAATTCGCACCACCTCCAATTGTCTCCAAACGCGACCAAACGTCGTCAAATCGCAGAATAGGTCGTTACTGAAGGCTAGAAGCTTATATGTTTAATCAATATTACAACCATCTCCAATCGTCTCCAAACGCGACGAAACGTCGTGATATCGCAAAATAAAGCGTTTTTGAAAGCTAGAAGCTCATATCTCTCAAGAGAATTCCCACCGCCTCCAATCGTCTCGAAACGCGACCAAACGTCGTCAAATCGCAGAATAGGCCGTTACTGAAGGCTAGAAGATTATATGTTTAATCAAAATTACAACCACCTCCAATCGCCTCCAAACGCTACGAAACGTCGTCAAATCGCAGTATAGATCGTTTCTGATGGCCATGTCCAATCGTCTCCAAACGCGACGAAATGTCGTGAAATCGCAAAATAAGGCGTTTCTGAAAGCTAGAAGCTCATATCTTTGATGAGAATTTCCACCACCTCCAATCATCTCCAAACACTATAAAACGACGTAAAATCGCAGAATAGGTCGTTCCTGAAGGGTAGAAGCTTATATGTTTAATCAAAAATACAACCAGCTCCAATCGTCTCCAAACGCAACCAAACGTCGTCAAATCGCAGAATAGGTCGTTACTGAAGGGCATATGTTTAATCAAAATTACAACCATCTCCAATCGTCTCCAAACGCTACGAAACGTCGTCTAATCGCAGAATAGATCGTTTCTGATGGCTAGAAGCTTATACGTTTAATCAAAAATCCAACCATGTCCAATCGTCTCCAAACGCGACGGAACGTCGTGATATCGCAAAATAAAGCGTTTCTGAAAGCTAGAAGCTCATATTTTTCATGAGAATTCCACCACCTCCAATCGTCTCCAAACGCTACGAAACGTCGTCTAATCGCAGAATAGATCGTTTGTGATGGCTAGAAGCTTATACGTTTAATCAAAAATACAACCATCTCCAATCGCTACGAAACGTCGTCAAATCGCAGTATAGATCGTTTCTGATGGCTAGAAGCTTATACGTTTAATCAAAAATCCAACCATGTCCAAATCGTCTCCAAACGTGACGAAACGTCGTGAAATCGCAAAATAAAGCGTTTCTGAAAGCTAGAAGCTCATATCTCTCATGAGAATTCCCACCACTTCCAATCGTCTCCAAACAGTATAAAACGACGTAAAATCGCAGAATAGGCCCTCCTGAAGGCTAGAACCTTGTATGTCTAATCAAACATACAACCATCTCCAATCGCCTCCAAACGCTAAGAAACGTCGTCAAATCGCAGAATAGGCCGTTACTGAAGGCTAGAAGCTTATACGTTTAATCAAAATTACAACCATCTCCAATCGCCTCCAAACGCTACGAAACATCGTCAAATCGCAGTATAGATCGTTTCTGATGGCTAGAAGCTTATACATTTAATGAAAAATCCAACCATGTCCAATCGTCTCCAAACGCGACGAAACGTCGTGATATCGCAAAATAAAGCGTTTCTGAAAGCTGGAAGCCCGTATCTTTCATGAGACTTCCACCACCTCCAATCGTCTCCAAACGCGACCAAACGTCGTCAAATCGCAGAATAGGCCGTTACTGAAGGCTAGAAGCTTATATGTCTAATCAAAGTTACAACCATCTCCAATCGTCTCCAAACGCTACGAAACGTCGTCAAATCGCAGCATAGATCGTTTCTGATGGCTAGAAGCTTATACGTTTAATCAAAAATACCAAACATGTCCAAATCGTCTCGAAACGCGACGAAACGTCGTGATATCGCAAAATAAAGCGTTTCTGAAAGCTGCAAGCTCATATCTCTCATGAGAATTCGCACCACCTCCAATCGTCTCCAAACGCGACCAAACGTCGTCAAATCGCAGAATAGGTCGTTACTGAAGGCTAGAAGCTTATATGTTTAATCAAAATTACAACCATCTCCAATCGCCTCCAAACGCTACGAAACGTCGTCAAATCGCAGTATAGATCGTTTCTGATGGCTAGAAGCTTATACATTTAATCAAAAATCCAACCATGTCCAATCGTCTCCAAACGCGACGAAACATCGTGATATCGCAAAATAAAGCGTTTTTGAAAGCTAGAAGCTCATATCTCTCAAGAGAATTCCCACCACCTCCAATCGTCTCGAAATGCGACCAAATGTCGTCAAATCGCAGAATAGGCCGTTACTGAAGGCTAGAAGATTATATGTTTAATCAAAATTACAACCACCTCCAATCGCCTCGAAACGCTACGAAACGTCGTCAAATCGCAGTATAGATCGTTTCTGATGGCTAGAAGCTTATACGTTTAATCAAAAATCCAACCATGTCCAATCGTCTCCAAACGCGACGAAACGTCGTGATATCGCAAAATAAAGCGTTTCTGCAAGCTAGAAGCTCATATCTTTCATGAGAATGCCACCACCTCCAATCGTCTCCAAACGCGACCAAACGTCGTCAAATCGCAGAATAGGCCGTTACTGAAGGCTAGAAGCTTATATGTCTCATCAAAGTTGCAACCATCTCCAATCGCCTCCAAATGCTACGAAACGTCGTCAAATCGCAGTATAGATCGTTTCTGATGGCTAGAAGCTTATACATTTAATCAAAAATCCAACCATGTCCAATCGTCTCCAAACGCGACGAAACGTCGTGATATCGCAAAATAAAGCGTTTCTGAAAGCTAGAAGCTCATATCTTTCATGAGAATTCCACCACCTCCAATCGTCTCCAAACGCGACCAAACGTCGTCAAATCGCAGAATAGGCCGTTACTGAAGGCTAGAAGCTTATATGTCTAGTCAAAGTTACAGCCATCTCCAATCGTCTCCAAACGTCGTCAAATCGCAGAATAGGTCGTTACTGAAGGGTAGAAGATTATATGTTTAATCAAAATTTGAACCATCTCCAATCGTCTCCAAACGCTACGAAACGTCGTCTAATCGCAGATAGATCGTTTCTGATGGCTAGAAGCTTATACGTTTAATCAAAAATACAACCATCTCCAATCGTCTCTAAACGCTACGAAACGTCGTCAAATCGCAGTATAGATCGTTTCTGATTTCTAGAAGCTTATACGTTTAATCAAAAATCCAACCATGTCCAAATCGTCTCCAAACGCGACGAAACGTCGTGAAATCGCAAAATAAAGCCTTTCTGAAAGCTAGAAGCTCATATCTCTCATGAGAATTCCCACCACCTCCAATCGTCTCCAAACACTATAAAACGACGTAAAATCGCAGAATAGGCCCTCCTGAAGGCTAGAAGCTTGTATGTCTAATCAAACATACAACCATCTCCAATCGTCTCCAAACGCTAAGAAACGTCGTCAAATCGCAGAATAGGCCGTTACTGAAGGTTAGAAGCTTATATGTTTAATCAAAACTACAACCATCTCCAATCGCCTCCAAACGCTACGAAACGTCGTCAAATCGCAGTATAGATCGTTTCTGATGGCTAGAAGCTTATACATTTAATCAAAAATCAAACCATGTCCAATCGTCTCCAAACGCGACGAAACGTCGTGATATCGCAAAATAAAGCGTTTCTGAAAGCTAGAAGCTCATATCTCTCAAGAGAATTCCCACCACCTCCAATCGTCTCGAAACGCGACCAAATGTCGTCAAATCGCCGAATAGGCCGTTACTGAAGGCTAGAAGATTATATGTTTAATCAAAATTACAACCACCTCCAATCGCCTCCAAACGCTACGAAACGTCGTCAAATCGCAGTATAGATCGTTTCTGATGGCTAGAAGCTTATACATTTAATCAAAAAACCAACCATGTCCAATCGTCTCCAAACGCGACGAAATGTCGTGAAATGGCAAAATAAAGCGTTTCTGAAAGGTAGAAGCTCATATCTTTGATGAGAATTTCCACCACCTCCAATCATCTCCAAACACTATAAAACGACGTAAAATCGCAGAATAGGTCGTTCCTGAAGGGTAGAAGCTTATATGTTTAATCAAAAATACAACCATCTCCAATCGTCTCCTAACGCAACCAAACGTCGTCAAATCGCAGAATAGGTCGTTACTGAAGGGTAGAAGCTTACATGTTTAATCAAAATTACAACCATCTCCAATCGTCTCCAAACGCTACGAAACGTCGTCTAATCGCAGAATAGATCGTTTCTGATGGCTAGAAGCTTATACGTTTAATCAAAAATCCAACCATGTCCAATCGTCTCCAAACGCGATGAAACGTCGTGATATCGCAAAATAAAGCGTTTTTGAAAGCTAGAAGCTCATATCTCTCAAGAGAATTCCCACCACCTCCAATCGTCTCGAAACGCGACCAAATGTCAAATCGCAGAATAGGCCGTTACTGAAGGCTTGAAGATTATATGTTTAATCAAAATTACAACCACCTCCAATCGCCTCCAAACGCTACGAAACGTCGTCAAATCGCAGGATAGATCGTTTCTGATGGCTAGAAGATTATACATTTAATCAAAAAACCAACCATGTCCAATCGTCTCCAAACGCGACGAAATGTCGTGAAATGGCAAAATAAAGCGTTTCTGAAAGGTAGAAGCTCATATCTTTGATGAGAATTTCCACCACCTCCAATCATCTCCAAGCACTATAAAACGACGTAAAATCGCAGAATAGGTCGTTCCTGAAGGGTAGAAGCTTATATGTTTAATCAAAAATACAACCATCTCCAATCGTCTCCAAACGCAACCAAACGTCGTCAAATCGCAGAATAGGTCGTTACTGAAGGGCATATGTTTAATCAAAATTACAACCATCTCCAATCGTCTCCAAACGCTACGAAACGTCGTCTAATCGCAGAATAGATCGTTTCTGATGGCTAGAAGCTTATACGTTTAATCAAAAATCCAACCATGTCCAATCGTCTCCAAACGCGACGGAACGTCGTGATATCGCAAAATAAAGCGTTTCTGAAAGCTAGAAGCTCATATTTTTCATGAGAATTCCACCACCTCCAATCGTCTCCAAACGCTACGAAACGTCGTCTAATCGCAGAATAGATCGTTTGTGATGGCTAGAAGCTTATACGTTTAATCAAAAATACAACCATCTCCAATCGCTACGAAACGTCGTCAAATCGCAGTATAGATCGTTTCTGATGGCTAGAAGCTTATACGTTTAATCAAAAATCCAACCATGTCCAAATCGTCTCCAAACGTGACGAAACGTCGTGAATTCGCAAAATAAAGCGTTTCTGAAAGCTAGAAGCTCATATCTCTCATGAGAATTCCCACCACTTCCAATCGTCTCCAAACAGTATAAAACGACGTAAAATCGCAGAATAGGCCCTCCTGAAGGCTAGAACCTTGTATGTCTAATCAAACATACAACCATCTCCAATCGCCTCCAAACGCTAAGAAACGTCGTCAAATCGCAGAATAGGCCGTTACTGAAGGCTAGAAGCTTATACGTTTAATCAAAATTACAACCATCTCCAATCGCCTCCAAACGCTACGAAACATCGTCAAATCGCAGTATAGATCGTTTCTGATGGCTAGAAGCTTATACATTTAATGAAAAATCCAACCATGTCCAATCGTCTCCAAACGCGACGAAACGTCGTGATATCGCAAAATAAAGCGTTTCTGAAAGCTGGAAGCCCGTATCTTTCATGAGACTTCCACCACCTCCAATCGTCTCCAAACGCGACCAAACGTCGTCAAATCGCAGAATAGGCCGTTACTGAAGGCTAGAAGCTTATATGTCTAATCAAAGTTACAACCATCTCCAATCGTCTCCAAACGCTACGAAACGTCGTCAAATCGCAGCATAGATCGTTTCTGATGGCTAGAAGCTTATACGTTTAATCAAAAATACCAAACATGTCCAAATCGTCTCGAAACGCGACGAAACGTCGTGATATCGCAAAATAAAGCGTTTCTGAAAGCTGCAAGCTCATATCTCTCATGAGAATTCGCACCACCTCCAATCGTCTCCAAACGCGACCAAACGTCGTCAAATCGCAGAATAGGTCGTTACTGAAGGCTAGAAGCTTATATGTTTAATCAAAATTACAACCATCTCCAATCGCCTCCAAACGCTACGAAACGTCGTCAAATCGCAGTATAGATCGTTTCTGATGGCTAGAAGCTTATACATTTAATCAAAAATCCAACCATGTCCAATCGTCTCCAAACGCGACGAAACATCGTGATATCGCAAAATAAAGCGTTTTTGAAAGCTAGAAGCTCATATCTCTCAAGAGAATTCCCACCACCTCCAATCGTCTCGAAATGCGACCAAATGTCGTCAAATCGCAGAATAGGCCGTTACTGAAGGCTAGAAGATTATATGTTTAATCAAAATTACAACCACCTCCAATCGCCTCGAAACGCTACGAAACGTCGTCAAATCGCAGTATAGATCGTTTCTGATGGCTAGAAGCTTATACGTTTAATCAAAAATCCAACCATGTCCAATCGTCTCCAAACGCGACGAAACGTCGTGATATCGCAAAATAAAGCGTTTCTGAAAGCTAGAAGCTCATATCTTTCATGAGAATGCCACCACCTCCAATCGTCTCCAAACGCGACCAAACGTCGTCAAATCGCAGAATAGGCCGTTACTGAAGGCTAGAAGCTTATATGTCTAATCAAAGTTACAACCATCTCCAATCGCCTCCAAATGCTACGAAACGTCGTCAAATCGCAGTATAGATCGTTTCTGATGGCTAGAAGCTTATACATTTAATCAAAAATCCAACCATGTCCAATCGTCTCCAAACGCGACGAAACGTCGTGATATCGCAAAATAAAGCGTTTCTGAAAGCTAGAAGCTCATATCTTTCATGAGAATTCCACCACTTCCAATCGTCTCCAAACGCGACCAAACGTCGTCAAATCGCAGAATAGGCCGTTACTGAAGGCTAGAAGCTTATATGTCTAGTCAAAGTTACAGCCATCTCCAATCGTCTCCAAACGTCGTCAAATCGCAGAATAGGTCGTTACTGAAGGGTAGAAGATTATATGTTTAATCAAAATTAGAACCATCTCCAATCGTCTCCAAACGCTACGAAACGTCGTCTAATCGCAGATAGATCGTTTCTGATGGCTAGAAGCTTATACGTTTAATCAAAAATACAACCATCTCCAATCGTCTCTAAACGCTACGAAACGTCGTCAAATCGCAGTATAGATCGTTTCTGATTTCTAGAAGCTTATACGTTTAATCAAAAATCCAACCATGTCCAAATCGTCTCCAAACGCGACGAAACGTCGTGAAATCGCAAAATAAAGCCTTTCTGAAAGCTAGAAGCTCATATCTCTCATGAGAATTCCCACCACCTCCAATCGTCTCCAAACACTATAAAACGACGTAAAATCGCAGAATAGGCCCTCCTGAAGGCTAGAAGCTTGTATGTCTAATCAAACATACAACCATCTCCAATCGTCTCCAAACGCTAAGAAACGTCGTCAAATCGCAGAATAGGCCGTTACTGAAGGCTAGAAGCTTATATGTTTAATCAAAACTACAACCATCTCCAATCGCCTCCAAACGCTACGAAACATCGTCAAATCGCAGAATAGGTCGTTACTGAAGGGTAGAAGCTTACATGTTCAATCAAAATTACAACCATCTCCAATCGTCTCCAAACGCTACGAAACGTCGTCTAATCGCAGAATAGATCGTTTCTGATGGCTAGAAGCTTATAC
Source organism: Rhipicephalus sanguineus (assembly GCF_013339695.2). Classification (NCBI taxonomy): domain Eukaryota; kingdom Metazoa; phylum Arthropoda; class Arachnida; order Ixodida; family Ixodidae; genus Rhipicephalus; species Rhipicephalus sanguineus. The sequence continues at coordinate 150,818,021 of NC_051183.1, forward strand.
GTTTAATCAAAAATACAACCATCTCCAATCGTCTCCAAACGCAACCAAACATCGTCAAATCGCAGAATAGGTCGTTACTGAAGGGTAGAAGCTTACATGTTCAATCAAAATTACAACCATCTCCAATCGTCTCCAAACGCTAAGAAACGTCGTCAAATCGCAGAATAGGCCGTTACTGAAGGCTAGAAGCTTATATGTTTAATCAAAATTACAACCATCTCCAATCGCCTCCAAACGCTACGAAACTTCGTCAAATCGCAGTATAGATCGTTTCTGATGGCTAGAAGCTTATACATTTAATCAAAAATCCAACCATGTCCAATCGTCTCCAAACGCGACGAAACGTCGTGATATCGCAAAATAAAGCGTTTCTGAAAGCTAGAAGCTCATATCTCTCAAGAGAATTCCCACCACCTCCAATCGTCTCGAAACGCGACCAAACGTCGTCAAATCGCAGAATAGGCCGTTACTGAAGGCTAGAAGATTATATGTTAATCTAAATTACAACCACCTCCAATCGCCTCCAAACGCTAAGAAACGTCGTCAAATCGCAGTATAAATCGCTTCTGATGGCTAGAAGCTTATACATTTAATCAAAAAACCAACCATGTCCAATCGTCTCCAAACGCGACGAAATGTGGTGAAATCGCAAAATAAAGCGTTTCTGAAAGGTAGAAGCTCATATCTTTGATGAGAATTTCCACCACCTCCAATCATCTCCAAACACTATAAAATGACGTAAAATCGCAGAATAGGTCGTTCCTGAAGGGTAGAAGCTTATGTGTTTAATCAAAGATACAACCATCTCCAATCGTCTCCAAACGCAACAAACGTCGTCAAATCGCAGAAGAGGTCGTTACTGAAGAGCATATGTTTAATCAAAATTACAACCATCTCCAATCGTCTCCAAACGCTACCAAACGTCGTCTAATCGCAGAATAGATCGTTTCTGATGGCTAGAAGCTTATACGTTTAATCAAAAATCCAACCATGTCCAATCGTCTCCAAACGCGACGAAACTCCAAACGACGAAACTCGCAGAATAGATCGTTTCTGATGGCTAGAAGCTTATACGTTTAATCAAAAATCCAACCATGTCCAATCGTCTCCAAACGCGACGAAACTCCAAACGACGAAACTCCAAACGACGAAACGACAAACGCGACGAAAATTTTGCGATTTCAAGACGTTTCGTCGCGTTTGGAGGTGATTGGAGGAGGTTGAATTTTTGGTTAGACATATAAGCTTCGTGCCTTTACGAATGCTTTATTCTGCGATTTGACGACGTTTTATAGTGTTTGGAGGGTATTGGCGGTGGCGGAATTTCTCATCAGAGATATGAGCTTCTAGCTTTCAGAAACGCTTTATTCTGCGATTTGACGACGTTTGGTTGCGTTTGAAGACGATTGGAGATGGTTGATTTTTTGATTAAACATAAGCTTCTAGCCTTCAGAAACGATCTATTCTGCGATCTGACCACGTTTCGTAGCGTTTGGAGGCGATTGGAGGTGGTGGAATTTTTTATTAAACATATAAGCTTCTAGCGTTAAGAAACGGTCTATTCTTCGATTTGACGACGTTTCGTAGCGTTTGGACAGGATTGGACATGGTTGACTTTTTGATTAAACATGTCACCTTCTAGCCTTCAGAAACGCTTTGTTCTGTGATTTCACGACGTTTCGTCGCGTTTGGAGACGATTGGAGAAGGTTGATTTTTGATTAAAGATATAAGCTTCTAGCTTTCAGAAACGAACTATTCTGTGATTTGACGACGTTTCGTCGCTGTTGGAGACGATGTGAGGTGATTGAATTTTCGATTAGACATATAAGCTTCTGGCCTTTAGAAATGCTTTATTCTGCTATTTTACGATGTTTTATAGTGTTTGGAGACGATTGGAGGTGGTGGAATTTCTCATCGCAGATATGAGCTTCTAGCTTTCAGAAACGCTTTATTTTGCGATTTCGCGACGGTTCGTCGCGTTTGGAGACGATTGGAGATGATTGTATTTTTGAGTAAACATATAAGGTTCTAGCGTTGAGAAACGATCTACTGCGCTATTTGACGACGTTTCGTCGCGTTTGGAGACGATTGGAGATGGTTGTATTTTTGAGCAAACATATAAGCTTCTAGCCTTCAGAAATGCCTTATTCTGCGATTTTACTACTTCTTAAAGTGTTTGGAGAATATTGGAGGTGGTGGAATTTCTCATCAGAGATATGAGCTTAGAGCCTTCAGAGACGATCTATTTTGCGATTTCAAGACGTTTCGTCGCGTTTGGAGACGATTGGAGATGGTTGGATTTTTGATTACACATATAAGCTTCTAGCCTTCAGAAACGATCTATTCAGCCATTTGACAACAATTCGTAGTGTTTGGAGACGATTGGAGATGGTTGTATTTTTGATTAAACGTAAAGCTAGCTTTCGGAAACGGTCTATTCTGCGACTTGACGACGTTTCGTAGCGTTTGGAGGTCTTTGGAGGTGGTTGATTTTTGATTCGACAGATAAGCTTCTAGCCTTTAAAAATGCTTTATTCTGCGATTTGACGACGTTTTATAGTGTTTGGAGGGTATTGGAGGTGGTAGAATTTCTCATCAGAGATATGAGCTTCTACCTTTCAGAAACGCTTTATTTTGCGATTTCACGACGTTTCGTCCCGTTTAGAGACGATTGGAGATGGTTGGAATTTTGAATACACAAATAAGCTTCTAGCTATCTATTCTGCGATTTGACGACGTTTCGTAGCGTTTGGAGACGATTGGAGATGTTTGTATTTTTTTATTAAACATATAAGCTTCTAGCCTTCAGAAACGATCTATTCTGCGATCTGACGACGTTTCGTCGCGATTGCAGACGATTGGAGGTGGTGGAATTTCTCATCAGAGATATGAGCTTCTAGCTTTCAGAAACGCTTTATTCTGCGATTTCACGACGTTTCGTCGCGTTTGGAGACGATTGGAGATGGTTCATTTTTGATTAAAGATATAAGCTTCTAGCTTTCAGAAACGATCTCTTCTGCGATTTGACGACGTTTCGTAGCGTTTGGAGACGATTGGAGATGTTTGTATTTTTTTATTAAACATATAAGCTTCTAGCCTTCAGAAACGATCTATTCTGCGATCTGACGACGTTTCGTCGCGATTGCAGACGATTGGAGGTGGTGGAATTTCTCATCAGAGATATGAGCTTCTAGCTTTCAGAAACGCTTTATTCTGCGATTTCACGACGTTTCGTCGCGTTTGGAGACGACTGGAGATGGTTGTAATATTGAATAAACATATAAGCTTCTAGCCTTCAGAATGCTTTATTCTGCGATATTACGACGTTTTATAGTGTTTGGAGACGATTGGAGGTGGTGGAATTTCTCATCAGAGATATGAGCGTCTAGCTTTCAGAAACGCTTTATTTTGCGATTTTACGACGTTTCGTCGCGTTTGAAGACGATTGGAGATGGTTGCATTTTTGATTAAACATATTAGCTTCTAGCCTTCAGAAACGATCTATTCGGCGATTTGACGACGTCTCGTAGCGTTTGGAGACGACTGCACATGGTTGTATTATTGATTAAAAATATAAGCTTCTAGCCTTCAGAAACGATCTACAGTGAAACCTCGGTGATACGATCACAGTTCATACGAATTTCGGGGTGATACGAATTTTTAGATGGTCCCGGCCAAGACCCTTTGGCCTGCACTGTAATAGAGTACGGTTGTTGGGAACAGATTTTCACCCAGCGACCTTTAATGCGAACGTGCGCAACCGCCCAGGTACGAAGAGGTGCTGCCCGCGCTGTCGCGGAAGACGCGCCAAGCGCGTGCGAGCGCGGGAACGCAAGCGTGGGCATGCGCACCGCACCACCAAATTGTCAGAATCATGGTGTAAGAAAAACACTTTTCTTAAGGGCTGAATAAACCTTCAGAGATGCGTCACGGCCTCCGAGATGGTGTGCACGAATCTTTGAGGCACTTATGTTCCTCCGTGTGTCTTCGCGTTTAGATTACAGAGGACATTAGCGCCATGTTTTTTTTCCTAGCGCGTCGATGCGGGCTGCTGTCGTACTGTGTTTACACGTGCCTGCCTCGGGCATCAGACATCCTATGAAAGGTGGATGAGGACCGAAAGAAGGCGAGGATGGTCTTGACGAAGGAGTCAGGCGTCACAACGTCAACATGAGCGACTGTTGAGGTCGCACTTGTACGGGCATGGCCGTAAATCTCCCAAAAAACATGCCCAACAACTCCGCGATGACAAAATCATAACAAAGGACAGTGGTTCTGTAATTTTGTGGCCTTGATCCATTGCGTCAAAGCGCTTCTTTTGTTACTTTCGCTGCAGTACTCCGGTGTCATGAAAAAAAACATACTAAAATTTGGAAGGGATTACTGGTGTCGCGGGTCACAACGCAATAATTAAATACGCGCGTACGTCGCGTATATTTACAAGTGCTGATATTATTGCCGACATCTAAAAACTTAACTGACAATCATTCAGGGTTCTTCCTGACGTTGCTGCGGCCCTGAAAAACAATAAATGAAAATGTAGGCCAGGTTTCTTTTGTTGCATGCTAATTTTCCATGCTTTCTGGTGATAAGAATTTCGGATGATACGAATATTTTTTGTGGTATCACCGAGGTTTCACTGTATTCTGCGAGTTTACGACGTTTTATAGTGTTTGGAGACGATTGGAGGTGGTGGAATTTCTCATCGGAGATATGAGCTTCTAGCTTTCAGAAACGCTTTATTTTGCGATTTCACGACGTTTCGTCGCGTTTGGAGGTGATTGGAGGAGGTTGAATTTTTGATTAGACATACAAGCTTCTAGCCTCTACAAATGCCTTATTCTGCGATTTGACGATGTTTTATAGTGTTTGGAGGGTATAAGAGGTGGTAGAATTTCTCATTAGAGATATGAGCTTCTACCTTTCAGAAACGCTTTATTCTGCGATTTTACGACGTTTTATAGTGTTTGTAGAATATTGGAGTTGGTGGATTTTTTTTATCAGAGATATGAGCTTCTAGCCTTCAGAAACGATCTATTCTGCGATTTGACGACGTTTCGTCGCGTTTGGAGACGATTGGAGATGGTTGAATTTTTGATTACACATATAAGCTTCGAGCCTTCATAAACGATCTATTCTGCCCTTTGACGACGTTTCGTCGCGTTTGGGGACGATTGGATATGGTTGTATTTTTGATTAAACATATAGGCTTCTAGCTTTCAGAAACGCTTTATTTTGCGATTTCACGACGTTTCGTCGCGTTTGGAGGTGTTTGGAGGAGGTTGAATTTTTGATTAGACATATAAGCTTCTAGCTATCTATTCTGCGATTTGACGACGTTTCGTAGTGTTTCGAGACGATTGGAGCTGGTTGTATTTTTTATTAAACATATAAGCTTCTAGCCTTCAGAAACGATCTATTCTGCGATTTTGCGACGTTTCGTCGCGTTTGGAGACGATTGGAGGTGGTGGAATTTCTCATCAGAGATATGAGCTTCTAGCTTTCAGAAACGCTTTATTCTGCGATTTCACGACGTGTGGTTGCGTTTGGAGACGATTGGAGATGGTTGTATTTAATTATATAAGCTTTCAGAAACGATTTATTCTGCGATTTGACGACGTTTCGTCGCGTTTGGAGACGACTGGACACGGTTGTATTATTGATTAAACATATAAGCTTCTAGCCTTCAGAAACGATCTATCCTGGAGTTGACGACGTTTCATCGCGTTTGGAGAGGATTGGAGGTGGTGGAATTTCTCATCAGAGATATGAGCTTCTAGCTTTCAGAAACGCTTTATTCTGCGATTTCACGACGTGTGGTTGCGTTTGGAGACGATTGGAGATGGTTGTATTTTTGATTAAATATATAAGCTTTCAGAAACGATCTATTCTGCGATTTGACGACGTTTCGTCGCGTTTGGAGACGATTGGAGGTGGCTGAATTTCTCATCAGATATGAGCTGGTAGCTTCAGAAACGCTTTATTTTGCGATTTCACGACGTTTCGTCGCGTTTGGAGACGATTGGAGATGGTTGAATTTTTGATTAAATATATAAGCTTCTAGGCTTCAGAAACGATTTATTCTGCGATTTTACGACGTTTCGTCGCGTTTGGAGACGACTGGACACGGTTGTATTATTGATTAAACATATAAGCTTCTAGCCTTCAGAAGCGATCTATCCTGGAGTTGACGACGTTTCATCGCGTTTGGAGAGGATTGGAGGTGGTGGAATTTCTCATCAGAGATATGAGCTTCTAGCTTTCAGAAACGCTTTATTTTGCGATGTCAAGACGTTTCGTCGCGTTTGGAGACGATTGGAGATGGTTGTATTTTTGATTAAACATACAAGCTTCTAGCGTTGGGAAACGATCTACTCTGCTATTTGACGACGTTTCGTCGCGTTTGGAGACGATTGGAGGTGACTGAATTTTTGATTAGACATATAAGCTTCTAGCCTTTAGAAATGCTTTATTCTGCGATTTTACGACGTTTTATAGTGTTTGGAGATGATTGGAGGTGGTGGATTTCTCATCAGAGATACGAGCTTGTAGCTTTCAGAAACGCTTTGTTTTGCGATTTCACGACGTTTCGTCGCGTTTGGAGACGATTGGAGATGGTTGAATTTTTAAATGCGAAGCATTTCTTAGCGAACCTCTGGCACTTTGAGCGTTTCTATCTACGTATCTATCTATCTATCTATCTATCTATCTATCTAGCCGCCTACGTCTGGGTGCTCTCATGATCGCCTCGCTAACATGGTCTAGACCAAAATTTGCATGCGAGGGTAACAGGATTTAACGAATATGACTGCCTGGTCATGACATGAATAACATTAAAATCCTGTCGCGTACGTCGTCAAACCCTTTCCACTAGACACGTGTGGCACATACCCGTTTACCACGGGCCGCGGTGTACGGGTATGCGCCACAGGTGATTGACAGTTTATATCTACCTAAGAACGGCGAGAACAGACATTGGTAACTTAAATGCTAGAGTGTTAAGCAAAACAAACATCGGCAGCGTTGACTCAACGAATGGAAAGAATGAAAATTAGGATCCCAGCAGGAATCGAACCCAAGCATTCTGCGTGGCAATCAGGTATTCTACCACTGAGCCACGTCAGGTCTATAAACTGGTTTGGAAAAACAGCCTACGCAGGCGTAATATCGGTGCAACTTCAATTGTGGTTGTGGTGCTGGCTATCTAATTTTACAAGAAAGCAATAGACACTACACGATACTCCTACGATGTGTACTCCTACAATACAGGCGTCATATCAAATTAACGTCTGTAGTTCCAGTATTGGCTCCGCTTTTATAGCAGTCTAATAAACACGTTTGTATTCCTATGATTCAGCAAGCTCTATTGAAGCATTGCTCGATCCCGGAGGAATACATTAACGAAAGTTGCATATGATATCCACATCACCGCACCGTAAAGTACACTTCGTCCACCAGAACGATGCAGTGTCCCCTTCATTTCTTACGAGGCTGGGCGATGGCCTCATTCTGACCGAGGGTAATGCCAGATTGATTGACAGCCGCTTTGTAGACTAGGCTACGTAGGCCACATACGCCCAGGTAGTCTACGAATACGACAAACACCATCCACTGATGTTGGTGTACGTAGCACTATCCAGGCCTACCAGTCTCGACGGCCTATACCTCATCAACGCGAAGGATGGCTTCAGGTTCCGACATGTCGCCGGCTCTGCCGGCAGAAAATTTGTCGACGAAATGACCGAGGCATCCACGAATTCCAACAGCTCTAGTATACCACATACTTCACTACACATGGGTCCCTCGTCACCACGATCACGACCGGATCCTATAACAAGTCGTGACCAGCTGCTGGTGCTCACTGATCACGGTGATGATGCCCTTGTTCAAGGACTGTCAAGAACTCCTTGCACACATGCACACGGGTTCGTGAAACGTGCGTGCGTTCTCGGGACACGTATAAGCACTACATAACAGCTTACCGCTTCTGGTGTTGGTAATACCCACGTTGCCATTGGCAGCGTTACCCAACCGTAAACAACTGGTTATATAACACATATGCGGCTCTTCAACATGTATATGTGTGCGTATCAAATTTATACAAATCTTTAGCGTCATTTTGTAACGTGTCGCTCAGTAGAAAGTTACGCCACGGTCACCTACCCGCCGCATGCTTCGCATAACATCGACTCCCAAGGTACGTGGTATCTGCCGAATTTTTTATTAAACATATAAGCTTCTAGCCCTCAGAAACGATCTATTCTGCGATTTGACGACGTTTCGTCGCGTTTGGAGACGGTTGGAGGTGATTGAATTTTTGATTAGACTTATAAGTTTCTAGCCTTTAGAAATGCTTTATTCTGCGATTTGACGAAGTTTTCTATGTTTGGAGAGTATTGGAGGTGGTCGAATTTGTTATCAGAGATATGAGCTTCTAGGCTTCAGAAACGATTTATTCTGCAATTTGACGACGTTTCGTCGCGTTTGGAGACGACTGGACACGGTTGTATTATTGATTAAACATATAAGCTTCTAGCCTTCAGAAACGATCTATCCTGGAGTTGACGACGTTTCATCGCGTTTGGAGAGGATTGGAGGTGGTGGAATTTTCTCATCAGAGATATGAGCTTCTATCTTTCAGAAACGCTTTATTTTGCGATTTCAAGACGTTTCGTCGCGTTTGGAGACGATTGGAGATGGTTGTATTTTTGATTAAACATACAAGCTTCTAGCGTTGGGAAACGATCTACTCTGCTATTTGACGACGTTTCGTCGCGTTTGGAGACGATTGGAGGTGACTGAATTTTTGATTAGACATATAAGCTTCTAGCCTTTAGAAATGCTTTATTCTGCGATTTTACGACGTTTTATAGTGTTTGGAGATGATTGGAGGTGGTCGAATTTGTTATCAGAGATATGAGCTTCTAGCTTTCAGAAACGCTTTATTTTGCGATTTCACGACGTTTCGTCGCATTTGGAGGTGATTAGAGGTGGTTGATTTTTTGATTAGACATATAAGCTTCTATCCTTTAAAAATGCTTTATTCGGCGATTCGACGACGTTTTATAGTGTTTGAGGGTATTGTAGGTGGTGGTATTTCTCATCAGAGATATGAGCTTCTACCTTTCAGAAACGCTTTATTTTGCGATTTCACGATGTTTCGTCGCGTTTGGAGACGTTTGGAGATGGTTGAATATTTCATTACACATATTACATATTCTAGCCTTCAGAAACTATCTATTATGCGATTTGACGACGTTTCGTAGCGTTTGGAGACGATTCGAGGTGGTGGAATTTCTCATCAGAGATATGAGCTTCTAGCTTTCAGAAACGCTTTATTTTGCGATTTCACGACGTTTCGTCGAGTTTGGAGACGATTGGAGATGGTTGAATTTTTGATTAAACATATAAGCTTCTAGCCTTCAGAATCGATCTATTCTGCGATTTGACGACGTTTCGTCGCGTTTGGAGACGATTGGAGATGGTTGTATTTTTGATTAAACATATAAGCTTCTAGCTTTCAGAAACGCTTTATTTTGCGATTTCACGATGTTTCGTCGCGTTTGGAGGTTGAATTTTTGATTAGACATATAAGCTTCTAGCCTTTAAAATGCTTTATTCTGCGATTTGACGACGTTTCGTCGCGATTGGAGGTGGCGGAATTTCTCATCAGAGATATGAGCTTCTAGCTTTTGAAAGGCTTTATTTTGCGATTTCACGACGTTTCGTCGCGTTTGGAGACGATTGGAGATGGTTGAATTTTTATTGAACATATAAGCTTCTAGCCTTCAGAAACGATCTATTCTGCGATTTGACGACGTTTCGTAGCGTTTGGAGACGATTGGAGGTGACTGAATTTTTGATTAGACATATAAGCTTCTAGCCTTTAGAAATGCTTTATTCTGCGATTTTACGACGTTTTATAGTGTTTGGAGATGATTGGAGGTGGTGGATTTCTCATCAGAGATACGAGCTTGTAGCTTTCAGAAACGCTTTGTTTTGCGATTGCACGACGTTTCGTCGCGTTTGGAGACGATTGGAGATGGTTGAATTTTTTATTAAACATATAAGCTTCTAGCCCTCAGAAACGATCTATTCTGCGATTTGACGACGTTTCGTCGCGTTTGGAGACGGTTGGAGGTGATTGAATTTTTGATTAGACATATAAGCTTCTAGCCTTTAGAAATGCTTTATTCTGCGATTTGACGAAGTTTTCTATGTTTGGAGAGCATTGGAGGTGGTCGAATTTGTTATCAGAGATATGAGCTTCTAGCTTTCAGAAACGCTTTATTTTGCGATTTCACGACGTTTCGTCGCATTTGGAGGTGATTAGAGGTGGTTGATTTTTTGATTAGACATATAAGCTTCTATCCTTTAAAAATGCTTTATTCGGCGATTCGACGACGTTTTATAGTGTTTGAGGGTATTGTAGGTGGTGGTATTTCTCATCAGAGATATGAGCTTCTACCTTTCATAAACGCTTTAATTTGCGATTTCACGATGTTTCGTCGCGTTTGGAGACGATTGGAGATGGTTGAATATTTCATTACACATATTACACATTCTAGCCTTCAGAAACTATCTATTATGCGATTTGACGACGTTTCGTAGCGTTTGGAGACGATTGGAGATGGTTGAATTTTTGATTAAACATATAAGCTTCTAGCCTTGAGAAACGATCTAGTCTGCGATTTGACGACGTTTCGTCGCGTTTGGAGACGATTCGAGGTGGTGGAATTTCTCATCAGAGATATGAGCTTCTAGCTTTCAGAAACGCTTTATTTTGCGATTTCACGACGTTTCGTCGAGTTTGGAGACGATTGGAGATGGTTGAATTTTTGATTAAACATATAAGCTTCTAGCCTTCAGAATCGATCTATTCTGCGATTTGACGACGTTTCGTCGAGTTTGGAGACGATTGGAGATGGTTGAATTTTTGATTAAACATAAGCTTCTAGCCTTCAGAATCGATCTATTCTGCGATTTGACGACGTTTCGTCGCGTTTGGAGACGATTGGAGATGGTTGTATTTTTGATTAAACATATAAGCTTCTAGCTTTCAGAAACGCTTTATTTTGCGATTTCACGATGTTTCGTCGCGTTTGGAGGTTGAATTTTTGATTAGGCATATAAGCTTCTAGCCTTTAAAAATGCTTTATTCTGCGATTTGACGACGTTTCGTCGCGTTTGGAGACGATTGGAGGTGGCGGAATTTCTCATCAGAGATATGAGCTTCTAGCTTTTGAAAGGCTTTATTTTGCGATTTCACGACGTTTCGTCGCGTTTGGAGACGATTGGAGATGGTTGAATTTTTATTGAACATATAAGCTTCTAGCCTTCAGAAACGATCTATTCTGCGATTTGACGACGTTTCGTAGCGTTTGCAGACGATTGGAGATGGTTGTATCATTGATTAAACATATAAGCTTCTAGCCTAGCTTCTAGCTTCGAATCCGCACCACACATCACATAGGCCCCTTTTTCGAAAAGTTTTTCTGGTCGAAAAACTGCCGCTCAGTGCGTGTAACACTCACCGACAGACTCTAAACACCACACCTCTTGTCTACTAACCCGTTTCGGATACAGTGAATGCGCACACAAGGTATATCATTTACGACAAGTAAATGTACAATACAAGTGTTGCAATGCGATCGCATAATGCTGCACGGGTAACAGCAAAGTCTGCCAGTTAATAGTCACTGCACTTTACTGGTATAGCAAAGCCAATGCACTTTTGCACCCTTACACTTCTATTGAACATAAAGTTCCGGTAGCCCCAACTGTTCAATGCAAGGACAAGGAACCATACGAAATTTCCTGATCGCTTTACACTCAAAGAGCTGCCACATAAGCTAGGTACTTCACCCTACATCCGACATCAATATCTGTGCATCACATCACATTCAAAGTCAAAAGAAACTTCACAACTAAATTGCCTATCTACAAAAACATCTATATCCGTTGTCAAAACCGAAAATCCAGAGATCAACCGGTTATTGAACTCGATGCTCAAGTGATTGCGTCCCATACGAGACGAGTTGCATGGTTCTTCCTCACACAGCAAAGCAACCGAGACGCTTGGCAGCATTTCTGACTAGACGCAAGTCTGTGAATCTGCGTGGACCTACTCGGATGCCGAGCCGATTTACTAGCTTTAACAGTACAAAAACTCGAATTCAACTGGCGGCGTCGGCTACACGCGCAACGCGTCGGAAGTGTTGGAATGAGCCATTCCGGAAAGCCAACCACTGGCATTCGGCGACAAGTGCATCCAAGTCAGACGAAATATGTGTCGTACTCAAGGATGTCACGAAAGAGGCATCACCTTTCTCGCTTCTGAAGGAGAAATGGAGTCACAATCTGCCACTAGATTTAACTGATTAAAAGTTAGCTTCACCGCTATCGACCTTTTCAGTTTGGTCATCCCGTCCGCTCATATCATCATATACGGACGAACGTACTTGCGACGCTGTACAGTCTGCTTGGAGAAGCGTTTCCGCACTACCGTCCTGGTCAATCGCGGAAATCGCATCTGCCCCAAGCCAAGAAGTCAATATCTCTCTTTTTACGAGCGAGTTGTTCACATGATCTCCAACTCTGCTTGTGGCTCCTGTTACGGCATCTCGCGGTACACAAGAATCGGCGGCCATCACCTTAAACCTTTCTTCACGGCACTCGCCGTAGTCACCCAGGTGATCTTTTTGTGCTCCTTCAGGCAATCCTACTGTAGCGAGAGAGAGAGGTGAAGGCGGCCGAAGTGACCGTGCCGAAATCTCGCCACTTTTATTCGAAGGCCCTAGTACCAGCAAAGCGGCAGCGGCTGCCGGCGTGCAGCCTCCAGGAGCGTGAGCACGTTCCTAACTGCTCGCGCCTCGAGCGCTAGGCATGAGCTGCGCAAGAGACGCGACGCGGTGGTTGTAAAATGACGATGATGATGAATAGCGATGATGATGACGCGACAGATTACTGCCTCCCCCCCCCCCCCGCAGAAATGAAGCAGAAATGAAAAAAAACGATGGGGGCGTATATACAAGAATTTTGTTATCGCGAGACAAGAGGGTCCGTGAGAAGTCCAGGTCGTGAACGTGCAAGGACCTTCGGGTACCGCTAAGTCTCTGGCGGGCGGCTCTGGGAGAAGCACAGCGGACGAAGAACCGGGCGAAAGTACGCCGTGGTCGTACCCAGGTGGGTCCCACGGCGACTTGATGGGGCCTTTCGGTAGCGCACCGGCTGTCGCGAGTGAGCGCGGCTGAGAGAGGTGCCCACAGATGCATTTGAGGGCGGGTGCAGATGTCGTCGCAGTCGTCGGCGCAGCGTTGACCACTGGGTCATATGACGGGAGGCGCGTCGACGCAAGAGCGTATCGGTCACATGACGACGCACGAAGGGATGTCGCAGCAACGCATAGATACCCTTGAGGGAGATGGCTGCACCGCGTGGTAGCGTTGAAGGGCGGGTGTGAAGCTTCTGCTGTGTTTGGCGTCGAGCGCGGTGGCTTCGTCGACATAAAGTCGCGTGCGTTAGACATGTGTGGCGGTTGGGCGTCATTGCCGTTGCGACCAGTGCGCCTGCGTAGCGGTAACTTGTCGGGTGGATGGTGTCCTGCGTCAAGGGCTCCGCAGGAAACCTGTGGTGAAGCTGAGCAGGCGTGGTCTCTGCTGCACGTTCGGACGGCGAACCTGTGCTTGTGGAAGCCCCTACGGTAGTCGGCTCACGAGGGCTGGTGCGCAGGTCGGCATGCTGGATGTCTGCCTCTGTGGCTGGCGTGGCATATGCGGTCAGCTCTGGCGTATGCTGACCAGGCACGTCGTCCTCAGGCGAATCAGTCGTAGTCGCAGCGTCTCGGATGTTCGGCCATCGGTGGTTAAGGGCTGGGACTTCGGCTGCGAGAGACTGCGAGGGCGAGGCTGGTCGCTGCTGGCAAGATGCGCACAGTGTCGAGGTCGATGGAAAAACGGGTTCGTCGGACATCATCGCTGGCGATGCCTCCGCAATTGGGGGTCGTATAGCGGGCGTGACGATGTCCCTGTCTATGGCAGACTCCAGGGCGTGCGGCGAGGTAGCCGTCGTGAAAGCTGAGGTCAGGGACGTGTCGAGAGCCGGCGAGGACAGGGACGACGAGCGGATGGCGGGCATGCCTGATGGACCGTCGGCCGAGGGCGTCAGGAGCGTGAGCTCGTTGTTAACTGCTCGCGCCTCGAGCGCTGAGCATGAGCTGCGCGAGAGGCGCGGCGCTTAGGTGGTAAAACAATGATGATGATGAATAATGATGATGATGACGCTACAGATTAGGCGAGATTTCGACACGGCCACGTTGGCCGCCGTCACGTCTCTCACGTCTTCTCTCTCTCTCGCTACAATTGGTGACCCGGACAACCACGCCCTTCGACGAGCGGCGCTGCCATGCTTCCGCGACTCTGCCCTCCAGTTCCGCCGTTTCACCCGGCCTACCCCCGAGCTTGGTTTATGCAGCTCGACGCCTGCCTCGCGGTGAATGGCGTCACAGCGCAGCCACTAATGCACGACATCTTGCTTGACGCCCTCCCGGCTGAGCTGCGTCATCTGTCCGCCGCGTCGTCCATATGACGTCCCCGCAGCCATATGACGACCTCTGCGCTGCGGTGCTGGCCCGCTACGGTGAGACATACTGCCCGTTACCGGGGACCCGTGAGTTCCGGGTTTCCCCTCCGTCAACGCGAGCGGTACCACCCGGCCCGCAGCCCTCCCATGACCACGACCTACCTTCCCCGGCTACGACTCGTCCGACCTCACGTCAGGCCACCTGCGCATCGATTCCCGCGCCCAACCACCCGCCCGACGAGGTACAGGAGGTTCCTGCTGCCATAGGCCACTCCACTGAGAGGTCTGTTTTTTCGACAGCCTCGGCCCATGGTCCTTCAGACTTGCCGGCCATCTGCACGTCTTCCCCGACCTCCACGGCCCACGACACTTCTGACACGTCAGGCTCCACGACGGCTACCTCGCCGCTCGCCCTGGAGCCTGCAATAGACACGGACATCGGGACTTCCGCTGTACGACCCCCCAATTGCGGAGGCATCGCCAGCGATGTCAAAGGAACCCGTCTTTTCGACCTCTACACTGTGCACATCTTGCCAGCAGGAACTACCATCCTCCTCGAAGTCTCCCGCAGCAGAAGTTCAGGCCCCTAACCAGCTACGGCCGAACGTGCGTCACGCTGCGACGATGACAGAAAATCCCGAGGACCACCCGCTTGGCCCGCCACTGGTAGACCAGACCGCGTATCCCCTACCGGCCACGCAGGCAGACAAGCCGCCTGCCGCCCCGCACACGCGCTCTCCTGCACCTACTAAACAACTTCATTCTGCGACTCCAGCTGCACCGTCATCCAGTCTCTCCAGCATGGCTCATCACAACGAGATTATTCGCGCCACGTCTGTTTGCAGCGGACGCCTCGCGGCTCGTCTGCAGACGGGTCAGCTAATGTCAGCTAATGCAGCAGCCGCATCCAGTAATGTGCCACCGCCAACGCCGTAACCAGCGCCGTCGTCGCAACAACTGCGTCGCACGCCCATCCCGGCTACGTTCGCGCCGACGTACGTCTAAACACGCTGGCCCAGACGAACTACGCCTACACTCCACGCTGTTTTAGATGTGAAGCATCTTATAGCGGAGTTCAATCCGGTGGTGGTGGTGGTGGTGGTGGTGGTGGTGGTGTGCGGCGTGACCACCCTATTGAAAATCGTGGGTTGGTGGATGCTGGAATTCTTGGTGGACAAGGTGGAAACAATAGTGGATGTGGTGGAAACTGTGGTGGTCATAATGGCTGATGATGGCGAGAGTGGAAAAAATGGTGGCAGATGGTGGTGGTGGTGGCGAGCTTCTTTTGGTGTTAAGTGGAAAATGCTGGCTGATGGTGGCGAGAGTGGAAAAATGGTGGCAGATGGTGGTGGTGGTGGCGAGCTTCTTTTGGTGTTAAGTGGAAAATGCTGGCTGATGGTGGCGAGAGTGGAAAAATGGTGGCAGATGGTGGTGGCGAGCTTTTTTTGGTGTTAAGTGGAAAATGCTGGCTGATGGTGGCGAGCAAAACGTGTTTCGGTGGATGGCTTGGTGAACAAGCTGGATGACGGTGGCATGATAGAAGTGCACGTGACATTATGTGAAATCACTCTCACTTCTAATGTTTTGCTGTTCAATGTGTAGAAAAATATGTTTACAGTTCAAAGAAGCCAACGCCGATCATTAAGCTTTTCAGCACGCTTTTTTTTTATTCATGCGGCGTAACCGCCTCAAGATTTGTGGAGCACAGCAGCCGTGAATGTTTACATTTTACGCACGTACTTATCAGGTTTACATCCGCGATGTGCTGCTTCATTGTGATGTTTACAAGTCTAGAAGTGTCGGTGTGAACAGCGACAGTATCTGTGTTACATCGGCGCGCAGTTGCCGAGAAGTAAATGAGCCCTTCCAGCGGGTGGACCAGAAAATAGCCGCCGCTTGATACCGTCACGCTAGAAACGCAACTCTGGCAATTCTTGCACACTCACTTACCTCAGCGGCACTTTAAGGTAACAGTGGAAATGCGTGCGAAGCTAAAATGCACAAACTTTTACCTTCGGCCTGCGTCGAGATAAGCCCGACCAAGTATCACTTCCACCATCATATTCTACCACCATGATTGCCACCAAAGGTTAGGCATAGCTTACCGACCGAGTCCGTCTACGTGTTATCCGCACTTCTGGGTTTCAGGATACACGATTCCGATGAGTACGAATGACTTTACAGCACAGCTGTGGCATCGGCTAACCTAAATGAAGCGTTTTTTCTTGTGTACGGTGTCCGCACAAGAAGCGATCAGCATAGATGCGACGCGCTTCCAGCAAACGCCTCCGCTCACCAACCGCCGCCGGTCGCACTCGCCGGCGCTTCTCTGACGCGTATGCGAGAACATAGACTTGTCAATTCGAACGCCTTACTGAACCAATATGATGGCATATTTTCCCCGCGCACTGCACTTGCGTTTGGCCGAGCTGTTCTGCAGTTGTAGCTAATGATACAGCGTCAGATCAGTGCGCTGGCCCGGCTGCGCTGTAGGTTGCGCGAAAACAGCATCACAATACTCAATCAACTGTACGCGCGTATTTATCGAATGAGATTTGAGTCGACATAAAGCCTCTGCACATGTCGCCCTTTGGAAAAAGCGAGAAACGGCAATTAAACTTAGCTGTAACATTCGGTTCACTATACCCGCTCCTCGGTCCACTTGACACTTTTTTTGGAGTTACGTTGTGAATTCTACAAGAAAGTTAGCGCTGTTGCCATTATCGACGTGCCATTCGTTACCGGCAGCAGTTTGTTCGCGTTTAATAACTATGCAAATTTTAGTACGATGTGAAGATCGCGTCTGTGCCCAGTATGAGACATACAAAGCTGAAGCCAAACGGTGTATTCGTATGTTGACTAGTCATTTTGCAGAACTCAAAGCAACTGTCAGCGTGGCGTAGTGGTAAAGTACTCGGCTCGAGATCCGAAGGTCGCACGTTCGACTCCCGGTGGCGGCAGTTTTTTTTTTTACATACGCCTTTCTTTTTCTTTTTTTTTTACTAATGCTTTCTACATCGTTTTCTATACAATTATTTATGTGTAACAGCTAATCACGATGGTCCCGACGCTGTAGAGCCGTTTTACGCTCCGCTATTCCCAGCATCCATCATACGCCAGTATCCAGCATACACCATGTGCCACCATCTTCCAGCACCATAATCCACCATAATGGTGGATGGTGGAATCCACCATCCCACATGGTGGATAAATTTTCAATAGGGCACCCTTACTGCGCATGCGCATACCCTCTCCACACACCTCCTCTCCACCCCTCCTCTCCACTTCCCCTCTCCCATTTCCCCCTCACCACTTTCCCTCTCCACTCCTCCTCTCCCCACCTCCTCTCCACTACCCCTCTCCCGTTTCCCCTCTCCCCACTCCAATCTTTGAAACGCAGGCTAGACATGCCGAAATTCTCTCCTGCGCAACGCCGCGATGAGCACCAGGGCATGTGCGCACCCTCCCCCTCTCTCTCCTCTCCTACCCTGCCGCCCTCTCGCGCGCCTGTCGACCGCGTTCCCCGCTCGCCCTGTGAGAATTAACGGCCAGGCTAGAGAGAAGACAAGACGCGCGTAGCGTTCCTCTTCGCGTTGCAAGACGCGAGGTCGGTAGTATGCCCAGCGAACGCCAACGGAACGCGATCGTGCAAGTGCTCCGGCTTCGCATCGCCTCATGGTCCCCGTTAGCGGGAAATGGTGCAATTTTTTTAGGATACCTTCGCCCGAGTGTGCGCAAGAACCGCCGGCATCACAACAGCTTGTGTGGGTGCCAATTTAGCTGGGCTGCTCAGCGGAATTTCTCGGCCCACTACCGATTTCCACGTCATCAGTGTCGCTCGCTCCTTCCAACAGCGTCTCTTCGTCGCGACCCTCGCCCGCTGCGCTGCTCCCAGAGTCGCCCCCCAGAGACCTTGTCATTTCTGACGGCTACCTTCACGTTAACGACCTGGACTGCCCACGGACCATATCGTTTCGCGACATGAACATTCTTGTATATACGCCCCCATAGTTTTCATGCCGGGCTCATTTCTGCGGGGGGGGGGAGTAATCTGTAGCGTCATCATCATCATTATTCATCATCATCATCGTTTTACCACCTAAGCGCCGCGCCTCTCGCGCAGCTCATGCTCAGCGCTCGAGGCGCGAGCAGTTAAGAACGAGCTCACGACCCTGGGGGCTGGACGCCGGCAGCCGCTGCCGCTCTGCTTGTACTAGGGCCTTCGAATAAAGTGGCGAGACTTCGGCACGGCCACGTCGGCCGCCTTCACGTCTCTATCTCGCTACACCTACCTCTCCCTGATACCTGCTTGGCCTCTCAGAGGTACCAAAGCACGACTTACTCTCAATGGAACTACATTGTTCCATGCTTGCGAAGCTGTCCTCCGCTTCTTCAAGGTCAGAAAGATCCCTACTTTTTTGGCTACCTACCTCTCTGCCATCCTCTATCTGAGCTACTGGCTCTATGAAAAGGCTATGGCGAGGTTCCAGGCTAAACCTACAGAGATCTGACTCACTCCGTGAAAAACGGCTATCAGAGCAACCATCAACCATAACTCTGGCTCTCAAGGTGCGTCTTCTCATCCATCGCCATTTCGAGTTGCCGCTCAAGTGCTCGCCTCTCCACTTCGAGTCGCCGCTCAAGTGCTCGCCTCTCCACTTCGAGCTGTTCCATTTTAGCCCTAAGCTCTGATTCGAGCTTCTCCTTCTTTGCATTTCGTTCTGCAGCCCGTTCCTCTCGCTCTCGCGCCATCCGCTCTTCATACCACGCTCTGAACTCTGGTCCTTCGAGACCCATACGTTCGGCCAATTCCAATAATTCCCACGTGCTCGCCATGGTTCACACCATTAAAACATCAAGTCGAAAAACAAACGGCTTTGTCCTGTCGCTGCGGACGCCAATTTGTGATGCAGGTTCTTTTTTAGGGGCGAAGCTCCTTAAGGCGGCACCCGTTCGTCCCTCGTAGTCGTAGTAGTGCGCAACCAGTCGTAACGCTAGTACCAGATCTTGACCTCCAAGGTGGTGCCGGTGGGAGATTTTTCCTGTTGTTGAACAATAAAAAATTCGCAGCGTGCGCGTTAACTTAACCGAATTCTTCTGTCTCTCATTCCCCATTAGCAGCCATTGGCATGTTCCAGTAAAAAACGTTAGTAGAAGTAGAAGTGTGTTAGCTAAAAGCCGACTTCTTCTCTCTCTCATTCCCATTAGCAGCCATTGTTTACCTCCAAGGTAGTGCCTGGTGAGATTTCTCCTGTGCGTGATTAAACAATAAAAATTTTGTTCAAAACGCCGTTGATTGATGAAATAAACCAACGAAAGACGCCAGATGTTTTCTAAAAGCAAAACGAAAGAACGCCAGATGTTTCTAAAGCAAAACGAAAAGACGCCAGCTGCTTAACGAAAGACGCCAGATGTTTTCTAAAGCAATGGTTTTCTAAACAATGAAAATTCACGGCGTACATGTAAAATTAAAGTGAGCTGTAAGTCGTCATAACTCATCGAACCTTTAGTATAAACGCGCCCGATCTCACGTCGGTGATGATGCACTAGGCAGAATTCACGGAAGATTCACGGTTTACCGATGAACCTCCGCAGCTTCGCCCACTCATCATCATTCACTCCGTGGATATGCTGTGATTTTTAGGGGCGAAGCTCCTTAAGGCGGCACCCGTTCGTCCCTCGTAGTCGTCGTCGTCGTAGTAGTGGTAGTAGTCGTAGTCCGTAACAAGTCTTACGCTTTGACCTCCAAGGTGGTGCCGGTGGGAGATTCTTCCTGTGCGTTGTTGAACAATAAAAAATTCGCAGCGTGCGCGTTAACTAAAAGCCAAATTCTGCTGTCTCTCATTTCCCATTAGCAGCCATTGGCATGTTCCAGTAGGAAACGTTAGTAGAAGTAGAAGTGTAAGTGTTAGCTAAAAGCCGACTTCTTCTGTCTCTCATTCCCATTAGCAGCCATTGTTTACCTCCAAGGTAGTGCCTGGTGAGATTTCTCCTGTGCGTGATTAAACAATAAAAATTTTGTTCAAAACGCCGTTGAATGATGAAATAAACCAGCGAAAGACGCCAGATGTTTTGTAAAAGCAGAACGAAAGAACGCCAGATGTTTCTAAAGCAAAACGAAAAGACGCCAGCTGCTTAACGAAAGACGCCAGATTTTTCTAAAGCAATGATTTTCTAAACAATGAAAATTCACAGCGTACATGTAAAATTAAAGTGAGCTGCAAGTCGTCATACCTCGTCGAACCTCGTCGAGTATACCTCGTCGAGTATAAACGCGCCCGATCTCACGTCGGTGATGATGTACTGGGCAGAATTCACGGAAGATTCACGGTTTACCGATGAACCTCCGCAGCTTCGCCCACTCATCATCATTCACTCCGTGGATATGTGATTTTTTTTGTCTGTTTTCGACAGCTCTTTTTACGACGTGAGCGTCGGAGAGCTTTATCAAGGACGTAGCCGCTGGTTTAAACACACACACACAAAAAAAACTTTAATAAACCATTATAGAGGGAAAAAATCTACACCATGCTAAACACTGAACAAAAGGTTCACTACACATGGCAGAACGTTCTTAACCACAAACAAAGCACAAGTTCAAAGTATTAAGTTCAGCGTTATAGTTGCGGTGCGGTTGGACAGCGGAGCGGGGAAGAATGCTAGTCTAGTCTCACCCACTAGCGGAGGCTTGGCTGGAGGACCGTAGAGTTGACGGGTCTGCCTGGTGTTGACGAGGGGACGGTCGATGTTTGGCGATGCATGGCAAAGCCAAGATTAGCCCGATGAGGCAGCTCGATGCACGACTCGGGCCCGTAGCCCAACTGCCGTTGTTTTGCCTGCACCGGGATCAGCAGGCCTTCCTTTCGAACAGACGAACCGTAGAAGTTCGCTCTCCCTGGACGCCGTAGTCCGAAGGTCCCGGCCGGGTCCGCAACTCGACTGCCCGTCTTCAGCGCCCGGCTACCGCCTTGCTGCCCCGTTCGCCTCGAACTATCTGGCTCTTCTTCGACCCAGGCTTTTCCTCGGTCTCGGGTCAACTTGTCCCGTCCTGATTGGCGATGCTCAAGTTTCGTGGTGCCCAACTATTGGCCCCTAGAATCTCCGTGGTGAATTCTTATTGTTCTACTTGTCCGTCGAACCCTTGTGCCGCGCGAACTCGTGCTGGACGTAATTTCGACGTCGTCATCGTCGTCGTCGTCTTTCATATGGCCACCGTTTTTGCGCGCTATTCTTTTCATCTTGCGCACTTTTGAAAGGCGCACACTTCGAACGCGCACCACACATCACAAACACCAACACTCGCCTTGACGCTCACAGGAACACTGCTCGCCCGAGCCCGTCTACGCTTCCGAGCCGTGGCGACAGGTGGTGTTGTCGGCGCTTTGCGCAGCGCCTATACCTGAACTGACAGCTCAGGGATTATTGTTCAGTATAATGTCATAAAAGTATGCGCAGGCATGTTTTCGTGGATCACAAATACATGCGTGTTCCATAAAACATGCCTGCACAGCACTGCAGTTTCACTGTTTTATTGCGATAGCAATTAAATGGACAGTCTCGGCTGGTTTTTGTCCGTCCCCGTCGCCGTCATTCACCGTATATATATATATATATATATATATATATATATATATATATATATATATATATATATAAATGAAAGTCCCAAAGAAAAATAATTTAGGAAAATGCTTCCGAAGCGCGGAATCGAACCAGGGACCTCTCGCTCCGCAGCCCGTGGCACTAGCCACTACGCCACGTAACGCCGATCCCCCAGGGAGCTAACAGCGAGCGTTATATACACACCCTTTACCGCTGGCCGGACTCAGACACGGCAGGCGCTTATAAGCGTTTCTTCATTGCCAGCGAGATGGCGCAAGGAGCGCAACGAAGCACAACGACGGTCTTTCGCTCGCTGCAGCGGCCTGTTCAAACAGAAATAATAAAGGAGCGCGCTGTTCAAACAGAAATAAGTAACTGCGACATTTAGTTTGCGCTCGTCCTGTGTGTACCTGTTCGTTCGTTTCGTGCGTCCTGCTTTATGTTTAGCAGTGCGCTTCAAGTATCGAGCTGTGACGCATGATAGTTCGCGCTCGTCCTGTGTTGGTTCTTTTCATGCGTCCTTTGGGCTCGAGCGACACGCTGGAAATTTCGAGCTGCTTTCCGTTCTTCGCGTTCGATTCCAATTTGTTGCTATCGTATTCATTGCTTCGTCGTTGCGGCGAAACTGTGACTTTTTTAGCATATACTGAAAAATAACCCCCGAGTTGTTAGTTCAAGTATACAGCAAATATATGAGAAAAATTATTACTGACTTGTCTGATTTAGGTGTCATATCGGTTAGGTTATGCCAGGCATATGAGAGCCGCTAACCATGGTCTGCATAAATTGATGCCACGAGATGGCCAGAAAGTAAACCATTCACTGTGCTAAAATATGGCAATGTAATTTTTTTAGGTGAGTCTGGAAACAGTCATGCTATCAGAGAGTGATGAATGTCACCAATGAAAGCATTGGCGAACCGCAGCATGAAAGAACTGCAGTAAAGACTGCAGCATTTGCATTGCGCTGTCATGCATAAGGTAAGATTTACATGCATGCCTACGTTATTCAGTATACCTGTAAATTTGCAGTAAATACATGCGAAACATCGTTGCAAATTAGGTAATAAATAAGTGGAACGCTGTCCGCATACAGCTCAGAGAGCAATAACTGAAACACTGTTCCGCATATTTTAACTTTTATCAGGGAGACACGCTGCACTTATGTAAGCGGAACTTTTTTTCCAAAAAAAGTTCCACTTACTAGCTGGAACTTATGTGGAACCAGATTAAGAGTGCAGCAAGGAACGCTGGCCGCGCTAGCATCGAGGAGTCGCCCTAAAGGCAGTTACGTTCTTTGCCTTTCACTTCGTGTTAGCGTGTGACGACTCGTTGTCGGAGTAGTGCAGCTTCCACATGCACCAACGGTGTTGTTTCTCCGCCTCCTAGTATTTCAAGTGTGAGAGCACCGACTAATGAGACTGCTGCAATAAGCGCCACAGAAAAGCAACGCTATCGACGGGCGAATGTCGCGCCTTGGTGGAGCGAGACAGACGCCAGCGGGAAGTTCTGCCTTCCCGCGTTCACGGCTCAAGCTACGAACCTCTGCCTCCCGCTATGCTGAAGCGTACTGTGTTAGTGTATGCATGAGCACAGGCGCAGGTTGGCTTATTAATCGGGAGCGCACACCTTTATTTGTCTCAGTTATTGAGACATAGCAGGAGTGGATACAGATGTTCAACACAATGAAAAAAAATACAATTTTACAAAATACATGATTTCGCAACCCTTTTTCAAATTGCTGAGCATCGAGTGTGCGCAGAGACCCATCAAGCTCATTCCATAGATCCACGGTCCGCGGAAAAAGGAAAACTTAAAACAATCAAGAGGGCATAATATTTACGGAATTGAATCGTCGCGTACGCCGTGCAGAAGCTGCAGCAAAAGAAATGGGTGCTAGAACACTCAATCCGGTGTGAACTATCTTATGCAGGAGGATGATTCGATAGCAAGTGCGCCGATGTTCTAGAGGCTACAGCGCATGCAAACTAGGCGAGAACCGTCGGTCATAGCGACGAAAAATAAACCTTATTGCTTTTGTTTTAAATGCGAAGCATTTCTTAGCGAACTTCTGCGACTTTGAGCGCATCTATCTATCTATCTATCTATCTATCTATCTATCTATCTATCTATCTATCTATCTATCTATCTATCTATCTATCTATCTATCTATCTATCTATCTATCTATCTATCTATCTATCTAGCCGCCTACGACTTTGTGCTCTCCTGGTCGCTTGGTTAATCGAATGTGCACCAAAATTGCTATGGCGTAACATGACTGTATGACGAACATAAATGACAAGTCATAACATGAAAATCATGAAACACATGTCATGTACAGCATGATTTACATGCTATGCTCATGGTGCGCTGGCGGCCGTTTCGCTAGATTGATAAACACCAAAATTGGTATCTTGCGACGTGACTGTGGCGAACATAAATAACACGAGTTAACATGAAAATCATGACACGCATGTCATGTACAGCATGACTTACGTGCCACGCTCATGGTGTGCTGGCGGCCGTTTCGATAGCTTTATACACACCAAAATTGGTATCTTGCGACGTGACTGTGTAACGAACATAAATAACACGAGTTAACATGAAAATCATGACACGCATGTCATGTCCAGCATGAATTACGTGCCACGCTCATGGGGCGCTGGCGGCCGTTTTGCTAGCTTTATATACACCAAAATTGGTATCTTGCGGCGTGACTGTGTAACGAACAAAAATAACACGAGTTAACATGAAAATCATGACACGCATGTCATGTCCAGCATGAATTACGTGCCACGCTCATGGTGCGCTGGCGGCCGTTTCGCTACTTGATCTACCCCGGAATTCGTATTGCGCGACGTGATTGTGTGACGAACATAAAAACACGAGTTAACATGAAAATCGTGACACGCATGTCGTGTACAGCATGACTTACGTGCCACGCTCATGGGGCGCTGGCAGCCGTTTCGCTAGATTTATATACACCAAAATTGCTATCTTGTGACGTGACTGTGTAACGAACATAAATAACACGAGTTAACGTGAAAATCATGACACGCATGTCATGTACAGAATCACTTACGTGCCACGCTCATGAAGCGCTGGCTGCCGTTTCGCTAGCTTGATCCACCCCGAAATTGGTATTGCGGGACTTGACTGTGTGACGAACATAAAAGCATGAGTTAACATGAAAATCATGAGACGCATGTCATATACAGCATGACTTACTTGCCACGCTCATGGGGCGCTGGCGGCCGTTTCGCTAGCTTGATATACACCTAAATTGGTATCTTGCGACGTGCCCGTATGGCGAACATAAATAACACGAGTTATCATGAAAATCATGACACGCACGTCATGTACAGCATGACTTACGTGCCACGCTCATGGTGTGCTGGCGGCCGTTTCGCTAGCTTGATATACACCGAAATTGGTATCTTGCGACGTGACTGTGTGACGAACATAAATAACACGAGTTAACATGAAAGTCATGACACACATGTCATGTACAGCATGACTTACGTACCACGCTCATTGGGCGCTGGCGGCCGTTTCTCTAGCTTGATCGACGCCGAAGTTGGTATTGCGCGACGTTACTGTGTGACGAACATAAATAATAGCAGTTAACCTGAAAACCATGACACGCATTTTCCTCAATTACTTACAAGACGATGTATGGAGCTCTTTGCTGGCTGCTTAGCATTACATTGATTCCCACAATGCGTGGGATCTGCCGGCTTTTTAACAGATTCTAGCATAGCTATGTCATGTTTGTGGTGAGGTGACCCAACAACCGACGCATATTCGAGTATAGGCCTGACCAAGGTCTTATACGCTGGCAATTTGCATTCTTTTGTCGAGTTGCTTAATGTACGTCGGAGATACCAAAGTTTTCGAAGAGCCTTATTGCAGACTGTCTCGACATGCATGTGCTATTTTAAATTTGTTGTCAAAGTTACACCAAGGTATTTAAACTCCGTGACACGAGCTAGACTGACACCATCATTAGTATATATAAAATAAGAGGCTGTTTCTTATTTGAAAAGGTCATGGCTACAGTCTTTTTGAAAGTAATAGACATTTGCCAGGTTTCACTCCTGTTACAAAGCAATGAAAAAACTCTGTTCAGCGCTTCCTGATCTTCGAAATTTGAGATGGTGTTATAGATAACGCAGTTATCTGCATACATTCTAAGTTTAATTTTAGTGTCACCGATAATTTCTGCTACGTCATTTATGTAAATAATAAACAAGAGCGGCCCAAGGACCGAACCTTGGGGCACCCCTGATGTGATTTGTACATCAGATGACTTCGCGCGGTTAAACGTAACAAATTGTGTGCGTGACCGCAAGTAATCTGCTATCCAGTCAACTAGCTTATTGTCGCCAAAAAATGTGCGAAGTTTAACTAAAATTTATCATGGCAAACCAAGTCAAATACCTTAGAATAATCAATAAATATGGCGTCAATCTCTCCTCGGTCATTAAGGGAAGAAGCAATGTCGTGCGTAAATTCAAGCAACTGTGTGACAGTAGAATAGCCAGCACGAAAGCCGTGCTGTGATCGGGAAAGTATATTGTGTGCATTTAGGTATTCTACAATGTATTTATGAATGATATGCTCCAAAAGTTTAGAGCTGAGAGAAAGTAAAGATATTGGCCTATAATTTGGTATTATTTTCTTGTTTCAGGACTTAAATAGAGGCACAACATTTGCTAATTTCCACAGCTGTGGAACTGTTGCAGAGCTTATTGATTTTTTAAATATTACAGTAAGATAATTAGCACACCACTCTGAATACCTTTTTAGAAACATATTTGGAATACCATCTGGGCCAGAGCTTTTCGTAACATCAAGATTTAATATCAGGTTATGTACTCCAAAGGAGCTTACATCAAGATCAGGAAGAGCAGGCAGGTTGCTGCATGCAGTAAATGAAGGAGTGATGCCGTTATCAGTAGAAAAAACAGATCTAAAGTAATCATTAAAGGCATTTGCCATAGCTTCAGGATTTGAGCAGGATTGGTCATTAACAATAAATGATGAAGGTATAGACGATGCAGGACTAATCGATCTCCAGAACCTGGATGGATTTTTTTCATAAATGTAGCCAAAGTATTGCTAAAGTAGTAGTTCTTAGCCTCTTTCATTTTAGCGCCTAATTACTTTTTCAATGTGTTAAATGAAGAAACATTTTCCTCACACCTGGAATGCCGTTTCTTACGTAAGCGCTTTACGCGACGAGTGAGCTGAATTATATCTCTATTATACCATGGATGTCTTGGGTTCCGTTTAATATATTTTTCAGGCACGTACTTTGATAGGCATTCACGCACAATGTCACAAAACTTAAGAAGCAGCATATCTACATTGCAAAATTCGCTACAACATACAAATTCATCAAAAGATGAGGCTAAAGTGTTCAATACGGAAGTGTCGTCAGCTTATTGAAGTTCAAAACATTTTTGATCCAAGGTCTTTGAGGGGGGCACACTAAGTTCAACGCAACTTCAACAGCTTTATGGTCAGATAACCCTTCGATGACTTCACGTTTTACACCGTGCGTTAAGAGTTCCTGGTTTACAAATGCAAGGTCCAATATTGCGTCCTCGCGTGTTACAGTATCTACAAGTTGAGTTAACCCAAAAGAAACCGCCAGGTCGATCAGGGAAGCGCAAAGCGCCCTATCACGCCCAGTTGGGGTAAGTTCCAGTTAACGTACGGTAGATTGAAATCTCCAGTTAACAATAATTTACAATCGTACAACTTGTTACTGACAAGGTAATCATTAATAGCAGGAACAACATCGTCGGAGTTCGGAGGGCGATAGAGGATACCAACATCTATTACGATACCTTCCATGTATATTTTGCACCAAATAGTTTCTGTGCCCGGAAGGTCAGGTAATAAAGAAAATTCAAGATTTGATTTAATTAAAACTGCCACACCTCCTCCACGGCCAACATGCCTGTTTTTCCGAAGAAGTGCATAACCAGCAGGCAAAATTTCGCTATCATTAACAGTATCATTTAGCCAAGTCTCAGTAAGGCAAACAATTGATGGGTTGTGGCATTCCACTAAACAGTTCAGAGCTTCAATTTTGTTTATTATACTCCTCGCATTTACATTGACGACAATTGTATTCTGATCACAACGTCAATCAGTCTTCGCGAAAACAGAATCGGAGGAAGCTGAGTGCATACCAAGCGCTTGTGCAGAAGCCGATTTCACAGAGACTGACCCTGCTGAAAGTGAAAACGTAGAAACCTTGACAATGGCATTTTTATCAGTGTCCCACATGTAACGAACACCATCAATCGTGAGTGTCTCGTGCTTGAGCTTCACTTTCCCAGCATTCTTGCGCATATCTTGGGAATTCTGCCACAGCGCTTTACGTGCCATTCGAACCCGAGCAGAGTAGTCCTGATTTATGTAAATTTTAGTTCCTTTAAGTTTTCGTCCATTGTTCAAGATAGCAATCTTTGACCTGAAATCCATTAATTTAATTATTACCGGCCGAGGTTTATCTCCTCTTTCTGCTCCAAGCCTGTGGCAACGCTCTATGTCGTCACATTTTACACCGAATTTAACTGATAACAGATCCAATACACACTCAAGCAGATGGTCAGTCGTCTCGGAAGGTGTCTCACGCAAACCATGAATTATCAAGTTGTTTTTACGGAGTCTGTTCTCTAGCTCATCGTTCTGACGGTCAAGCTTGCCAACTAGTTTTTGAAGCGTACCAACGGTCTGCTCCAGTTCACTTACACGTGGTATAATGTTTGACATAGACGCTGCCATTGTCTCAACATTCATTAGACGACTTTCAAATGATGCAACTGTTTCAGGTGCAACCTTGCCGTTTCTCTCAAGTGACGACGCTTTGAACGAGTGCATATCAAGTACCAGTGTTTATTACGTGTTTGTTGATGTACGTTTAGGCGGGATTCAAGATATACTGTGTGCAGGTATATGTTAACTTCGGCTACCGTAACGGCTAAATCATGATCATGGGCGTGAGTCTTCGGGTTGGAGATTTGCGAATAGGTGTCAACGTGGGTGCATCCACGTCAAACGTTGCTATAGCTACCAAGCACCAATAGACATTCTACAAGCTCTCATATATCAATATGCACAATAAACAATGAACTACTTCTGTGAAGACACGGTTGGCTTTCGTGTTATACCGATTCCTATTACGGAGGGATCAGCGATGTTTTTTTAGAAGAAAATTTCAGTTGAAAGCGAGCGCTTGTGTTGTGTTCTTCTCTGTGTCTCCGTCTTGAGTTCGCGCTCTCCGGTAATGATGAATTCGTACCAACTTGCCCAGTTTTCTGCTTTGTTTGCCGATGCTCATTTCTTATCCGCGAGAAAAAGCTTTGAATATCAGTGGCTTCTACGCTCAAGTGGGCACGAACGTGTCTGAACCTAATTAACGGAAGTATACTCTCAAAACCTAACTAGAATTTCTCACGATGACAGGTGTATCGTTCGAGCTATGCGCTGACACACTACTTGTGCATTGAGCACTGGAGTAGCCAAGGTTTCAACACCCCCCCTCGCCCTGAAATGTGTTCAAAATTGTTGTTCAAAATTAAGCGTTCTGGTTTTCTTAAAATTCAGCATTCGGCGGTACGTGAAAACCACCTTTGCAGATAAGTTATGTATCGAGGTGGACACAAAGTGAGAAAATGGTTACCGCTGTCAGCAGCCTAATTAGCTAAGATTGAATAACGAACATTTTAGTGATTGCAGCAAGCGGCCATTTATGTACTGAAAAGTTTGAAGAAGTCGCGTTTCCAAGCAGTTCCACTTGGAAGAATTCTTCTAGCATATCTGTGCTCCGAGATATCTCTCTCCAGTCTAATTCCATTTTGCTTGATTACGCATTCAAGGCGGTGAAAATCGGCGCAGTGGACTTCCCTAATGTGACGAGCAGTCATTGCTTGGTATCTCTACCCGATAGTAAAAGGATAACCGTTATAATTTTTGCCTGTGCCTTCGACCCGTTGTCAGATTAAACGCCGCACGCAACTGTCGCGGGAGTTGCGTCTGGCGTTTAACACACATACGAGCGCGCACATACAAACGTACGCACAAACATATATAAAGTATGGTTGAACATCCCACCCCCCTTCCCCTTTCAAAAACAATTTCTGGTTACGCCCTGGCTTTGAGATGTTGTTGTTTGTTCATTCCTTTCTTTGGTTGAATATATACTTCAAGCACAGTTGACTCCACCGGTGAACAATGTAGCTACGAATCAAATCTAGAGGAATAGTACAAAAATCGCGCTCCATAGTTTCATCGAAGAGCTGCATGTAATGCAGCTCATTCTCACTAGTCAGAACTAGTGGTCCAAATGCACGCGCATAGGCAAAACGCAATGAAGAGCAGAGAGTCCTAGCAAAGAGGCTATTTAGCGACCTGTGTGATCTTGATGGACCGCGATCTTCAAGCCAAGGTTACTCGTTCATGCATCTTTGAGCTGGTTTTACTTATTAAACTGATTAAAGCCGCCATGGTGGCTAAGCAACTTGGACGTTTCTCTGCAAATTATGCAGTCGTGCAACAAAATTTCACCAGATCTGGCCCAATTCCGACGGAAGCGGCATGCAAAAAAAATAATAAAAGAAAACACGTGGCCTACCGGTGTTTACGTGGGCGGAGCCACCGACTTAGCCTGGGGGCTTTGCCCTCGGACCGTAGTTTCTCTGGACCATAATAAAGTTCTTGCCTTGCCGTACCATGCGCGTTATCGCGCTTTGGAGTTATGTTAAGGAACCGCAGGTGGTCCCAGTAATTCAAGGTCCCTGACTAGCCGCCGCGGTGGCACCATCGTTGCGGTACTCAGCTGTTGACCCGAAGATAGCGGGTCGGACCCAGACCACGGCGGTCACATTTTCAATGGAGAGAATAATGCTAGAGGCCCGTGTACTTAGGTTGAAGTGCACTTTAAAGAAGCCCATGTGGTCTAAATTTTTCGGAGCCTTCCACAACGGCGTGTCTTGAAATCGTATCACAGTGTCGGCAGTTAAAACCCTGGTGCTTCACTACACGGCGTGCCCGGGAATGGAAAGGGCAGCCATAAAGTTACATTCACATATATAGTCGATGAAGGCGAAATGCGGTAAAGTTTTCATTGAACTTGTGCTGTCAAAGGCCTATTTTTCGTTGCTCCATAGCACAGTAGAGTCAACATAACCACCAACGTAAAGTGCACGCGCTTTTTATATTATCACCTGCCTTTTTCTGTATTCGACGATGTACTGAGCCCGGCCGCGGCGGCCGCATTTTCGATTGAGGCGAAAACGTTTGAGGGCCGTGTACTTGGATTTAGGAGTGCGTTAAAGAACCCCAGGGGGTCAAACTTTCCGGAGCCCTCCACTACGGCGTCCCTCATAACCATATCGTGGTTTTGGGACCTGAAACCCCTGATGATGATGATAATGATAATAATAATAATAATAATAATAATAATAATAATAATAATAATAATAATAATAATAATAATATTATTATTATTATTATTATTATTATTATTATTATTATTATTATTATTATTATTATTATTATTATTATTATTATTATTATTATTATTATTATTATTATTATTATTATTACAGGAAATCTAAATGTTCTCCATCCAGCGAGTGGAAGGAAGAGTTCAGCTTCCTTCGAACTCTCTCTAAACGCCTATATAAACGGGATCATAGTTCGTATATTGAATTCTTAGAAAAAAGCGCCACTGACAGGCCGGCTGAGTTTTGGAAGTATGTACGTAAACAGTCCAGCAAAAGCGGAGAGTCCTTCAGACTACTGGACTCAAATGGGGTAGAAGTGCATGCCGTCGCTGACTGTTTTGCCACGCATTTCTCATCCGTTTATAAGGCCTCAGACTCTAGCACTGATATCAGACAACAGCCCAAGGCGGTTAGCTTATCCAGTGCTTTGTCGCTGGATGAAAATCTCATCTGCGAATGCATTAAGCGCTTAAAACCATCCTTATCATGTGGGCCAGATGGCATCCCCTCCGCCATACTAAAAGCTTATGGTAGTATATTTGTCCCAGTACTAACTACGGTATTTAATAACTGCCTGGACACTTCCACATTTCCAAGCACGTGGAAAACTGCTCGTGTTTTTCCAGTATTTAAATCGGGCTCTAAAACAGATGCTTCTAATTATCGCCCGATTTCTCTACTATGTGCCACATCAAAGATCTTCGAGCTGGCTCTTCACGACATATTGTCTTTTAGTGTGAAAAACTCATTGATTCCTAATCAACATGGTTTTCTCGTTGGCCGCTCAACTACCACAAATCTTGCTAGTTTCATGACGCAGATCTCCACACCTATTTCTCAGAGAGGACAGGTTGACGTAATTTACTGTGACCTGAGCAAGGCTTTTGACGTAGTCAGCCACACGCTGATTATGGTTAAACTTGCGCACTTTGATGTTGACTTGTCAGTTGTGAATCTCCTGCAGAGCTATCTGCTCAATAGATATTGTTGCCGTCAATGGCCAAACGTCTTCTTTGTATAAAGTGACTAGTGGGGTCCCTCAAGGGTCGGTGTTAGGCCCACTCCTATTTTTAATTTACGTTAATGATGTTTCTTTTGCCATTCGTAATTATTCTTTCCTCTTGTATGCCGATGACATCAAGATTTTTAAGGAAATTCATTCAGTTAACGACTGTCGCTTGCTGCAGTCAGACTTGCGCTCTTTTTCCGAATGTTGCGACGGTAATAACCTTTCTCTGAATACCTCGAAGACAAAATTCATGTCTATCACTCGCAAAACATCTAGCGTGTCATTTCAATACTCTGCCAATTCTGTGCCGTTATGGAAGGTTTATGAAATCAGTGATCTTGGTGTTGTTGTTGACAGCGCGTTAAACTTTTCTTCTCACGTTAAGCGTGCTGCTATGCGGGGCCTTCGTTCTCTCGGATGTGTTTGTAGAATATCTCGAGAATTCAGGTCTCCCATGGCCCTACACAAATTGTACACGGCAATATATCTTCCGCAACTTGAGTATGCGTCCGTGATATGGAATGGCATTCCTCAATCCAGCGGTAACACCATTGAACGAGTCCAGAAAAAATTCCTCAGCATATATAACCATCGCTTTGCTAAAAATGACTCTGGATCTCGTTCAAGTACTTCTGAATTATTATCACTGCCATCACTTCACTGCCGACGAAATCGCTCTGATCTCTTATTTCTTTACAAGCTAGTCCACGGTATCATATCCTGCCCTGTACTTCTCAATTGTGTAAATTTTCGAATTCCGCGTAAGTTAACCAGAGAGAACAGACCGTTTCATGTACCCGCCTGCTTCTTCCAACACTCTACCGTTCACAGAATACAAAGTCTCTATAATGTTAATTTTCTTGATCTTGACGTTTTTCATAGCCCACAATCATTGTTTTTATCCGAGCTTTGCACTGTTTTGACATAGTGTGGCACAATGTACAAAGTCTTCCCTTCTCAGTCTTTCCACATAGTTGTATATATGCAATCTAATTTTTTATGCCCCGTCAATATTTCTCGTGTTGTCTTATTTTACTCCTCCCCTTTTGTGTTCATTTCTCTTTGTCTACGTGTTTTTGCTCTTTTTATTTCTGAAAACTGCCTGTATTGTATTGTTTATTTTTATTGTTTTTTTTTTGCGTGCGCCAGCACAAAGACCTTACGGTTGTTCCTGGGCACGGTAAATAAATCATTGATTGATTGATTGATTTATTATTATTATTATTATTATTATTATTATTATTATTATTATTATTATTATTATTATTATTCCCGCACCATGGCTCCCAGTCGGGATGCATGCTTGCTATGCTCCTGCCCGTTTTTCGGTAAGCAGCAGTTTTTCCGCTGTGAAAGTTGCTCTAAACGCGTTCATGCGAAATGTGTAACCTGGCCTGATGAAGAGCTGCAACTCCTGAAGTCTGGATCGCGCTCATTTTGCTGCAATTTATGTGATCTGAGCCGTGCTTCTGGTAAGCCTAGCGAAAGCAACTCGTCGGGGTGCAGCGGTGAGCATTGCAGTTCTCAAACCGGTTCCCTCTCCACGTGTACCCCTCCGGGTGACGAACTCGCCGGGCTGCGCCGCCTCCTCCTCGACGCATTGGAGGGAATCTCGTTCCTCAGCGACGAGGTATCCCAACTACGCGAAGACAACGAGCGGCTCCGTAAGGATCATTCCCGCGGTGTTGAACAACAAGCTCGCGTGGTCGCCTCCCTTCGTGCAGAGGTCCGCTTCCTGCGTGAGGAGCTGACGCGCCGCACGGCCGCCGTGGCAGTGAAGGCACCTGTGAAACCCCCAGCGCATGTGACCGTTGACCCGCCTGTGACCTCCAAGCAACCTGCGTTCTCCGAACAACCCCTCTCCAAAATTCTTTCATCTTCGACTTCGCCGCCAGCTGACGTAGACACGTCGGAGCGTGTCAGTGTGATGCCTGTGACAGCCTCTTCTGCAGCGGTGACTGAGGGTGAAAGAAAGAAGAAACCCGCCTCGTTTGGAGTTATGAAAACATCCACTATATCTGTAGCTCAACGGCCACAAAGGCCACAATGGCCAAAGGCCATTTTTGTTACGAAGCTGAGCCCGGACACCACTACTGCTGACATTAAGAAACATATTGCTTCATTGGATCTGTCTCCCATCTCCTGCCGGCGACTTCAAACAAAGTTCCAGTCATATTCTTCATTCTATATTGAAGTTGACGAGGAAACACTACAACGCCTGAATGACCCTTCGATGTGGCCCCTCGGATGCCTCTTCAAGCCATTTCGTGGGGAGCTGCGCGATGACATGCTTCATCCCTCTGAGATAGTGACTGGAATCCAAAGTGCCGTGTGACGTAGACATATTCTACCAAAATGCTCGGGGTCTGCGTACCAAGACACTCGAGTTTTTCTCTAATGTTCTTTCGTCTGCTTTTCCTATTATTGCTATCTCTGAAACCTGGCTCGGCACTGAAATTCCCTCATCGGACTTTTTTCCCCCGACCTACACCACCTTCCGCCGTGACCGAGATTTCAGTGAAACCAAACAGAAAGGCGGTGGCGTGCTGATCGCCATTGACAATTCACTGAAATCCGTTAGACGCAAAGACCTAGAAACTATCGAAGAATCGATCTGGCTAGAAATCAACCTTGAGCGCCGTGAAAAATTGTTGATTGGATGCTTCTATTTACCGCCCAGCATTTCCCCTGCCTCGTTTCACGATGTCATGTCTTCTATTGAACTTGTGATATCTTCTCATAGTGGGCACAGAATTATTGTTCTTGGGGATTTCAATGCACCTGGAATTGACTGGAGCACGCTTACCTTTTCTCATTACAATCATTTCACAGAGAAAAAGTGCAGCCTGCTCTTGGACTTTCTGGCGTTTAATTCCCTAGTGCAACATAATTCAGTCGTCAATTCCAGTGGCAACGTCTTAGACCTGTGTATGTCAAACGATCAACCCCTTGAAGTTTCCCGCTCCAACATCTCTCTTGTACGTCCGGACAAATTCCACCCACCACTTAACGTAAGATTATCTGCATCAGCCGAAACAACGAGCTACAGCAGTTACGTAAACAAATCTCCAAGATTTGCGTTCAAGCGAGGTGATTACACGGGCCTCTATCATCACTTGTCCACCGTTGACTGGTCACAGGTTACTGACAAACCGAATGTTGATGACCAGGTTGATCAGTTTGCGGAGCTTGTACTGAGCAGCATGCGTAATTTTATTCCCCAATACACACATAAACAACGTAAATATCCCCACTGGTTCTCATCTGAACTTATCAGTGCACTGAAGCATAAAGATCGCGCACACAGGAAATCTAAATGTTCTCCATCGAGCGAGTGGAAGGAAGAGTTCAGCTTTTTTCGAACTCTCGCTAAACGCCTATATAAACGGGATCATAGTTCGTATATTGAATTCTTAGAAAAAAGCGCTTGTGACAGGCCAGCTGAGTTTTGGAAGTATGTACGTAAACGGTCCAGCAAAAGCGGAGAGTCTTTCAGACTACTAGACTCAAATGGGGTAGAAGTGCATGCCGTCGCTGACTGTTTTGCCGCACATTTCTCATCCGTTTATAAGGCCTCAGACTCTAGCACTGATATCAGACAGCCTAAGGCAGTTCGCTCACCCAGTGCTTTGTCGCTGGATGAAAATCTTATCTGCGAATGCATTAAGTGCTTAAAACCATCCTTATCATGTGGCCCAGATGGCATCCCCTCCGCCATACTAAAAGCTTATAGTAGTATATTTGTCCCAGTACTGACTACGATATTTAATAACTGCCTGGACACTTCCACATTTCCTAGCATGTGGAAAACTGCTCGTGTTTTCCCAGTATTTAAGTCGGGCTCTAAAACAGATGTTTCTAATTATCGCCCGATTTCTCTACTATGTGCCACATCAAAGATCTTCGAGCTGGCTCTTCACAAAATATTGTCTTTTAGTGTTAAAAGCTCATTGATTCCTAATCAACATGGTTTTCTCGCTGGCCGCTCAACTACCACAAATCTTGCTAGTTTCATGACGCAGATCTCCACACCTATTTCTCAGAGAGGACAGGTTGACGTACTCTACTGTGACCTGAGCAAGGCTTTTGACGTAGTCAGCCACACACTGATTATGGTTAAACTTGCGCAATTTGATGTTGACTTGTCGGTTGTGAATCTCCTGCAGAGCTATCTGCTCAATAGATATTGTTATGTAGCGGTAAATGGCCAAACGTCTTCTTTGTATAAAATGACTAGTGGGGTCCCTCAAGGGTCAGTATTAGGCCCACTCCTATTTTTAATTTACGTTAATGATGTTTCTTTTGCCATTCGTAATTCTTCTTTCCTCTTGTATGCCGATGACATCAAGATTTTTAAGGAAATTCATTCAGTTAACGAATGTCGCTTGCTGCAGTCAGATTTGCGCTCTTTTTCCGAATGGTGCAACGCTAATAACCTTTCTCTGAATGCCTCGAAGACAAAATTCATGTCTATCACTCGCAAAACATCTAGCGTGTCATTTCAATACTCTGTCAATTCTGTGTCCTTATGCAAGGTTTATGAAATCAGTGATCTTGGTGTTGTTGTTGATAGCACGTTAAACTTTTCTGCTCACGCTAAGCGTGTTGCTTTGCGGGGTCTTCGCACCCTAGGCTGTGTTTGCAGATTGTCTAGAGAATTCCGTTCTCCTATGCCCTTCCGAAAATTGTACACCGCGCTATGTCTTCCTCAACTGGAGTATGCGTCCGTGATATGGAATGGCATTGCTCAATCCAGCGGCAACACCATTGAACGAGTCCAGAAAAAATTCCTTAGCATATATAACCATCGCTTTGCTAAAAAATCTCGTTCAAATACTGCTGAATTATTATCATTGCCATCACTTCACTGCCGACGAAATCGTTCTGATCTCTTGTTTCTTTACAAGCTAGTCCACGGTATCATATCCTGCCCTGTACTTCTCAATTGTGTTAATTTTCGAATTCCGCGTAAGTTAACCAGAGAGAACAGACCGTTTCATGTACCCGCCTGCTTCTTCCAACACTCTACCGTTCACAGAATACAAAGTCTCTATAATGTTAATTTTCTTGATCTTGACATTTTTCATAGTCCACAATCATTGTTTTTATCCGAGCTTTGTTCTGTTTTGACATAGTATGGCACAATGTACAAAGTCTTCCCTTCTCCGTCTTTCCGCATAGTTGTATATATGCAATCTAATTTTTCATTCCCCTTCAATATTTCTCGTGTTGTCTTATTTTACTCCTCCCCTTTTGTGTTCATTTCTCTTTGTCTACGTGTATTTGCTCTTTTTATTTCTGAAGACTGTCTGTATTGTATAGTTTATTTTTATTGTTTTTTTTTGCGTGCGCCTGCACAAAGACCTTACGGTTGTTCCTGGGCACGTTAAATAAATGATTGATTGATTGATTGATTATTATTATTATTATTATTATTATTATTATTATTATTATTATTATTTACTGAGTGAGAGTAAGTGAGCATGAGTTCTCGGTGTCACTTGGTTTTATTGCTGAAGAATGTCGGTTCGCTCCATCTCAGTCTAGCGCCAATGTTCCGCAATATATGCTCTGGTCATCCCAGTCCAGCGCCAATGCTGAGCTGTAGGCCACCGTGAGCCAATGGAGTGGGGGCGAGCATAGGCCTGCGCATGCCGAGTCCAAGGGGACCGTACGGGACAACCGGTAATCCGGCACCGAATCCAACGCCGCCAAGGTGCCCTCCAAGATGCCCACCGTAAGACACAAAGCCCATTCCTGCCCTTAGACAGCAAGTTTGCAATGTGGCACAGCATTGCCTGCAAAGTACGTGTGCGTGAAGTTAATTTTTATGAGACCAAAAAAAAAAAGACACAGGGTCCGTTCAAGGGAGCGATTTATTGGGATAGTCGGTGGCCGTTCACGGTTTCTTGTTGCGCTATGTACTTACAGACTTGGAAAAACAGATACACAATGACAACGGATGGTGCGCAACCCCACAACTTATTTATTCCTATCTTGTGGCGCGTCATATGAACGTTATTAACCAGCTATTCGGTCTGTGATGGCACAACGCCACAAGAAACCATGTACGCAAGCCGCCCAGAACATTTTCGCCCCTTGCTACGGTACACATCTTTTTCATGTGGAAACTGCGAACACGCCACGAAACTCACGAAGCTATTTATAGCTTTGTGTGTTCCGCAATTCATATTATGTTCGAGAACAGATGTCGTTTACATTTGAGTAATGTCCTCTCGATTACGTTTGAGACGGCGGTGATTAAAAAGTGAGGTGGGCTGATGCCTAGCTCTATTTTCTATCGACCATCATTTGGTCGAATAGCCCATAGAGCATAACGTGAAGACAAAATCTGAGGTATAATGACAGGGAATAGACGGCGTTCTAGGGAATGTCCTGTATTCCCATGCAAGTAGGAGGAGGCCATATTTGTGACTAGCAACAAGAGTCACGGTACATTTCTTCGTATTCTCTTAATTTTATTTCAGTGGTTACTTGTTTTTTGCCTCATCTAGAATGCGAAAGGTAGGTCCCACTGGGGAGAAGAAAGCGAGAGGACATCAGCTCTGCGTGATGCAGAAACGCTGAACTTTGGACATACAGAATTACAAGTAAATTTTAAAGACAAAGTTAAGGATGATGCAGCAGCGGCTTCAGCAGATCGGACAAGACTAGCACAATCCTTCCGTTCTAAAATCTGCTTGTAGAGGCCGCATGCAATCATTGAGGCCTTTTGTTGGTAGTTAAAATTTATGGATATAGTCATTCATCTAGCTCTACATTAAACACGTTCAGAAGATTACGACAATCAAATGCAAATAAACATTGCCTCAATGCATAAACTAATCGTTTAATGCGGTCCTTTCGGTTGGTCTGCAACGCGAGCTGTTCTAATACGTGCAGACGGAATATCGGCGATAGAGGAGACCACGTAAGCGCTCGAAATTGGTCGCGCGCAGTAAATAGGTTAAATATAAAGAAGTTAAATGAATAAACAAGAGGGCATGCGTGAACACATTCAGTGAGGATGTTAGCAAAATGCGTAGCCACCCGGGAATATCAGTTACAGAGTACATGTGATCAGATTCTTTTCGGGGGACAGAATTGAGACCGGCAGGTAACGTTTTTTTATATCCCATTGCGAGAAACTAGTCTACATTTCTTAAGGAGTGCGCTCAACTGGGCTGGTGAGTTAGTGCTTCAAGTGCATCGCACAGCGCTGTCTCCAGGACATGGTCAAGGCAACACGCTCTGCTATATCTCGGCCGTTATATCATGTTAGCGAACTGTTTTATGTCATAACTGCTAGCTTGGCGTACACGGAGAGAGGTGGTCAAAAGTTTCCAGGCCGCGCTTTCGTAGGATTACATAGGATAGCGGCCTAGGAACTTTTGAACACCCCCGTACCTGGAATGATCTGCGCATGTGCAACCTCTTCAGTCCGGGCTCTGGTGTCATATATACCGCAAATTGGGAGGCCTAGTAAAATGTTTGTTGAAACAAAGCTCGAGAAGATCATGCAGAATTCATGTCGAGTTCTGAAGTTGGTTAAACTTATCTCTGTCAACCTTGCCACATTCACTGCACTTTTCGTTACCCCAAAGCAAACAAAGGGGAAATGATGAGGCGCTTTAGAATGATGAAGGGCTTAATTTCTAAATGATGTCTTGAGTGTTTTTGTTGTAGCACATCATTTATCAGCAGGCACAATCCAAATAAATACATGTGATGAATTGGCACCAAAACTGCACTGCTTTTTGTCGATGTTGCTTCGCAGATGTGAGATGACTTTTCTTTTTGTGTTGTTCAATCTTACCACAAGTTCATGAAGTTTACTATGTTCAGAGCTCCGCTCTTCTAAAGTACTTGGCCTAGCGCTTTTATTTATTTATTTATTTATTTATTTACAAATACTGCAATCCCGTTACGGGATTTTCGCAGGATGGGGATACAAGTTTATGATATGAGTCGCAGGGCAAACAAAAAGAATAATACAAAAAATATAACAAAGTAAGTATACTGGTACGAAGACAATACATGAAATAAATATACACCTTAAGTATAACTGGAACAACTCGTCACTTGCAAGTGCAACAGTAACAGAAGCAAGAAAAAATACATAAGTTACACAATACAAGTTACGCAATATGAGACATAAACAAATTAAGGGATGGCTGCAACACCGCATCGTTGGACAGTTGATTCCATTCAGTTACGACTCTGGGAAAAAAATGAGTATTTGAAGCAGTTATTGCGGCTAGTGAAGGGGGTGATTGTTAGTGCATGCCGTTGCATTGTAGCATAACCTGTTGAAAAGGAAAAAAAGTTCGGAAATATCTATGCTGTAGTGTCCCTTGATTAGCTGGAACAAAAATTTTAGTCTGAGAACGCGATTCCTTTGCGTCAGAGTTGGAAGATTGGCTCTGTTCAGCAAATCTGTCATCGACGTCCGCCCAAAACTGTTATATATGTACCTAACCGCCCGCTTTTGAATACCTTCAATTTTATCAATGTCTTTTTTAGTGAAAGGGTACCAGATTACAGAAGCGTAATCTAATACAGGCTGCACAATCGCGTTAAATGCAAGTAGACGAACCTCTGGAGTTGTTAGCCTCAGAGCCCGCCTGAGGAAGAAAAGCTTTTGATTGGCAGAATTACACACAGTATTGATGTGTTTGGTCCATCTGAGATCATTGGAAATCCAAATGCCAAGATATTTTATGTGTTCGACCTCAGCGAGCAATACATTACGCGCCGAGTACTGGAAGTGCAGATTGTTACGCTTGCGCGAAATTTTCATAAAAACTGTTTTGTCAAAGTTGATAGTCATCTGCCAATCACTACACCATTTTACAATTTTTTCAAACGCTTCATTTAGTCGTAGCTGGTCACTGACACTATCTATTTCCGAATACATTACACAATCATCCGCATACAGTTTAATTTCCCAGATGTAGCATTTCCCAGATGCAGATGTAAACTTTTCAGGGAGAGAGAGAAATGTTTATTTACAGGAAGGCGGAGATGCGTGCCTATAAACTTTGCAGGCTTCTATCTAGATGACAGCTTTATATGCAATGACATGATCACGTAGGAGGTATTGTGGAGCCTAGGCTCGTACCTTGCAGCCAGCACGTTTAATGTGGGGCAGTTGCATCCGTACGATCCGCCACCGACGATGACTGCAGGATGTGCTTGGCCGACTGTCATGGCAATGGCGCACAGTGATATAGCACAGAAGATGGCGGTGCTGGTGGGCTTCATGATGGCTCCTTGAAGTGAAAAAAAGACATTATTGCGCAATACTGCCAAAACGGGTTTTAGCACAGGTATCTTTGAAGTTTTGATGCTTTTGTATTGAATTAAATCATGCATTGTCGACCACTCCACGTATTGCTGACAGTGCTGCGGCGCTTCCACAGAAGTGACTTCCGGTTTATATTTCCGCTACCTTCATTCAATTCTGCTTTCCACTTCCGATCTCTTAGTTCAATTCGAATTTCCACTGCAGACCTCCTATTTCTTTTGCTTCTGTCTTGCGGAACAGATGCGGGACAGGAGCTTTGTGATGAAGACGGCCGGGAAATTGCAAAAAAGGTGGCTCAACGTTGCTAGCGCCACAACGGAATAAGCGACACTCCTGAGAAGAGAAAAAAAAACGTATGGCAGCTCCACTGCTGTGAAACCTGAAGAAGTGCGTAGCACGCGCACCCAGCTATTCCCGTTGGTTGAGTAGCCACTGCTCCGTTTACGAAAGCGTCGGTGACGCCAATGTTTCAGGTAAGCATGCAGAGTATCCCCTGCACGAGTAATCTTATTAGGGATCTATATTCGCAAACTCGGCGTGCGACACTGTGCTACTTTTTGCTTCGCATTATCGACTTCCTGCTTCTTACGGCACTTCAGATACGCGTTGTTTGCAACGACTGCCGTCAGGTTGTTTCCCCCATCAGATGTAGCCGCGCAGGCGAAGCGTAGGGAATGGGGCATTCGCTCGCTCGGCGAGGCGGTGGCGCCATCTCTTGCGCGGCTACGGAGTCAGCCGCATGTATCCGAAGCGTCTTTAGCAATTTTAAAGGAAAGCTGAAGTGGTTTTAGAATTCGGTGAAACGGTCGACGATGGCGTAATTTTTTCCGCTGTTGAGGCAGCAGGAGCTTTAAAATACGTGAAAGAAAAGTTCGTCTTGCTCCGCCCACGAGAACCTGCCGAAAGTGTGGGTGTGGAAACGAAATGGAACTCCGTCATAGTCTGGGAGCCGCGAAGCACTGTCGTATCTCGAACCGAGGCCTCCGTGACTAGTTCCGGTTGCGCGCGTTGGTGAAACTGATCCCGAAGGCCATGCTTGGATGTTGCCGATGACGCGCACATCGAAGATGACGTCAACGCGTTCGCTCAGAATCTTAAGGAGCCCTACGGCTGGAGCCGCTGTTTTTTTGCCAAGAAATGCTATTTGTGTTCACTCCTGTGAACTCTTACACTGGTTTTCGAATTCAGCAGTGATCAAACTATGATTACACACTCCAAAGTCATTTTTTTTAAAGTGCTTCAGCTTCCCTTTAGTAAATATTGCGATTGCTTCTTGGTTATTTCTGTTAGATATGTTACTTTAGACCTTCTTCGGTCATTTTAACCCACTTTTTCGCATTGCTCTGTTGAGGGCTTTACGGTGAGCGTGATCACGCCACGTGAGATGCATGGATAGACGACAAGCCGGGCCTCTAAAGGGCTGCGCACTCAAAAAATAGCGAGCACGTCGCCATTCGAGCGATAGACACACTACGTTTGACGATCCGTATTATTTTAATGAGTGATATAAACACAAGTAAGTTCGAACATATGCTATTGCTTGATCTGGCAAAAAAAAAGAGAGCATAATGGTGAGTGAAGCCGGAACATGCACTGTCTGCTGTCGGCTAAATGCGCCAGCGCTCTTGTTAACTGCTCCGGGAATCGTCGCACGCAATTCAAAGACGAGGAGCGGGGTGCGTAAGCAACCACTGAATTCCGGCACTTTTTGTT
Source organism: Rhipicephalus sanguineus (assembly GCF_013339695.2). Lineage (NCBI taxonomy): Eukaryota > Metazoa > Arthropoda > Arachnida > Ixodida > Ixodidae > Rhipicephalus > Rhipicephalus sanguineus. The sequence continues at coordinate 150,861,757 of NC_051183.1, forward strand.
ACATTGCTATCTGCGAAGTAGGACTTGACTCGTCGTTTATCTTATCAATGCTTTGTCTCCTTTAAGTCCATCTCAATGTAAGTAGACTTTAGTGTAACATTTTGTTTGAATTATTTTGTCATAGTCTGTCCATAGTCGCCTTTAGGCTCATCACGCATGACATTTTCATTTCATGCATTGTTCATCATTACTGAATTAATATCAATATTACCCGGTTTTCCCAACGCAATAATCTTCTTTTGCCAGCCGTAAGGACCAACTACGACAAGTTCTTAACCCTATTTACTAGCATAGCTATCTGGAATTCATTGCTTTTCGAATTAAAATCGTCGCACAACATTCATATTTTCACCTCGCGCAGAAGGAAATATTTTGTTCAGGAATTAATCAACGCATCTGAATTGTGTAATTGCCTGTTAACAGCTCTCAACATTTCAGTGCTATTTTGGTATTTAAAACTTGCTTTTGTGTTACTGACACCACTGATAATGAAACGAGTTGCACTTGTCATGTAGAGCTGTTCATTAATATTACTCTTTATCATTCCTGTTTCATCACTTGCTTTTGATTATTTCGATGTTACTTTTTTGAATACGGAATATTACCATTATGTTATGTATTGGTCGTATTGTTATAGTTAATCAAGCCTTTTCATTATTACTCACACGTCCTTATATTTTTACTGTATTTTTTGTAATTACCCCATTTATGTAGCCATAGGAGGTCCCCTTGTCAGTTTTTCTGAAACTTTGGGACCTCCTGCTCTAATGCACTAACGATGTAACTGAACTGAACTATTTAATAAACTTGATTGACTTGAATTGTAGTGGGCTTCGGCAAAAAGAAAGTGATGTCATAGTGAGGCCTCGATATTAAACAACTCGCCCAAGCATTCGTTTTAGCTATGTTGAAACTGCCTCAAGGTACTGCGATGACGTTGGGTTGAAAACAGGGCACGCGAGATGCACTGCACGAGTTCTGCAGTAGCGCTACGCCTTCTCGTGAGATGCAACGTTGACTCGATCATCTATTCGTCGGCGCGAAGCCAACTAAAGGCATTTTGAGCACTACGACTGAGCGCAATATTAACACAAATTACTGAGGACCCATCTAGGGGTGAACGATTAAAATTACAACTAAATCAAGCGCACGCCAAGTGTACAGGTAATGCACATGCCATGCCCCTATTACCAGTGCAGCACTAGCAACAGTGGCCCTAACCATGGTTTGCTCTTCCGTATATAAATATGGTCGTTGTAGGACGCGTATTGCGTCTGCGTGTTATGAGAACAATATCGTCAGAAAAAGTCTCAGAAATTACCAGAATACCGTAGGTTGACGTGTGCCCCATAAGCCCGGATTCTTTGATAAACTTAGGGCGCATCAAAAAGTGAGGCTGACGTTTGAATGTAAAGTTGGGAGCGAATCAATAAGCACCTGTGGTGTAGGGCTTCGTGGTACGACATATCTCTTTCCGGATAATATTACGGCAACTAGACACGACATCATTTGCTTACTGAAGAATGCTGAGACCACGCAGCCTTCTCCCTGCTTTTAGTCTCTTTGCTTCATTCCATATTTTATTAGTTACGCCTGATGTATAAAAAAGTGAATATCAGAACAAAGAATAGTGGCAGTTTTCTCACCGATACCTTTACCATCACCGAATATTAACGTTAAGTGAACGAAATATGCATGAGTTTGGGAATTATACGTGAAACATGATGATTAAAATAAAATATAGGCAGACTGCAGCTGCTTCGACTAGCGTTTCCATGTGGCCTTGCATGGTCGCTGCTAAATGGTCCCGAAAATGGCATGCGCACGCAGAAATCATGGCGTGTTTATGTACCCGACATGCGCAGCGTGGGTCACACAGTGTTACCGCTGAAGCTAATTACTTGATTTGTTTTAATATGTAATGTAGTAAACCTCCCTATCCCCAAGTATACTTGCGTCTGTGGTGAAGTAACAACGGCGAAAAAAAAAGAAACAGTGGAAGTTGAACTCGATGAATTAAAAAAAAAATCACAGCATATCCACGGAGTGAATGGTGATGAGTGGGCGAAGCTGCGGAGGTTCATCGGTAAACCGTGAATCTTTCGTGAATTCTGCCCAGTACATCATCACCGACGTGAGATCGGGCGCGTTTATACTAAAGGTTCGATGGGTTATGACGACTTGCAGCTCACTTTAATTTTACATGTACGCTGTGAATTTTCATTGTTTAGAAAACCATTGCTTTAGAAAACATCTGGCGTCTTTCGTTAAGCAGCTGGCGTCTTTTCGTTTTGCTTTAGAAACATCTGGCGTTCTTTCGTTTTGCTTTTAGAAAACATCTGGCGTCTTTCGTTGGTTTATTTCATCAATCAACGGCGCTTTGAACAAAATTTTTATTGTTTAATCACGCACAGGAGAAATCTCACTAGGCACTACCTTGGAGGTAAACAATGGCTGCTAATGGGAATGAGAGACAGCAGAAGTCGGCTTTTAGCTCACACTTACACTTCTACTTCTACTAACGTTTCCTACTGGAACATGCCAATGGCTGCTAATGGGGAATGAGACAGAAGAATTCGGCTTTTAGTTAACGCGCACGCTGCGAATTTTTTATTGTTCAACAACGCACAGGAAAAATCTCCCACCGGCACGACCTTGGAGGTCAAGATCTGGTACTAGCGTTACGACTGGTTACGCACTACGACTACGACAACTACGAGGGACGAACGGGTGCCGCCTTAAGGAGCTTCGCCCCTAAAAAACGTTATGGAGCTGCTAAATTATGGAGCTGCTCAAGACGCTGAGTAGACAGGACGAACGCATACGAACTGCGCAAGTTGTTAGTGTGCGTTCGTCCCCTCTACTTGCACTGTGGCGCCTCGTCCAAAGCGCAGTTTAAGTTCACATTCTAATGCGCTACACCAACTAGCCCCCCAACGCACGCTCCTGGATCTGCTTAAGTGTGTTCCTGTAAGCGCGAGGTAACACTGTTAAATCATTTCCAATACTTTTTATATCTATCTGCCTAATGTATTTGAAATGCATGAAACGGGAAAAAGCAAAAGCTGCGTGTTGATCTGGAAGCATTGACAGCCGCACAAAATGATCTCTTTTACAAGGTAGTAACATTGGCATAAATTTTAAAAGCGTTAATGCTAAGAAATTAGGCGCTGCTAGAAAACGCTTATTCAATTATTTACGATGGTTAGTTTGTTTGCTTCGCACTATGAACCTCTCTTTTGGAGATTTCAAAGTTTCTGAACTTTCCTTAAAATTCCGTAAATACCGATGCCAGGCCTTGTCGCTTATTCCAGGAGCGGCGACCGTTTGTAGAGAGCTTCTCGAATTTCCCGTCAAATCCACGGGTTATATAGGCACTCGACGATCAGATAGCTATCCTAGAGTGATTATCATCGGCAGCTTGCCGTTTCAACGATAAGACAGTACTGGATAAACCACGCGTTTTTACAAACTGATGACACAGCAATGCTGTTAGTCACTCATTCTGATACTCTATATATGAAGGACGGGAACAATCTACGCCCTCGAATATCGAGGCTCCTTCAAGCGCATTGTGATATCGTAAGTAACAAACAGCTAAAGAAATCAACAGACTAGCTGGGTCTCTTCGATGACAGGTAACAAAATAAAAGGACGCCTTCTGTCGCCCCAACAATTCATGCATGACGTTTTGATGTACAGAAACGCTGTCGGATTGGAAGGGTCACATCTCTGCGGATTTTCCGAAGACATTACAATGTAGAGGGATGCAAGGAAAAACAGGGAGGTTAACCAGACGCACGTTCGGTTTGCTACCCTGCACTGGGAGAGAGGGATGAGGGGCGAGACAGAATGAAAAAGAGGGATAATCATTGGCACAGATGTAAAACTCGAGATTTACAAAGAACGTGATATCATGCGCATTTGTGGATCGATTAGTTATTTTTCGATGTTGAAGTTAGCCAGCTCGGCGGTAATACTTTGTATTTCTCTTTTTTATATGTGTTTCTATATAAATGCCTTTGCTTGCGTTGAAACCAAAGAAAAAAAAAAGAACAATTAACCTAGGAAACGCGTAGTTTTGGCACGCTCATTATTTTCTGATAGTCGCGTGCGCGGTCATGTATGACAAACTGGTTTCTTTATCGTTTCCAGCTGTCGCGCGCGATGAACTGATTTCACTTCATTATCTGTGTTTGCGACTGCACAAATTGAGATAACAGCGTGTAGCCGACAAGCCCGAAATCTTGATAGGGTAAACGCTTAGTGCTGACATGGTGCACGTGCTTTTAAGAAATGAGTGGAGAAGGGGAGATATGGACTGCAGGAAGGGTAACGAAGGCGACGAGGAACCCACTCTCTCGTCTTTGAACGCGGGGTGGTCCCTTTAAAGCACTGAGTTTCATACAATAACCTAGAGGGAAAACTGGCGCAGCGATCGTTCAACCACCATGGGAATGATGGGAAGTACAGGCTTCGGATTGGATTTCGTTAGCTAGCAAACTGTGTACGAATTTTTTTACAGTTTCAGTTTGGTCCTTTGCGAGGCGTGGGTAGTGGGGTATTTTGCAAAGCACTCAAGCAGCGTCTTTGTTGTTCAAAGAGGCTGAAGACCGCTAGATCTCTTGGTTCGAGGGAAAAACAAGCCTGTTTGTTTTTAAGTGCTGTAAAAAATAAAATTGATATTTGGACGGAAACCCGTCTGGTCAGGAACATACATGAAAACAATTAAAACGACACTATGACCACGATTAAAAGCAAATAAAAGCACGACGTTTCGGCCCCCGTCCGGGTATGCTATTCTGGACATTGTCAAATTCCGCCATGCTGCTGATTTCATTGGTCACGCGAGGTCGTTCGCATTGTGGCGCTGCAATGGCGTAACGACACAGGAATCCGCGATGACGTAACGTGACAAAAAATAGTGAATTTTTTTCCGAAGTAACGCTTCGCCGTACTCTGCCATATAGAAATAAAGGTTTGGGTTGAACAACGAAACCGAAATATGGTACTAAGCTGTGCGTACGGTCTACTTGCGGTTTATCGAAACTACTGCTCGCTTGACGAAGAGCCGCCATGTCTGCAACACGATTGGGCATTGCACTTATGGCGCCCATTGCGTCATAGGACCTCATTCTTTGTAGCGTCAATATGACGTTGCGTGACGTTGCATCCTGCCAAATTTGCAGCTTAAAATGTGAGAACGATGAAGTGCCCAAAATTGGCCGCCATATTCTTGTAAATTGAGTTGCTTGTTCGACGTGCAGCATCACATACGTATGTGTAGATGTCATTCCGTGAGTTACTTTACAAGCATGTTTTCGGTTAATACTATTACAAAGTGTTGTGCATGAAGCTTGCTTGTAAAAATAAAATGTTATTGTTTAATATGGCTTGTTTGAAGTTGCGGTTCTCCCCGCAAGAGAACACTAGATAAGCGAAGAAAAATGGCGCTCCCCTTTGTCGTGTAGTGGCTGGAGCTGCAAACCAACGTTGCTACCTTCAAGCGCTTCTTTCATATTCACCATGTACAGCATGAATAACAGCGGCGACAAGATAACTTGCCGACGGCAGGGACCGAAACTGCGACCTTCGAATAATGCGTCCGATGCTCTACCACTGAGCTACGGCGGCGGTCATCCTCCCGTCCACTTTATGGGGTATGTATGTGTATTTAAATCTAGGAGTGCTACTCAGCGCCGATCGCAGCCATGGCGGCGAGTGTAGAACATTCTTTTTTTCTGCCTGTTGGCGTCACGAAGCACGTGATCTTTTACGAGCTGGCAGCTGACCAATAATCCATCGCATACCACCTGAAGGCGGAGCATCGTACGCGTTATTCGAAGGTCGCAGGTTCGGTCGGTGCCGGCGGCAAGTTTTTTCGTCCACTTTACTTTCTTCAGATTTATATCCAAAATACTACAAATAACATCCTGTATACTTTCTGCGGCATTATTGTCTGCTAGTTCTCATTAATATTGTGTCTAACAACGAAAACCGAGCCCTTAAAAGTAATTTTCTTTCCTTCATTCATAACGAGTGTCTCGTTCTGGCAGACTTGATGCCTTCAGGTAGTATGCGACGGATTATTGGTCAGCTGCCAGCTCGTAAAAGATCACGTGCTCCGTGACGCCAACAGGCAGAAAAAAGAGTTTTCCACACTCGCCGCCATGGCTGCGATCGGCGCTGACTAACACTCCTAGGTTTAAATACACATATATACCCCATAAAGTGGACGGGAGGATGACCGCCGCCGTAGCTCAGTGGTAGAGCATCGGACGCGTTATTCGAAGGTCGCAGGTTCATTCCCTGCCGTCCGCAAGTTATCAATTGTCCCCGCAGTTATTCATGCTGTACATGGTGAATATGGAAGAAGCGCTTGAAGGTAGCAACATTGGTTTTAATCTGTCATACAAACAGGGCGGCGTGCTGATTGAGCAGAAGCTTCCAGGATTATTTTATGCTGACGATCTTGTCCTATTTGCTGACAGTCGAGATGATATACAGCAGCTGGCGGATATATGCGGAAGGGAATGTGAAGCTCTAGGACTAGGATGCAGTGTAACAAAATGTGAATTCATGGTATTCAATGATCCTTGTGATCAGGCGGTGTCAATACAGGGCCAAGAAATACCGAGGGTGAGCAAATAGAAGTACCTCGGAGCATGGATAAATGAGGGTGACAGGTACATGGAGGTACAGGAAAAAGCCTCGGCAGCAAAAGGAAAGAAGAATGCTGCAATAATGATTCACATAGCGTTGTGGGGTGAATAGGTACGAGGTGCTTCGGCGTCTGTGGAAAGTTGCAATGGTTCCGGGGCTTCCTTTTGGGAACTCAGCGGTGTGCATGAGGGCAGAGGTGCAATCGGGAATGGATATAAATCAAAGGACTGTGGAACGTCTGGCGTTGGGTGCTCACGGGAAGACGACAAATGAGGCTGTAAAGGGTGATATGGGATGGGCAGGTTTTGAGGCGAGGGAAGCTCAGAGCAAAATAAAGTTCGAAGAAAGGCTAAAGAATACGAAGGAGAGTAGATGGGCAGAGAAGGTGTTGCAGATAGGAAGAGCGTGGACGCACGGTGGAGAAAAAGAACTAGGAGGCTCACTAGTAAATATACGGTGGTGGTGTAAGCAATATGTCAACAAAGAGCGTTAAGCGATGAGTCAGAGAGGCGGAGAGAATTTACTGGACGGCAGCAGTGGAGGAAAAACCGGGACGCTCATAGCATCTATCCACCTATCCATGTTCGGTTTCGTCTGCTTCAACTCATGCGCTATTCCATGCGGTGGGCCCTCCGCGCTGGTCGTACTGTGCTGCTGTATTGTTGTTAGGATGTCTCACATGTGCTGCGCTGTGAAGGCGTGCATTTATCGTCTGTTTTTGATGAATCAACTTGGCTTGGATTCAGGGTAGCAGTGCTAAAATAAACGCATATACTGCGATTACAGCAAAACAAGTGTTCTGGAATTGTATAATAAAGCTTCATTTACCCGCTAGCTCGCTGAGAACGACTGTTACATTCACTAAATTAGTGTTCAGTGAAAATAGGGTAAACCCACAGAAATCACATGTACTTTTGGTATTAATTTTTACCGGCACTGGAATCGTCATCGCGTCCACCAACCAGTGTTGTGGGCATGTTTCGCGCCAATGGAAGGAGACCGAACGCAGATAGAAAAATTGTGTTTTAAAAATTTCTACTCACTTTCCAGAAAAACCGCTGCAAGGTTGGACACTTCAGAAGGTGCGCTTTCTATTGCGGTACAAAACAGAAAAGCGAGGAAAGACGGTAGACAGTTCCTTTAGCTACTCTTGTCTCTTCCAAATGTCTTCCCCATATGTTATTACAAGCAGCATACCTTGGTTGAACACTATGGCATTGGTTTGAGGCTATGTTAATAAAAATAATACATCAAATGCAACTGTCACACATGTTGTACATTCATAAAAACATTTATGTATAGAAAGGACAACTTGTGTGAAAAAATACAAATAAGCAAGCACAGCCAAGTGCTACATAGCATTAAAATATGTCAACTGACAACGCAAAAATATTTCAGTCATGGTTCATAAAAAGCACTAAAAACAACTCAAACGATTGCAAAAGAAACCCGCTGTCACTTTACATTGACGGCATAAGCACATGAAAACTAAGAGAAACCAAGCCTTGAGTGTACTGACCGTCTGGAGCCGCCTCCCGCACATCAGTCCCATGCAACCAAAGGAAAGCACAACACCCCTACCACTAAAGAAGACGCGCCTTCCCTCACTCGCCCCACCTGGTCTACGAAAGCAGTTAAAGGTTGCAGTTAAATATCTTTGTTGTCATTCTCTCTGACGAAGGAATTGATTCCAAACCGTGTGGAAAAAAAATTCGGCAGATCCCAGGCCTTGTAGGAATCGGCCTCTTGCGAAGCAGTCGGCGAGTACTTCTATGCTGTACTATATGGCTTTGAGCCAAGCGTTACGTGGTGGATCGACGTATTTTTGTAAGTGTAGTAGCTTTGTGCACATCGTGGGCTTATCAGGCCCGTCGAGAGAACACCGGCGTTTAAAGAGTAACTTATGGTGCGACGTAACGTCAGCCCTCACGTTAGAGTACATGCGTGAGTATTATCGAAACTAAGTGAACTTTATGATGCAATCATCTGAATAACACAAGCAACATTCGTTAATGTATTCCACCGGTGTCGAGCGTTGCTTCAATATAGCTTGCTGTATCATATGAATACAAATGTAATGTTTATTAGACTGCTATAAAAGCGGAGCCAACACTGGAACTACAGGCGTTAATCTGATATGACGCCTCTATTGTAAAGTACATATGTAGTGTTTATTGCTTTCTTGTAAAATTAGATACCCAGCACCATAAACACAACTGACGTTGCACCGACATTACGCCGACATTATGCATAGGCTGTTCTTCCAGACCAGTTTATTGACCTGGCGTGGCTCTGTAGTAGAATACCTGATTGCCGCGCAGAATGCTTGGGTTCGATTCCTGCTGGGATCCTAATTCTTACTCTTTCAATTCATTGGGTCATGGCTGCCGATGTCGTGTTTTCTTAACGATCTCTTATTTAAATTACCAATGTCTGTTCTCGCCGTTCATGGGTAGATATAAACTGTCAATCAGCTGTGGCGCATACCCATGGCCCGTGGTAAAAGGGTATATGCGACACGTGTCTAGAGGAAAGAGTTTGAAGACGTACGCGACAGCATTTTCATGTTATTGATATCATGACCCGACAGTCATATTCATCAAATCCTCTTACCCTCCTATGCCAATTTTTGTGTACACCAAGTTAAGGAGGCGATCATGAGAGCACCCACGCGTAGGCGGCTAGATAGATAGATAGATACGTATTTAGAAACGCTCAAAGTGCCACAAGTTCGCTAAGAAATGCTTCGCATTTAATAAACCCATTTCTTCGTTGGAGCGTTTTAAAAGTCGTAATTAGGAAACCTAGCCAGACAAGCAATTCTGTCAATATGTCTAGCCGTAAAAAAAGGAAAGCAGTGCATATCAGTAACACTATGTCTTCGAGTGGGCTAAAAGAAGTGACAAAGGAATAGTACATATTAATGTATATGTTCATATTATGCTAACTGGAATTCTGTCTTCCACAGGTGATAGTGGATACCCGCTGCAACCTTGGCTGCTTAACGCCATCCCTGGAGCACATCCTGCAGGATCCCCTGCTGTCCGATTCAACCGCACCCACTCGCCACTGCGGTACATCGTATAACCATGCATTGAAGTCCTCAAGACCCGCTTTCGGTGCCTGCAGAGGTACATAGCACTGTACTATGGCCCACTCTCCACGTCGAAGATCGTCGCAGTTTGCTTGGTGCTTCACAGCTTCATTGTTCGGCCGCAGCTGTCTGAGCCAGATGACATCCCTTGCACTGAAGAACCCGAATGAGAAGATGCGGACCTTTACAACAACAGCGACGATCTGGAAACAGTAGGCATGTAGCAGGCGGGTAGGCAAAGGCAGGATCACGCTTACCAAGACTTGTGTTTGGGCAAGTAGGTTCATCCTTGATGCGGAACAGGCGAGCGCTATGAACGGGGACATAGACAAGAGGCACACAGGACAGGCACACAGGACAGGCATGTGTGCCTCTTGTCTATGTCCCCGTTCCATAACGCTCGTCTGTTCCGCAGCGGGATCATGCTCTGTAGTGGTTCACAGCTGGGCACCACTCGATGTAATGGGGTTCACATTCCTGCGAGATGTGCACAAAAACATGAAACACAGGAAGCTCTTGTTTTTTCTCATGGCAAAGTAGCCACTTGCATTGTGTTCGTTCCTATGCCTATCCCCTGTCATAGGTCGGCAAAAAATGTGGAGCGCACTCAGACTCACTCATGAAATATATTTTGCGCTTAGAGATCACTCGGACTCCTACTCACCAAAATTTTCCTCAAATGGACTCACTGAGACTCAGACTCACAGAATATTTTCTAAGCAGGACTCACTCGGACTCAAACTCACCAAAATATTACTCACTCGGACTCACTCAGACTCAGGCTCACAGCCCTCTTTGAGTATGAGTGAGTCGACTCATGTGTCCTTTAACGTATATTTGGAATTTTAGACCATGGTGTGAATGCTCTTTAACACCAATACCTCGCGTCATCGGTACTCCAATTGGCGACTTGATCTCGTAAGTTGAAATATGAGTTATCAATGGTTGCAATCCAATAAGGGCATTTACATTGAAAGAGATGACTCACAAGAGATATTTTTATCAAGAACTTCCTATGAGAGAGTTTGCGGGGGGGCGGGGGGGGAGGGATGTCACGGCACCCCACCTCCGTAACTCACGCCTCTGATCACTAAAAACTGAGCTGGCGTATGAACGCTAGTGCTTTGTAGTATGGGTCAGTCCACGGGAGTATAAACGTGAGGCGCCATAAGGCTGAAAGCAATGCTGAAGTTGTGTAGGTCGGCAGAAATATGTGGAGCTTACTCAGACTCACTCAAGAAATATATTTTGCGCTCAGGGCTCACTCGGACTGACACTCATCAAATTTTTTCTCAGACCGGACTGACTCAGACTCAAACACATCGGAATATTTCTCACCAAGACTCACTCGTGCTCAATCTAACCGAAATATTACTCACCCGGACTCACTCCGACTCGTGGCTCGATCTGAGTCTGAGCAAGTATGAGTGAGTCTACTCATGAGTGAATTTGCCGACCTATGTCCCCTGTACTTGTGTTCTTGCAGGAATTGTATTGTGACAAAAGCTTCATTCTCTTCATTAATTAAGAGCATGCTAATTGTACCAGGCAGTTAGGCGAATGCGGGCTCCGCTTCTGCCGCTAATCATACTAGGGCTAGTTTGTTGAGACCATAACAACTCTGAAAACAGCCTGTGTTGTCTTGCAGCAGTGCATGCAACCTGGAATGCAATTCCAGAGGATTGTTTCCAGCACATTATTAGATGCGAACCAGCTTTTGCTCGGGGCTATGTCCGGTGGTGGCGTTCGCGCTTCACTGTGCATGCGCCTACTTTCGTGCGCTCGCGCCAAGGAGAAGTCTTCTTCCTCTTGTTCTTCGATCGCCTTGTGTGCTCACAGCGCGCGCTCGCGCCATAGAGAAGTCCCCTTCTTCTTGTTCTTCGACCGCCTTAATGTGTGCAGATCGCAAGCCCGGATACGTGCCGAGCACTTTAGGGGCCCGGGCTGCCGTATGCTGTCTTAGCTTGGCGTAACGCAGATAAAACCATGTGTGCTAGCACGCGCTAGCGCGTTCAGGCCTGTGTAAGGGCCTGGGTCCTGGGTCCGCTGTGGCCTCTCCCCGTTACAATCTCTCAGCAATCAGGTGATGGCGTCGGGGAACGAGATTCTGCAGACGCGTGATGAACCAACGTGTTGTATCCTAGTCAGAACGTGCTGACACGCGCTAGCACTGTCGGGCCTGTGTAAGGGGCTGGGTAAGACGCTGTGGCCTCTCCCCCTTACACTCTCGCAGCAATCAGGTGATGGCGTCGGGGAACGAGATTCTGCAGACGCGCGATGAACCCGCGTCGCGTGCTCCTACAAGAGTTCCAGATGAGTAACAGCAACATCCACTACAGTGAATTCATGGTGTGCTCCACCTGCTCACGTTAAAGGAGTCCTGACACAAAACTTTTCGCCCCGCGTTTTTTTACTGCAATGTGTTGCTGGGGGCCTGTTAGTCATAACACGGCACATGGTTTGCTGCAGCGCGTGACAGATAATTATTTACAAGCTCCTCATTAGCGACACAGCCTCAGTTTCGGTGTGACAGAGCTCCAAAAACGACAAGCCGCCGGGGGCAACTATCACCACCTAGCGAGTGAAACGCTCGGTCACGTGAGCACACAGAACAGGGACGTATTTCCTCGCGGTCTGTCGTCGTCGGGTTCATTGTCGTCTGATGGCGACGATTTTCTTGCGGCGGGGATGGAAGGAATTTTCGACGTGGTGAATCACTTCAGGTTTGATCCGCTGGCGAGGAGCGATTCGTCGGGAAGCGAGTCAAAACAGAAATGGCGGCTACGACGTCATCACAACTTGCACCGGCTGAAACTTTTACGTAGGGGAAGTAGGGGGGTCACCTCGGGTCACCTCCGAGGGTGTCAATGCACTAGGTGCGGCCTATAATGCTGGATCGCGCTCGCGAACTTCAAAATTCATATAAAATACCTTCCAAGCTTTATTCGCTGTCGATATTTTGCAGATGGTACACACACGTACACGGGAATCGATCCAGCAGGCTATCTCGGCCGCGAAATTTTGTGTCAGTACCCCTTTAACATCGGGCGAGGTGCCCGTGATGAACGGAACTTTAAGTCGACCCATGCGCTGCATGGTATCCCCACATGGTTCCCTTTAGTGGGAGATGGTGCAAATTTTCACAATGCGAACCCAGTGAAAGCCGTTTCACATGATCGTGTGATGACTGTAAGAGTCTGGCAGCTGCTGTACAAAAGCTCTATTCATGTATAACCATTCGTACATTAAAGAGCACAAGCTTGCTCCGGTTGGTAATCTATGTAAACACTTATAGTCCAGAAAATGAACCAGTACCGCAAGGGGCAACGCAGAAACAGCGCTGTTTTGCTTCTTTCTATCCTGGTTTCTCTGGTGCACTATAGAAGTTTACATGCAAGAGTAATACGTGACATTTCAGACTGTATTGTGAGTCTATTCATCATCTTCTGTAATGATTTTCCAACTGGTTCGCGAAAATCGCCTCGTTTTTTCATAGCTCTTGAGCAACCATATTATGGTTCGTCCTTGCAATAATAAGAAGTAGTCAAGTTGTCTCATTGTTTACATCAATGTCTCATCATTCACTGCTGCCAACAACAACAAAGGATGCATCTAATATTGTGCCAGCCAGTTTTGAAACAAGGACAATTAGAAAAATTCGGCAGATCCCACGTACCGTGGGAATCTATGATGCGAAGCATGCGCGGGATGGTGACTGTGGCGTAATTTTTCACATTGCGCGAAACGTTACGGAATGGCGCTAGAGAAATGTGGAAGTGGTATACGCACATTTATATGTCGAAGAGTTTCATATGTATTATATAACCAGTTGTTTACAGTTGCGTAACCAACATCAGACGCGGTAAGCTGATATGTAGTGCTTATATTCTGCAATACTGGATAGCGCGAATCCGAGCAAGACAAAGAAGGAACACAGATGCGCAGGACAGGCGTTACTCGCAACTAAGCTTTATTCCGGAAAGTTTGCCTAGGTATATACACAGCCGAGTGGCACGCGCAGGCGTACAGCATGTACCTACAGTCACATTTGCAGTTGTTACAATTGTTGTGCTTATACTTGCCCGTCATGACGGAGAAATCACGCACGCAAGGAGAACGAACGCACGCACTCACGAACCGGTGTGCATCTGTGGAAGGGGTTCTTGACAGTTCTTGAACAACGTCGTCATCACCGTGATCAGTGAGCCCCAGCAGATGGACCGGACTTGTTATTCGGATCCGTTCGTTATCGCGGCTGCGAGGGGTCTAAGTGCAGGTAAGTGCGAGTACAGCTGGTTGAAATCCTGGATCCCTCTTACGAAGAAATTATCTATGATGCCTCCTGTCTTGGACGTGGCAGCGATGTCTTTTGATGCCCTGTCGACATCCGAGCCGTCTTTCACTCAGTATAAGGACCAGTCGTTGTTCGGTCATGATAAATCAATGTTGAAGTCACCGGTATTGATGAGAGGCCTGATTCTCTCGGCAAATTTATTTTAGGAAGCATTGACCCCGGTTTTTGCGTAATCAACGTGGTCCATGTTGCGGACGACGTGGACAAGTGGATAGTAGTTGAGCGTCCTCCAGGGCTGTTCTGTCTTCAGTTTCCTCACTTTCGCTGCGTGCGCCGCGGTGGTATAGCGGTTACGGTGCTCGGTTGCTGACCCGAAGGTCGCGGCTTCGATCCCAGTCGCGGCGGTCGAATTTCGATGGAGGCAGAATGCTGGATGCCCGTGTACTGCGTGATCTCGGTATACGTTAAAGAATACCAGGTGGTCAAAATTTCCGGAGCCCATCGCTACGACATCTCTCATAATCATATCGTGGTTTTGGGACATAAAACCCAACTATTATTATTATTATCACTTTCCTTGCGTGTGAATGTGTGTGTGTTTGTGGTTAATGTGTTAGTCGAGACTCTGTATCACCTGTGGCACATACCCACAAAACATGAACTCTGGTATGCGGGTATGTGCCACACGTGACTGAGAGAAAGGGTTTCATGACGTACGCGAGAGGTATTTTGCGTTATTTATGTCATGACCAGTGGATTGTGTTCGTCATACACTGATCCCCTGCTATGCCAATTTTGGTATATTACAAGCTATGTACACGACCTGGAGAGCGCCCAGACGTAGGTGGCTAGATAGATAGATAGATAGATAGATAGATAGATAGATAGATAGATAGATAGATAGATAGATAGATAGATAGATAGATAGATAGATAGATAGATAGATAGATAGATAGATAGAAACGGCCAAAGTGCCTGAGGTTCTCTAAGAAATGCTTCGCATTTGAAACGACATCTCGTGCACAGTTCGTGCACTTCTTAGTGCTGCCAGTCCCATGTAACGTCAACTGCGTGAAATATTACAATTCCTCTTCTTTATGTGTGGCCATTATGCGCTTCCTATTCGTATGTTGTAAGCAACGTAGAAGTAGTACCTGCCATCGTTAACTCCTTCGGGAATGTGTCACTTCTGTGGATTGAGATTCGCCTAGACCATATCTTTCAGATTCAATTGATCGTGCATAAAGTGAGGTCCTGAAACTTGGCTCTTATTGTTTCTGCTTCTGCATATTCACATGATTGAAATTTTTATTTACAGTAGTCTCTACGCATCCTTAAACAACATATGGTACGATCTTAATGATCACGACAGTTCAGGAACATACTTCGCGCATCGGAGACGTTATGAATGTCGCAACTGGCTGTTGGGCTACTTGGTACATTATTTAAGATAAGCTAGGCACTGAACCGCGCTCGCGCCAAAGAGAAGTCCCCTGCCTCTTGCAATGCTCTTCAGCTCCTTATCTCTACACTATCGGCAGCACTTCTAGACGCCGCGGACCTTGCACTGTAAGCAAAAGTTAGCGGAGATTGGGGTTTTGGTGGCTTATTACCTCTGAAAACTCCCTCGCTTCTAAACTTACTACCTCCTATTGGAGTAAAAGTGGCACATGACATAGTTTTACTACCACCTCTGAGGAACGTAGTAAAAGGATGTCATAATCCAATTTTACTACGTGGGGAGTATTATGTCACGTGATTTTTAACCACCGTTTGAGAGTTTTTTACCATGTGACCTCAACCTCCCCTCGCTCGCCCCGCTTCGGCGGCTTTTGTCCGACGAGGAGTGTACCTTCCAGTTTTTTTTCTAAGCTGGTATGGTATTGTCGCGCCTCAGGCACTGTCACTGGAGCTGCAGCTGTAGAAGCACAACGACCGGGAAAAGCAGCCTGTGAATGAAAGTACTTGCTCGAAGAAAAAAAATCACGCCATATCCACGAAGTGAATGATGATGAGTGGGCGAAGCTCCGGAGGTAATCTGGTAAACCGTCAATCCCCGTAAAATTTGCCCACTTGATCATCATACAAAGACCTGACACACAAACGCGGGAGTCCTCATATATGACGTTAAGCTCAGGGGAACGTTTGTTGTCGGCGTTGCCGTTTTGCATTTCGAGGGCGAGAGCGCGTTCACGATCGTTTTCATCCATGGCAGAAAGAGAATGTGTGGTCTGGAACGCGCTTATACTTCAAGGTGATCAGCGTCGTCGTCATCGTTATCACGTGTAGAGAGAGAGAGAGAGTACAACTTTATTAAGAGTCCAGTGCAGACGCAGAGGTTGCCCCGTGCCACTCGGCTACTCCCACGTTGGGACCGGCAGGCCTAGCCTAACGGCCCTGTCGCGGGCGCACTGGACGGCCAAGATTTGGTCCTGTAGATTTGGGCTGCGCAAAAGCGCATCCCACTCGGCCTTGCTGTGGGTACATTCCACTATACTGGAACGCGCTTATTAGGGGCGAAGCTCCTTAAGGCGGCACCCGTTCGTCCCTCGTAGTCGTCGTCGTCGTAGTAGTAGCAGTAGTAGTAGTCGTAGTCCGTAACAAGTCTTACGCTTTGACCTCCAAGGTGGTGCCGGCGGGAGATTTTTCCTGTGCGTTGTTTAACAATAAAAAATTCTCAGCGTGCGCGTTAACTAAAAGCCGAATTCTTCTGTCTCTCATTCCCCAATAGCAGCCATTGGCATGTTCCAGTAGGAAACGTTAGTAGAAGTAGAAGTGTAAGTGTTAGCTAAAAGCCGACTTCTTCTGTCTCTCATTCCCATTAGCAGCCATTGTTTACCTCCAAGGTAGTGCCTGGTGAGATTTCTCCTTTGCGTGATTAAACAATAAAAATTTTGTGCAAAACGCCGTTGATTGATGAAATAAACCAACGAAAGACGCCAGATGTTTTGTAAAAGCAAAACGAAAGAACGCCAGATGTTTCTAAAGCAAAACGAAAAGACGCCAGCTGCTTAACGAAAGACGCCAGATTTTTCGAAAGCAATGGTTTTCTAAACAATGAAAATTCACAGCGTACATGCAAAATTAAGGTGAGCTGCAAGTCGTCATAACTCATCTAACCTTTAGTACAAACGCGCCCGATCTCACGTCGGCGATGATGTACTGGGCAGAATTCACGGAAGATTCACGGTTTACCGATGAACCTCCGCAGCTTCGCCCACTCATCATCATTCACTCCGTGGATATGCTGTGATTTTTTCCTCATGGTCATCAGTCGTCATCGCCATGGAACGCGCCTATACTTCATGGTCATCAGCGTCATCGTTATCACGTGTAGTGGGTACATTCCACTATACTGGAACGCGCTTATTCTTCGTGGTCATCAGTCGTCATTGTCATCTTTATCACATGAAGTGGATACATCCCACTATGCGTGGCTACGTACCAAAACGAGACACAAGGGATGGACAGACCCACGGCTTTAGGAGCTTCGCCCCTAAAATTCCTGCTGGAAAGCCGTACTGCAGTTTTCGCATATCGTTGGCGCTGGAGACAGGTGTGTGTAAGAAGCTTGCGCTGTATGTCTGGTTGCGGTGATGGCAAGTTCAACTCGCGCCGGCGTCCGGCTGCAGCACAGCGGGCTGGATCTAAGGTACTTCTTCTATCATCGAGCGGCCGTGCGCGTACGAGCGCAAGGCTCCGAGCCTGGACGGCGCGGGTACCTCGCTTCCGTGCCGAATCGCGAAGAGCTACAAAGAACCCTCCCAGCGGCAACAAAGTCAAGCTCTTGTGATCGTCCGTGGTTGCTTCCTGGAGGGTGACCGGCTACAACTTCGAAGCGACCAGAAAAAGGCTTCGCTACGTCGTCGGCACCGAGCCGGCCAGCGGCCGGTGTGAGTGCGTCGCCGGAGCAGGTGAAACAAGCGTCGCATAGATTTTTTCACAGAACAGTCCGAACTGTGTACATTCCAAACTGTATTTCCCTCCATGCGGCCGCCGCTTTGAAACATCTATCGTGAAGGCGAGCCCCGATACGAGGCAGAAGGAACCAATGCGCGGCCGCCGGTGCGCTGGGAGTACGAGCACGGTGAAAACCGGACCTGCGAGCCGTCTCGTTTGTTGTAAAGTGCATCGCTCCGTAAGACACCACGAATAGCAGTCACCTATTATTTTTAATTTGTGTCTAACATAACGACGACGAAAATTGCTCAGGAGATTGTCAGCTGTCTTTCATCGGATAGCCGTGCTCCTCGAAAAGGCCTAGCGACGCCGTCGGTAAGGAGCCGGTACAGGCGCGGCGCCGCTCTACTTCGCCGGCGTTCCTGGATTTGTGCTGCTACTGTGTTTGTGCACCGCTGCGCAATGAAAAAAAAATTGTTGAGTGGCCGTGGTTTGTGTGTGCTTAGGTATATTTTGCGGGTTTGTGCGTCAGCACTGCTACCGCGAGTGCGGCCAACACGGAGTGCCAGCCAATAATTGGATAATCAAAAAGGTGAGATAAGGCAGCTTTGTACTAACAGGTCGGTGTCACTCATGGAGACTTGCCGCCAACCTTAAAAGTTTACGCGTGCGCTGTGAATATTTATTGTTCAAGCAAGCAAAACATAAGTACCTCACTGGCACTACATGGCGGGTCAAGATGCGGTGTCCATATACACCGGGTGGCCGGCGTACGGTTGTGCAGCGGAGCAGTCGGTTGAAGTGGTGTTTTATTCTGCATTGGTTGTGCGTGTGTGTGTGTATGTTTGCGTATGTGTTAATCTCTATATATGTCATGGATACTGTGTTTCCTACGTTGACTAAATTCGAAGTTCGATCGATCATGGTGCAACCGCGCTCCTTTTTTTTACCACCAGAAATAGCCGCGAAAACTGAGTTAGGGGAGTAGTTATATATTACTTGATCAGCCAAAAGAAACTGTCGACCGAGAAATGACTCTCAGAAATCACCGGAAAAACATTGTAAAGGCAGTAAAAAATTACTCTTACTATACTCGCTGAAAACCTCAGCGGGGTAAAGAATTACTACCGTTTCTGCGCTCCAAAACTCGGTTAGCGTGAGAGTAAATTTTTACCGCGACTGGTACGTGTAAAAAAAACCCAGAAAATGTAGTGCGCTAGAGGACAAGCCGTTTACCCCCGTTTCTGGTTATTTTTGTTTATTGTGTGGGAACGCAGGGCCGCCGCAGTCCAACGCGGAGTCAACGCGCATAATTTTAACCATGCGGACGTCGTCCACCAAAACGTGCGTCGCCAAATCAAATGGCGACGCACCATGGTCCTGCAATAAGCATGTGCATGTGCAATAAGCATGTGCATAGCGGAAACGTCAAGAATACTCGATTGAAACGCAAGGTTACCTGATTGCGCTGCGACTTCGCGCCTCGGGCTCGCGCGCTGCCGCCACCTTACTTCGCCCCCAGGCGCTTAAGGCGCTCTGTCAGCGTCTGTCACAGCTCCCGTCGTATCTCCGCCAGTAAGTCGCAAGCCACCCTCCCCATACGGGAACGATCTGTAAAAAAATCCAACATCGCGGCACACTGTTCGGCGATCTGTCGACATAACCACAGACCACCTACACAAAATAACCAGAGAAATAACGATGTCGGAAATGCGACGCTGGCTTGGCTGGCTCGCTTATTGGCTAGAAAGGTTACTATGGCTTCGTCGCTCATATCCAGAAATGGCGCTGAATTGCATACGATATCGTAGGCTTCACGACTTTAAAACTAAACGCTTCACTTTCCTTTTATTTTATTTTTGTTGCATTTACAATTACAGAAACAAAATACTACTTAATTGCACGTTTTCTTGTATTTCATGTCCCCTTTACGTCACGTTGCGCAAGCGATTGATGTGCTTGCGTCACCAATCTGTACACGTCACGCCTACGTCACATCATACAGGAAATGGCGAAAGTTCATAATAGCACCCCAGGTTTCACTTCCATCTCACCGTCACGCAAACTTTTTGCAATAAGTTTTACGTGCAAAATAATGAAGCAAGCTTTAATTGGAAATAACTTGATATCACTTCCTTTTACACTCGGCAAGGAAGCGTTGAGAATCTCAAGAACCTAATCCATCCGAAGCAGATAGGAGCCCGCATAGACACTAGCGCCAGATTGCCCTCTAGGTATTAAAGTATGAAACCCTATTCGCTAAAGGTTTTGAGCAGGTTGCACTACGGCGTGCGGTTATACGTAGGGGTCACTTATACGCGAGCAAACACGGTATCTAGAAATCTATGACCTCACACTGGCATTTGGTGAAAATTTTGGAAGCCATCTTTTAACTTCATATCTTTTTAGTAATCAATATGTGGTGACGATATTATTCAGATTACATTTTATTGCGATTGCAATTATATGGACAGTCTCGGCTGAATTTTGCCGTCGCCGTCGCCGCCATGTATCGTATATGTATAAGTATGTATATATATATATAAAAGCCCCAAAGAAAAATAATTCAGAAAAATGCTTGCGAAGCGCGGAATCGAACAAGGGACCTCTTGCTCCGCAGCGAGTGGCGCTAACCGCTACGCCACGAAACGCAGATCCTCCACATAGCTAACGGCGAGCATTATATACACACCCCTTACCGCTGGACGGA
Organism: Rhipicephalus sanguineus; assembly: GCF_013339695.2. NCBI lineage: Eukaryota > Metazoa > Arthropoda > Arachnida > Ixodida > Ixodidae > Rhipicephalus > Rhipicephalus sanguineus. The sequence goes on from NC_051183.1 coordinate 150,882,418, forward strand.
CTCCGAGACGGCCGGCGCTTATAAGCGTTTCTTCATTACCAGCGAGATGGAGTAGGAGCACGACAGGCGCATTTAAAAGTCGTCGGCGAGCTCGCTCGCTTCTTATATTTGCGCAGGGAGAACCTTGCCCTTCCGCTGTCTGCTCGCGCGGTTTTCTGGTGGTGAGGGGAAGAGGGTTGTTTCAAGCTTTCACCGTGGTGTCCGCGCTCATGTTACGGAGCGTACGAAAGTCACTTGAGCTCAAGGGACACCGCTAAACGAACAAACAGACGATGAGCGCGAACTATCAACTGTCACAGCTCGACACTTGAAGCACGCTAGTTTCCTTCGCTGCTTCGGCCGCCTTTGCAACAGGAGCGCTGTTCAAACTGAGAGTATCCATTGGCGAGCCTCACTTTGTATAGCATTAGTTTCTTGCTATCGCATTCATTGCTTCGCCCTTGCGGCGAAACTGTGACTTTTTTTCTCATAATAATTTGCTGTCTGAACTAATTTAGCGTTTTTGTTCAGCATTTACTTTATAAATTATGGAACTTGGCGCGATAACAACACGATCCAATTGCGAGCCATATTGGGTGTAACGTGCCGTGGTGGCCTAGCGGCTATTCCGCAATGCTGGTAGGCACGAAACGGCGGCCGCATTAGAGGGGCGGAAAGCGAGGACCTATATCATGGTTCGGCACGATATAAATATCACATCTATTTTTGTGGTGCAATAAGTTATATAGTTATCTGTGCACATGCGTATTTTCTCATTAGATATTAAGGGGTGTTTTCACTTATTAGAAAAATAAACAATCTGGGGATGTTACTTTGCGAAACACTAGGCAAGACTCTCGCGAAAGCGATTGCTTCGGGGACGAGCATGTGCCGAAAGTAATGATAAATCAGTATAGCCCATTTCGAGGAACTCTGGCGACGCGCGTTGCATTCAGGTGATCGAAACCGAGCGCCCCAAAAACGTTTCACCGGTTCTTTCAGAACACCTTGCTTTAACTGAGAACGTGATGAGGCGCTCTCACTTCCAATCTCGAAGCGCGACCGAGACATGAGCATGTGATATCTGCCGAGACATCTGCCTCAGCTCCTTGAGCAGTAGCTGCGCGCCTTCTTTATTTGCAACAGAACGTGCGATAACGTGTTTTCCTCTGCCAGCCTCTGGCTTCATTGACAGATTTAGTTGGGCGTCCGCAGCAGCTCTGGGGACGCAGCCTACAAGCAATTTCCTATGGGATGCTGCGTCCGTAAAGCTGTTGCGGACGCTAAACTAAATCTGTCATTCGGCTCGTACACGCGATATCTTGATCGGATCGAGAGCGGGCTTCGCATTGTTGCAATCCGAGTAATGGCTCATTCACACTGGGGAATCCGCCCGCCACAGCGACCGGAATTCGCGCGCCGCCGAAATTCCACATTGTTCACACCACTTAGCAAACGCACCGCCGAAACTAGGGCGTCTAGTTGTCATCGTCCCTTCGCGCGAAGGAACGCTGGCATCGACGCGCTCGGCGTTGTGTACGCGTTTCGTTATGGCGAAGCGCATAAACAGGAGCAGGGTCGTCGAACTGCTGGGCCTGCTGCAAAGCAACTTTCTGGCGATGTCGGACGAGGATGAACATGCATTCGCCGAACAAAAGAAACGACGCAAGCAGTTGTGGTTGGTTCGTCCTGATTTGCAAGACGCGAGAAGCTTGGTCGAGCCGAGGTAATGCTACCCGTTTTGCGAGATCGCGATGATGTATTGCAAAAATGTTGATCGCGACAACACTTGGTAGTTGTCGAGAGCTACAGGATGATTACGAAAGACTTCGCTGTTGCTGTGGGCTTCGACGGCTCCGATATCACAAGCGCGCCGCCATTTTTCGAATGTTTGACTCACGTTCCAATTGGTTCGTGGTGAGGGAATCCGGCGGCAGCTGCCGCAAAAATCGGTCCAGGACCGATCGACGCGGAATGGGCTTTTCCGGCGGATCTCGCTGCCGCCGAAGCGGATTCCGCGCGCTCTCGCCGCCGAATGTCTCAGTGTGAACGCGCCCTAAGAGTGCCCTGGCGCCCAGCCGAATTGCCATAAGTTGTGCTAGGGAGTGTGCGCTTCGTATCGACGGGTTTGCATTTACGGATAGCGCCTCGGCCGCTCACTATGCGTATTGGGCTCAGCGGTGTAGTAGGTCTCTGTAGTGACGTCTTATACCGACATTTTTTTTAGAATTGTGGTTGCTTTCTTTACTCGGATAGATATATATAGATGATAAAGCTTACATAGGGCGAACTAGTAGATGTTTAAATATTAGAATCCAGGAGCATGCCTTGAACGTTAAAAACGGTACCGGTCATAAGCATGCGCACAAGGGGGGCGCTCCGTTGAGACTTCGCCCCCTCTAAAGTGGAACCCTGCGCATGAGCGGCCGCAAACATGCATTTCACAGAACGCATATTTTGTATCGGCACGTTTCTCCAAACACCCCCCCCCCTGAAAAAAAAACAAGAGAAATAATGGAAGATTTCTTCAGGTCGGCGGAAGGTGACAAGTGCATCAGTGAGCCATAGATAGCTTTGTCACAGGCGGAGATATCATACTTGCGAGAGCGTTTGCAGGTTAGCTAGATGCTATTTAGTTTGCGGATTGGTTAAATAGGTGCGGCTGTTCACCCGTATTCGTTGACGGAACTCTTCTGTTTAAGCATCGAGATAAAACCACTCGCGAACTAATGGCAGCGTTCCATATTAAGAGGTGCGGGGATAGATGTGTCAGCCACCCGCCTATTGCCCTAAAACAGAAAGAGTACTACTTGATTACCACGCTGCGCTTAACTTTTTTGGTTCTTACCACAAGCCCCCCCCCTCCTTTTTTTCCTTTTTAACACGAAAGTGTTTTATGCCGGGGTCCACCACGTCTCCACTGACGTATACCGTTGTAAAATATAAAGACTAACAGTGGGCAAAGAAAAAGAGCAGAATAAAAAGTTCGGTCACCGGGAGTCGAACTCACGACCGCTCGCTCCGCAGCGCGCAGCGCGAAACAATTCGGCCACGGACGGCTTTTTTTTTTCTTTATTGCCTCACAAAGTATTTTCATACACTAATCGTAAACCAGGGAACAGTACAGTGATACACCACCAGCTGTTAGCTGACTACATCTTAAAACTTTGGCATGTGTAACAACAACTCCACTCTGGGAACCCACTCCGGTACATCCATCTGCACTTTCTGCATTTCGACAAAACGAGAGACACATTCGCGAAAGTAATCGCGAACAGGTCTGACTTCCACATCGGCATTGTGAAAGGCCGTTCGGGTTTGCCATATACTATGCAGGCCCAGGAGCATAATAAGGTCGTAAGGTACGCCATCTTCATTTTCAACCGAGAGAAACCGGATTCCATGTGAGTTTAACGGTAGCTTCTTTTTTAGATTTCTTTGTAATATGTCCCAAAAAAACACCCCACTCCAGCAGTCTAGGAAAACGTGTTCAATTGTCTCTGGTTTTTTGCATAGAAAACAATCTGGGCCCCATGGTACAAATAAGCCTTTATCTTCCAACCATGTTTTAACTGGTAAAGTGCCGGTGTGCAATTTAAAGAAAAATGTTTTAACTCCTGGCGCTACGAGCATTCTTTTCACGCGTTTAAGTACATCTTGGCCTGGGCCTGCAGAATATAGCTCACGGTACAACGGTACAGGCAATAAAATATCCACAAGGTCTTTGTACAATTTTCTACGTGACACCCCAGTCAAGTATTCAAATGAAAAACGCGCTGACAAGAAATGGAATGATGAAACAACTTCTTTAAGATAGCCCCTTATGGGTCCTTGCACACTTTGTGACGAAACTATGAAACCCGGTAAGACTCTACACAGCCTCAGTTGTATGACTGTCCTCAGAAAAGGGTCATCTGTATCACGAAGGAAAAGAAAACGATTGACGAGTTGACGTATGTACGTACATATGCGTTAAACCAAGCCCCCCATCTCGTACTTTCCTGAAAAGATTCGTGCGACTTGATTTTTCCCACACAGAGCTCCAAATGAAGACCGCAAATACTCTGTGTATTTTTTGAACGTTTATTCTACTGCAGTGTAACACTTGCATTACGTACCATAGCTTGCTTACTAGAAACAAGTTGCACGTTGTGGCCCGCGCGAATATTGACATACCCCAACCCTTCCATTTGTCTGTCTTATCTCGTAACACCTCTGTTTCTTTTTTCCAATATGACTCGCTGTCACTGTAGTTCTCCAGCGGCACTCCTAAATACTTTGCTGGCATTTCTTGCCACTGAATGTTCATAAAATGCCTTGGTGTGACGTCCCATTCCCCATGCCAGAAACCAAGACATTTATCCCAATTTACGGCGCTACCGCTTACTTGGCAAAAACTTTTGACGGCATTGACGGCATGCATTATACTGTCATAACTGGTACAGAAAACTGCGATGTCATCTGCGTAAGCAAGAAGGCTAACTTCAGCCTTATGTAAATTAAATCCGCGTATCGAGGTGTTCTTAATTACGCTTAAACAGAATGGCTCAATAAAAATGGCGAATAGTAGGGGCGATAGTGGGCATCCCTGTCTTACTGATCAAAGCACCGGTATACGCTCACCCACTGATTTATTTATAACCAGTCGTGTTGTGCATCCTGTGTAAGGTCAATTTGCAACATGGCAACATTGAGATTCATCGCGTCACAGCACTCAAGAATTGATCGTGCTTTGTGTATGTTAGTCATTATTTTCCTTCCCTTTATCCCGCAAGTTTGGTGGGGGCCAACCAGTTTTTTCATAGCTGTCTGTAATCTCTTTGCCAATACTTTCATTAATATCTTATAGTCTACATTAGTTAAGCTAATTGGTCTATATGCCGTGACACTTCGTAATTTCATCGGATCTTCTGTTTTTGGTATTAAAACCGTGTGAGCTGACAAAAAAGATGGCGTTAAACGTTTATTTTCAAAAGCCTCATTAAATACCTCCGTCAAAAAAGGCGCGATCACGTCTTTGAATGCCTTGTACACTGCAGCACTTAAGCCATCCGGTCCCGGAGACTTGCCATTATTTAAACTATCAATCGCCTTTCTAATTTCTCCCTCTGTAATAGGCATTTCTAAAATTTCCTTTCTTTCATCTTCCAGTCTTGGCATCAATGAAATGTACTCACTCTTAAACCGGTCAGCTTCTACGTTACATAACGAAAATAAATCTTTGTAATATTCGAAAAAGATGCCGGCTATTGCCTCTTTGCTAGTGTATAACATTCCTTTATATTCTATCGCCCTTATTTCATTTTTCGAAGCGTATTTCTTTTCGGCGCCCAGAGCTCGCTTTGTTGGCGTCTCGCCCACGCTCAAGTGTTCAGCTCGAGCTCTAATCATTGCTCCCCGGTATCGCTCTTGGTCAATCAACTCAAGCTTTTGTTTAATGTTTTTTATGTCCTCTAACAAGGTACCTGCGTGCGCACATTCCTCTGCTACCAATTGCTGCAAGTTTTCACGCAGAAGCAACTCACGCTCTTTTTTAGCATGTCTCAAAATAGTGGCTCTCTCCAGTGCTTTCATTTTAATGGTCTGCTTAAACATTTCCCACTTCTGTCCCCAACCTTCTAAGTTTCTTTTCGCAACGTCTTCTATAGCCTCTACAAAGAAGTTGTTAAACACTTCGTCTTTCAGTAAATTCACATTAAATTTCTAAAGCTCCCAACAAAAGGATTTGGTATTCCTTTTTTGTTTCCCCATGCAGAACGACACCACACAATGGTCACTAAACGAAACAGGTGTGACTTTGTAATCGTGACACGAAGGGACTACTTCAGCTGACACGTATACTCTGTCAAGTCTAGCATGGCTCGTACGCTGAAAGTGGGTAAACATGAAGCCTTTTCCACAGCAAAGACACTCGCCCACGTCTTCCAGTTGAGCCTTCGCTAAAACATCGATTAAAACAGCAGTACTAGCGTCATTGTACGGCCTCGAACTGGTTTTGTCACATCCCGAACAGACACAATTGAAATCTCCCGCCAAAATTAGCTTGCGTTCACATTCTAAATACACATCAAGTTTTTCGAAAAATTCCTTTCGCTCTTGAACTTGTGTAGGTGCGTACAGACAGATAACTCTCCAATTTTCCCTAAACAATGACAGGTCACATATAATTAAACGGCCCGACTCGCAGGTAGTGACGGACTCCACTTTTGCCCCAAGGCTCTGCCGAATTAACAAGAGGCATCCCGCCGAGTTGCCCACCGCATGGCAAACACACAAATCATAGTGTCTTGTGAAAGGTCGCACCATTCGCTCAGCATGGTCTTCACTTTCTACTTTAGTTTCCTGAATTGCGACCATGTCTAGATCTTGTTCTATGACCAGGCGATACAGTTGGTTTTGTCGCCGTTTGGCAGAAAGACCGCGTACATTAAGCGTCGCAAATCGAAAAGTCGCCATCTTGATTAGAGAAAGCTGAGCGTACGGCGCTTACCTTAACAAGTTTCACTATGTACCACACACTGCTATCAGTCGACGCTCAAGGCGTCGACCCATCGTCGCCGCGAGAAAGCGACGACGAACGCAAGCGGCCGGCTCCGCGGGGCTTTTTGGCTGCAGCCACCCGCCACTGCCCTTCCTTTTCCTGGGACAGACGCTGCTGCGACGCCGCGTCCCCCTCGAGCAGCCGTCGCTTTGCTGGCGTAGTCTCCGTTGTCACCATGTCCACACTGGCGTCGGTGGTGATCTCTTTAACTTGCAACCTTTCTGAGGTGTCCGCTTGAGTAGAAAATTGTTGCGCAGGAGTGCCCGTCTCAGTAGTTTCCTTAGCAGCTTCCTTAGTCTTTTCCTCCTTGCTTTCGCTGTCCACCGTTGCATCAGACGCTTCCGCAGATACCTCAGACGCCGCTGCCCTCTCTGCCTCCTCTTCATCCATGAGCATTTCGCTTTGGTCGGTAGTTGTTCCTCGGCCCGCTGCGCTGGCGTACGAGCGAGCACAATCCGTCTGCTCATGTCCAAATGCACGGCATCCCGCGCACCTGGGCACCCTGCAGTCTCGACGAATGTGTCCGGTGTTCCGGCAACGCAGGCACAACGGCGGTCGTCCCGGCACGACCACCAACGCCGTGCCGCTGCCGAGCCGCATCTGGTGTGGTATACGGTCTGTGGTAACACCTTCCCTCAGTAACAGCCGGACGAATCGGGTAGTAGACTCGACCCCTTCGAAATCCTCATCCCTCCACTTGTCGCTGATGACCTCTCTAACTTCACCGTACTCCCGGAGGGCGCGCCGTATTGTCTCTGCGTTGACGTCAAAAGCTACCCAGTGTAGCTTGAGGCGAACCTCTTGCCTCACTGGATCCACGACGAGGCAAGGCCGGTCTTTCACAGAGAGTAGGCCAGCGTCCAGAAGCGTCTTCTTGGCCTCATCTGTCTTGATATTGAGAAGCCAGACATGTGACATCTGGTACGCTCCTATACCGCTCACCTGTTGAATGATGCCGAGGTCCTTGAGCGGCTTTCGGAAGTCGTTAATTCCGTACGGACGCCCTGCAATGTCGCAGTGCAGGACTAGTGTGCGTCTGAGTCCTTCACCTGATGGCAACGGTGGCAGAATTAAACGGTAGTCCTTGGGCAGTGATGTGCACGAGAAACCGCAGCCAGCGTCGGCCGCTTTCACAGCTCTTGACGAGCCAGCCATCCTGCGTGCGCACGCGTCCGTGTCCAGAAGCAGAATCCGGCCACGGACGGCACGTTCTCCGCAATGCTAACGGAGAGCTATTTATATACACCATTTGCTGGTGGCTGTACTCAGAGATCTGTGTTACAGTGTGTTTTCGTTATCCCTAGCGAGATGGCGCGACGGGGTCGAAGAGCGTAGAAGAGCGCGCTTGAAAGGTCGTCGCCGTTGGGACGAGCGCCAGCGTCTACAGTGCGTCAGGGGCGTAGCCAAGGGGGGGGTTCAACCCCCCCCCCCGAAAATGTATAATTTTGCTTGCTCATATATACACGCACACATACAAACGCACGCACGAACATACATAAAGTATGGTTAAACCCCCCCCCCCCCCGAAAAAAATTTCTGGCTACGCCCCTGCAGTGCGTGGTCGCCTGTACTCGGAGATCTGTGTTACAGTGTGTTTTGGTTATCACTAGCGAGATGGCGCGACGGGCTCCAAGAGGGTAGAAGAGCGCTCTTGAAAGGTCGCCGCTGCGGCAAGCGAACGCGTCTACAGGGCGTGGTCGCTTGTGCGTGCACTCATCTCGTGATGGTTTGTAAGTCTCGCGTTGGTAGCACGAAGGTCGCTTGGCCCACTGCAGCGGCCACTTTTCCAAAAGGAGCGCGGTGCTCACGCAGAAATTAGTTACAAATCTTACAGTTAGTTCGCTCTCATCCTGTGTATGTTCGTTCCGTGCGTCCTTTCTGCTTGAGCAGCGCGTTGCAAGTTTCGAGCTGCTTGCCGTTCTTCGCGTGACATTACAATTTGTTGCTGTAGCATTCATTCCTTCGCCCTTGGGGCGAAAGAATGCGCAACAAACGCTCAACTACGTCTGTGAAGACACGTTTCACTTTCGTGTTATACCGATTCCTATGACAGAGGGATCAGCCATGTTTCTTTCTCTTTTTTCCCCCTCTTTTTCGTTGTGACGCATGTGCCCTCGCGAATCAGATGTGGAAAGTCATTCTGTTTTTATAGGCGAGAGAACCTGCACCACGTGCTCAATTTTCAAGCTATATATGTGTTGCCTCTTCAATAAACTTCCAGTTGCGAGGGTGCGCCTGCGTCGTCGGTCTCCACTTTATGCCCCTGTTTTATATTGCGCCTCCTTTCTTGCTGTTAAGGTAAATACTAGTCGCCACGTGTTTTATAGCGGTTGCCACGTTTATATTTTGTTATTCCTTGTTCATGTGAGATAGATTTTTCTGTTATCGATTTTTTTGTTCTCTACTTATTCTGTCTCTTTAGCAATAAACATTTAGTTGCGAGTCATCGCCCGTGTTTGTGGTTCTTCATTCGTTTTAGTTTTTTTCGCACTGCTTTTACGTTTAACATGGATCCACACCAACTTGCCCAACCATCGGTTTTGACGGAGGTAGATGCTACCCCTTCGAACTCCCCGTATCAACATGCAAGGCTCTGGATCTTGCCTGCCTGCGTTCCTCATGATGAATCGGATGCATATTATTGGGCATAGGCTTTATGTACAGCAAAACGGGGAGTTGGGCTAGTTGGTTCGGGTTCATTTTGGAACAGCGCAAAAGACGACAGACACAGAAGAAGACATAACAACACGAGTGCTTTATGTACAAAGCCTTGTGCAATCCTCGCCGCATCTGAGTTTTCGTGTGCCAGGCGGGAGCCTCAGCCCCAATGCCCACTCGTTCCAACATGTCCCTTTCCGCATTCATTGTTCAAAAGCTACAGCATGCTGTATAACCAAGTGCGCCTCCCTTAGTTCTTCCAGGGCATTCCTTATCTCAGCAGCCTTTCGGTACACGCATTGCTGAGTGCCCGCTGTTTGACTATGATTAGGCCGCCTTGTACGCCTGCCTAATCATAGGCTCTACTTCGCCTTTTTCTTTGGCATCCACCTTCAGATAAGGTGTCGCATAAGTGATCCTACTCAGCACAAACACCTGCTCCAACTTACCTCTAAGTTTATAACCGATATGTTAGCATTGGCAGAATGCAACGCTTGTACAACGTTCGCATTGAGGACCGCGGTATATGTTGCCGGTCATGCTTTCGAAATTCTTGTCGTATGCGCTCCAGCCCACTGTGAATTTTTGACGACTTTCCTTTTAATGCCTACTCATCCCTTTTAGTGACGAAAATTGTAAGCCCAATTAATTGAGATGCAGTCAGAGGAGCACTAATGACGAATGGTGACTATGCCTCAAAACAGAGGGAGGAGAAGCCAACTGTCTAAAGAAATGGACGAAGAATGTGGAGACACAAGAAAAATATCACAGTCCAGCAAGTATGAGCGAGAATACTATTGCACTGATAACGAATGATATATCTTGATGATAACGCCACACTTATCGGCTTCTTATTATTCCCAGATTATAATCGTTTTCGCGATTGTTTATCGCAAACCGAGTCACGACTCTAAAGTGTGGGATTCAACCAAGGATTACAAAAACTGTTAATGGTGTTTCTTTGTGTGGCTGCAAAGCCGAGCACTATTCGTCGCATGTGCATATCATTATTCTGGAGAAATGTACCCCTTATAAACACATCAGTTTACCAAATTTTGAATGGGTTCTGCATCCAATCTTTGAACGCCTGTACATTATTAATGGAAACAGAAACCTTAAGAGTGGTGAGCTGGGCTAGTTGGTATTGATGCATAATAATGAACAGCGCGAAAAAAACAAGAAACAAAAAGCGAAGAACTACATTGGACAAGCGCTTGTGCTGTGTGGTTCTTCCCTTTTTGTCTCGTTCTTTCGCGCTCTCTTTATCAGGCATAATACACAAACATCTGGGTGTTTCACCTTCATCGAGATGCAGTTTTCATTTCGTGACCATCAGCTCAAGTATTGCGCTTATTCACCACGCCAGCGCGGCGAATGAACATGTTTTGTTGATGAAATCGTGAAATTGCCACGGGAGTAGTGAAACCTCCCGCACCTTTACGAAAAAAATGGCATTTTCTATAATATTACAAAAATACAAACAGAAAATATTTCGGGATATTGAGATGAGTCTCTGTAGGCGCACAGCTTCCGTAGTGGGGATTCTGAAGCGTGCGAGAACGTTTTGCATCAGTGTGCAAAAAAGCACATTCTCCGAAATGGTGCGCCATCGAAGGCACTGGCGTCGCATGAACGTTCATGTTTGAAAAATACCCTTTTAGCAGGGGTGGTTGTCACAGCAAAACTTCTTTGCAGACTAGTTGGTTCATACTTGTAAACTCGCCCTTACTGCGCAACCAGCAAGAAAGAAGAAGGGAGACAGGAAAGAGCGCAGACTACCAACTGTTTATTCTCAGTTCACGAAGCCAATATATAGGCATGCCACGCTGCGCCATCACGATGCGCACGACACCGAGATTCATTTACAACACTGTACCGCGGACAGAGCTGTGAAAAAACACCTCATTTTTACTGAGCGCCACGTTTCTTTTTTTGTTGTCACATAATCACGGGGTGTACACCTCTACTTTTATCTCTTTACTATTTAATCTTTTTACAACACTAAGGTGGCGCGGACAACACATGAAAAGCCACAGTGAAAATTGTAAAGGCCATAGAAAATGACTAAAACTATAAAACAACACTGCTCATATGATTCAAAGCCAAAGAGCAACAACGATGAAACACACCAATGAAGCAAAACACCAAGGTTCGCAACTTAAAACTGTCTAAAAACTTTACAAAGCGTCATACGGGAAACAAAATAGGTGAAAAGAGTGCACAGCCCTCATCAAAAGGTTAACAGAATTCCTTTCCAAAGTGTTACTCCCAAAATTAAATATGGCCATTTAAGAAGACTGTTTCTTTGTCCGAAAGCGATATCGACGGCATGATTATGCACTTGTCATTGTACTGTCTTATAAAATACGCTTCTATAATTTCCCTTTCGGTCTTTTCCCTCGCTTTTGCCATGACTGATACATTCTCGAATGGGGCGGTACAGCCACACGTCCTACAATGAAAATCCAAATGGCCACCATTCTTGCCCCTTACAGCCAAACTGTGCTCACGCATGCGTTCGTTGAGGCAGCACCCCGTCTGCCCTATGTATGCTCTCCCACATGATAAAGGGATGTGATAAACTACAGCCGAAACACACCGAGTGAACACGTTTGCATGCTTTTTTGAGCAAACCGCCTTCTTCTGTTTGGTCATCATCGAACAGATCTGCCCTAACGTTCTAGGCGCGGAAAACGCTACATCAACACCATACCTATTAGCAACTTTTTTCACATTATGGGATATGTTATGCAGGTACGGCATAACATGTACGGGTTTCTTCTCCTTTTCTTTGACTTTGGAATCACCACCCTTGTATTTCTGAAGGAGGCTTTCGCAAGCATTGGAGATAATCTGCATGGGGTATCCAGCTGCACCCAGACGAATCACCTGTGTCTTGAAGCTCTCACGCATCAGATGCGGGCAGGACTTATCAAGGGCTGCTGCACAAGCTGACAGCACTATGCCCCTTTTAATCAACTTTGAGTGAGCGCTTTCGTACGGCAACAGGCCTTTCTTGGATCGTGGATTGTATTTGTAGCAGATGTGCTCCTTGGTAAACTTCAGCCGTAGGTTGGATCTCATTTCCAACCGCCATTTCATGAGTGAACTTTAAGCCACTGGAGTGTCTGGTAAAAGCCTCCAGGACATTATTCACAGCATCATCCACACGTTCACCCGGTATCTTTCTAAGCGCAATAAGGTAGTCGTCGACATACCTGTAGGTGCGAACAACATCCAAGGAGGACAGCTCATCCTTCAGGCGCTGGTCAAAAGCTGCGAGGAATATGTCACTGAGGACAAGTGCGACAGCGGAACCAATGCACATTCCGGCTTTTTGGACATACATACTATCCTGGTGGCTGATTACAGTGGACTCAAGGTAGAACTTTAAAAGTTCCAAAAAGTTATTAGTGAAAATGCAGTACTTATTTTGGAAATTCATTTCTCCAAATTCATCGATTGCCTGCCTGACAGCATCAAAAAGGGCACCATGTGGAATTGAGTAAAAAAGCTCTTCCACGTCGATTGAAAAGGCCGTAGACGCCGAAGGAAGGCCTTCTTTCAACGTAGAAACAATTTCCGAAGAACTTCGCACTAAGAAAGCGTCACCGTTGCGAAGGGCTCCAAGTATTCCCTGTAGGTATCGTGACACTATCCTTTGCCAACTTCCCTTCTCGGACACAATGAGGCGTAGCGGGTAGTCGGCCTTGTGCGTCTTGCAAGTGAAAAAGGACTGGAGTGACACACTTCCTGCTTTTGCCACTTCTCTGCAAATACCGTCAAGGTTCATTTCTTTCAACAGTTTTCGAGCCTGTCTCCCTTCTTCTTTCCTGCTGGTTGCGCAGTAAGGGCGAGTTTACAAGTGGTTGTCACTATAGTTTGACAAGTGTCGCATGAGTGTCCCGCTGCTGTCTCGCGATATTGGTAGCCCTTTCTGCTTATTTATTTGTTTGTAATCGTAATTTGCAAGATCAAGTTGACCTGAACTTGAACGGTTGCAGTTCCAAAGACTCCTGAAAAAATTGTCCCATGACGAACAGCTCCTAGACTTAGGAGTCACAGAAGCGTACTTTGTGGATGTTCCTTGACCTGGGGTTTATTATTATAACTTTTCACGGTTTACGCGTGAGAACCACGATATGACTAAGAGTCACGCCTTAGTGGGAGACCTTAAATTAATTTATACCACGTGGTGTCCTTAAGGTGCATCTAACTCTAAGTTTATAGATGTTCTTGAATTTCGCCCCCACTGAAATGCGACCACCGTAACTGGGAGTCTAATCCGCGACCTCGAGCGTAGCAGTGCGACACCTCACCTGCTAAGCTACAACGTCGGGTTGTGGGCTCGTGTTGCCACAAAATATACTTCATCAGAAGTTTGGCGAGCGAACTTCTCTTCGCTTTTAGGGGCAATCTGCACAGTGTCGTCTTATACACAGCTAACTCCAGTTAAACGAATGTGTATGTTGTCTGTGAGTCACTTCGTACTTTCATTCCGTAGCAATTATATAGATACTCTTGACGGGTTTTTGTAGCGTTAGCTACACTTGCCTAGCCAGAGCCGATTTCGCGTGGATCCTCATGAGCCGTGCTGTGCATGCGCGAGGATCAGTGATGTCATATAGCTGGCTCACCGGAGCCGGCATCTTACGCGCTCTCCGCCACCGCCGCGCGCGGCTCGCCGCTGCTGGTCTGCGTGTTCGGGAGGAGTGGCGTCATAGCCGCGGCGGATACACACTGGCGACGGCGCGCGCGCAGACTCCGCCATCGCCACGCGCACACTCCGCCACCGCCGCGCGCGACTCGCCGCTGCTGGTCTGCGCATTCGAGAGGAGTGACGTCGTAGCCATGGCAGACACACTGGCGCCGGCTCGCGCGCAGCTATTCGCCTTCGCTGTGCAGTCGCCGTCTGACACTGCGCTGGAGCCGCTTGATAGCGCCTCTGACTGGCGTTTGCAAGTGGGTAACGCCATGGAGAAGGAGAGCGCAAAGGCTGCTCAACGGCGCAGAAGAGCCGAGAAGCTTATCTCATCGGATCCCGAAGTAGTTGCCTGGCAATAAGCGGTTCAGCGTACAAAGAATGAACAGAAGAAGGCTAATAATCCTAGACAATCTGGAAAGCTAAGACTAATCAGGTGAACCTTTGGTTCTAAAAAGACAGGGCGTGCAAACACGGACACAAGAAAGAAGTCAGGACACCAGAAACGCTGTCTTTTTAGAATGAATACTTACCAACTAGCTCAGCTCTCTGTTATTCGAACCTTTGGTAACGTTACGTATATCCTGGCATAGCCGAGCTAAGCCACTGAAAATTTTGCCGTCATGTTCTGAATAAAGTCCAAATCGCTAACATCTCGCCGCGCATCGTGTGTTCTAACCGCGGGTAAAAGCGCACGAGCGTGGGCGACGAACGCGGCTGAAGCAGAGATGAAACGAGCCGGCCCATTTCCGTCGCACGGAGGGCGCACGCGATAATAATAATAATATCTGGGGTTTAACGTCCCAGAAGCACGATATGATTATGAGAGATGCCGTGATGGAGGGCTCCGGAAATTTCGACCACCTGGGGTTCTTTAACGGGCACCTAAATCTATGTACACGGGCCTCAAACATTTTCGTTTCCATAGAAAATGCAGCCGCCGCGGCTGGGATTCGATCCCGCGACTTTCGGGTCAGCAGTCGAGCGCCATAACCACTAGGCCACCGTGGCGAGGCGGGCGCATGCGATAACATCATCGTGCGTGCGAGGGCTGCCGTCATTTGCTGCTCAAGCAGAGAGTAGGGAGTTTTAGCTTGTAACGTATACTTGTTTACGTTACCGTGTTACCGGATACCGGATGGAATTTGCGCATGCGCGAACCTTTACGGAATGTAAGGGTTTACGGAACGTAATCTACTCGCCGGATAGGCTTTACGTTTACGGCCCTATCTCGCAAATCCACCTTCGTTTGTGGCTACTCCAGCCGCCGAGTCAAAATAAGCCGAAGTGCGAGCGCCACTTACGATCACGTTATTTCAGCCGGATTACCGAGGCTAGAGCGACGTAGAATACCGAATCCGGAAACGTGAAAGGCCTAAAGACGCTGACAGGCTGGATAGGTAGCGCCATCTAGCGGGGCCATGGTGTACCAGGCGAGCACCAGAATTCTTATTGCAGAAACATCGGGCATTCTACTCCCAATGTAAATGCCTTGCAGCGGCATTATTACGAATAAGTTGCCTTTTTAATCATTTTCCCCCTCAAGAACACTAACCGAAAACAAACTTCTCCATGATTGTGGTTGCGAGAAGCGTCACAAGATGTGGACACCATCGCCCAGTAACCTGGCATTGCTACACCCCTTTGCTCTTACCGGGATACTGCACACGCTAAAGACCTCTGTTATGATTTTGCCGCAGCGTAATTCAATATTATCTAAATTAAATGTAGTTTAAGTGCTGCTATCATCACCATTTAGTGGTTTGCGCAAACGTAATGGTTTACGTACGTACGTAAAGGTTTACGTTTGGGCAGCTAAAAAACTTTACTAAAACTCGAGTTCCGGTAAGACGTTAAATGTAATCCGGTAACGGTAACGTAAAGAAGTATACGTTACAAGCTAAAACCCCCTAGATTCGAAACGTCCCACCCGTCTTGAAGGAGTGTGAAGAGACCCTGGGGGGGGGGGGCTTTGTCACTCGAGCAACAGCTGTGAACTTTGATTATAAGGGCGCGGTTGCGATCGCTATCTCGGTAGGCATCGGAAACCGGCTGGTATACCTTTCTACGTGCTGTGCTCCCAACGCGAAGAGACTGCACGAAAACCGCTTCTCTCCGTGAAGCGGCTGTATTCTCTTACACCAGCGTTTTGTTGCGTTACGCGAGACCAGATCCAAAAGAGTTAACAGCCAGCCTTACTTCGTATTACTTTACGGTTTGTTGCCATCGCATTCACTGCTTCGCCCTTGCGGTGAAAGTGTGGTTGTTCTGCACATTTTGCAAGTCAAGAAATGATAAAGTAGACCAGCAGTCGCAAACCCACCGCGGCTAACGGGCCGCAGTCACGAAAATTTACTCTTTCGAGGACCAGGGCAGTGAACAAGGTAATAGCGGGGCGGAGGGCTGGGGCGACGCAGTTTGGTTGTACAAAATATCAGCTAACATTGCCATTTGAAAGCAGTTTTTTCCATAAATCATATAGAGATAATTTCGGATGGGGAGTTGGCGTCATGATTCCCATAGCATGTCGATACCTGTCTCCAAAGTGACTAAAATCTGGACGCCGATTCTGAAACATAGTTTTGTTTCTTGGTTATGTATCAAGGTATGGTAACTGCATGGGGTGCCTCACAAAAAAAGAAATGCTTTAGTCCAGTCATGCCTGTGTAATTCATGGACATGCTTATTAAGAAAATAAACAAAGAAAATTGGACGAAGACAGTCATGTGCGGGCCAGGTGTGTTACACCCCTGACGTAGATTAATTTCACTTCCGTAAATAAATCGCGTAAAATAACTTGATGCGTAACCTGTAGAATTAAGGTAGCTTATCTGTTTTTGTGCCTCGACGAGTGCCCCGTAAGTTTGGCTCGGTTTATAGGAGAATCAACAAAGTGGTGGCAAAAGAAGAATGTTTTACTTTCGACGCACGGGAACGACCTTCCAAATCGGAAGTTACCGCCAGGAAATACTGGGAATAGGACGAGGTTCGATTGTGGAGGGATGCGCAGCTAAAGTAAATGAGCAGCTGCGCTTCTTGGAGACAGTCGACAAGGTATCCGTGATCGTTCATGAAAAAGAAATAGGTATGCCTAAATGTACACAAGAACACAGTAAGAAAAAGCACAGGACAAGCGCTCTTCCGTGCTTTTTCTTGTTTTGTCCTTGCGTACAACTTTTTAATTCCTAATTACCTTTCAAATATGGACCAACCCCCCAGCAACAAGTTTTATCCAGGGTCAAGTTCTGCTAACGTAAGAGTTGGGATAAACACATAGGATAAGTACATAGGTATCCGAACACGGTCACGCGCCAACATTGCAAACATCTGACTATTGCAGAGACACCTGTGCACGAAGAAATGAATGAATAATTGCAGTGCCTCCATGCGAATATGCATTATTCACGTTGAGTAGCACTGACAATTGGGCGAGTTGGTACAGATGCATGGCTTCAGAACGGCGCAACAAGGAAGACGAAAATACGAAAGATCACACGAACACAAGCGCCGTGTTCGTGTGATCTTTCGTATTTTCGTCTTCCTTGTTGCGCCGTTCTGAAGCCATGCGTATGCATTATTCATTATTGGCGATCAGAAACACTCATTACATCGCGATAAGAAAGAAGATACTCTGGCAACATGTATTTCGATATTCAGGTACACAATTCTACCTCAGTTATTTTATCCCATACGATAATTTCAAATTCTATATTAGGCTACTTATATGCACGGTGTTTCAGCTAAAAAGCACCAAGTATTAAAAATTAAGCATAGGCGCTATGCGTCTCCAATTACCGCAGTATTTTTCTGAGCAATATAGAGCACGTCAGAATATTTTTTCCAGTCGCCAAGTTCGGCAATTAACAAAGATTGCTTAATGAGCTTTTTAGTAGAAACTGTAGAGAAAAGTTTTCAATGCAAATTTTCTAGCGCTTGTTCAGAAACATTCAATTTTTTAGTCTATGTTAAGTTAACATGATTAGTTAATTTTTTCTGGCCTTTCTTTAAAGCGCGCGAATTTTTTTAAAAAATACCACGTGACTGCCTCCTAACGCGCGGCGGTTTTAGTGCCCTCAAATGTAAGTTGAACGAATTATCATAGGCTACTTTGCGCATGCAGATCGATGGAACAGGTTATCGGTGACTCCGATGGACGTTAGGCGACAAAACGAGCATAGTGTTTCAACAACAACAACAAAAAAACATGGTTGATCCCTCCGTCATAGGAATCGTAATAACACTAAAGAAAAACGTGCCCTTATAGAAGTAACTGAATGTTTACTGTACATTGATATAAGAAAGTTTGCGCAATGTGTATTGATGTCTGGCGGCTATAGCACCGTTTAACGTGGATGCACCCACTTTGATGCTTGGTGGTACATCTCCATGCCGACGACTAACGTCCATGTTCAATGATTAAACAAACGCTTGTGGTAGCTGTAGTAGTTAACGGTGAAAGCGTAATCAGAGAACGAGTTGTGATAGCCAGAAGAGCGTCGCATATTGGACGCAGAACTTCGTCGCCATCCTGCGGCATGTTAAAATGTGATTGAACACCACTGCCGCACTAGAGGGAAACGCAAGGCGCGTCGTGCCGCCCCGGTAGCCCGGCCGCAATTTTTCTCGGGGCGAGCGGCGGGGAACGCGGTCTTACAGCCAGGTGAGGCAGGCGCGCGTTGCAGAGCTATTCTAAAGACGACAGTCTTTCTTGGGATATTTCAACGGAGAAATTTTTGGTCTGTCTTTCTGTTTGTCGGCATGTCAATCGATTCAGCCACTCGGCCAAAGTTGAACCACTTGCCCAAGGGCCAGCCATCTTGAACTGGTACGGCTGTTCATACTTGTGAACGTTGTCGATCAAAAAGTAAATATGACGCATATCTGAGGCGCAACATCACTAGTTAAGTATTAGGTGGTGTGTTCCTTTAATAGAAAATGCATACATACGTAATTCTAAAGACCCTAGTTTCTTCAGCTGCGCTGAAAATGCGACTGCGCTGAAACTTGCCTTCCTCCGTGCCCTCTGCACGAGCTCATTGTTGAGTTTCGGTTTCGGTTCTGTATTGCTCTGTACGAATGCCATGGGGCGCCGCTCTGCAATCCTGTTTTACCCAGGCGACGTGTAAATAAAAGAGTGTGGAGAGTACTCGTTGAGTGCGGACGTTTCTTCTGCTTCAGCGCTTCGCGCCAAACCCCGTGTTCGGGCTTGCTGGCGTCACCGCCGGTCCTCGCCTGCTGCTGCGCCGGCACTACCAGCCCGCAACAAAGCACTCACGTTTCCCGACGAATTGCCAGATGGCGTCCATATCTCACGCAGCGCCTCTTCTATCGTCTTTAGACGACGTTTGCAGCGAAGCACGCAGATACGCGGCCAATTTTTTTTATTTGATTAGCGTGGTGCTATGAGCGAGGCCGACGCCTTTACGATGGATGGATGGATGGATGGATGGATGCTATGAGCGTCCCCTTTATAACGGGGCGGTGATAAATGTGCCACCAGGCTCGAAAAAAAACCTTTACTCTTTTCTTTTTTTTTAGCGTTGGCCTAGTGTCTTTACTTCAATTAAAACTATTTTACTCCAGAAGAAAAAAAAAAAACCTTAAGTTTTCAGCTCCGTTCTGTGCCCTTTACGGCAGAATGTCCTTATTTTTTTCCCATTATTTATTTTTGTCCTTTCTCTCTAGTTTTCTGCCGCCAATACTCTAACCGTCTCTTACTTATTTCAATCGCGGGTGTGTTCAGCTTTCCATTGTCTCTAAAACCCAAGGCGTCATGTAGGCTCGTGCCCAAACGTACACCTGGGTGGATGTCTCCACATTCAATCAGAACATGCTCCGCCGTTTCCTGATCTTCCCCGCAGCACGTGCATTGTTCTTCTTCTTTACTGAATCTCGCTTTATATCTACCCGTTCTAAGGCAACCCGATCTCGCTTCAAACAGTACAGCGCTTCCCACTGAATTGTCGTAAAATGCCTCCCTCCTTATTTCATTTTTGCCCTTTCGGTAGTTACTCAAAGCCGGTTTTTTCTCCATAGCTGCCATCCAGTAAATCCTCTCCGCCTCTCTGACTTTTCGCTTAACGCTCTTTGTTGACATACTGCTTACACTACCAGCCGTATATTTACTAGTGAGCCTCCTAGTTCTGTTTCTCCACTGTGTGTCCACGCTCTTCCTATACAAGTAACGGAACACCTTCTCTGCCCATCTACTCTCCTTCATATTCCTTAGCCTTTCTTCGAACCTTATTTTGCTCTGAGCCTCCCTCGCCTCAAAACCTGCCCATCCCATATCGCCCTTTACAGCCTCATTTGTCGTCTTCCCGTGAGCACCCAACGCGAGGCGTCCCACAGTCCTTTGATTTATATCTATTCCCGATTGCACCTCTGCCCTCATGCACACCACTGAGTTCCCAAAAGTAAGCCCCGGAACCATTACACCTTTCCACAGACCTCGAAGCACCTCATACCTATTGTATCCCCACAATGCTCTGTGCTTCATTATTGCAGCATTCCTCTTTCCTTTTGCTGCTGAGGCTTTTTCCTGTACCTCCATGTGCCTGTCACCCTCATTTATCCATACTCCGAGGTACTTGTATTCGCTCACCCTCGGTATCTCTCGGCCCTGTATTGACACCGCCTGATCACAAGGGTCATTGAATACCATCAATCCACATTTTGTTACACTAAATCCTAGTCCTAGAGCTTCCCCATCCCTTCCGCATATAACCGCCAGCTGCTGTATATCCTCTCGACTGTCAGCAAATAAGACAATATCGTCAGCATAAAATAATCCTGGAAGCTTCTGCTCAAATCATGCCGCCCTGTTTGTGTGACAGATTAACCCTTTGATGCCCACTGTTGCTCTGGGGCAACAACCACAACAAAATTTTTTTTGAGCAAACGCATCCTGTTGTGTGATACTGCTAGCGCCATCTGTGAAAAGAGACAAAGTCTACCAAGCGTCCTAAGCTTCAAACGAATACACACAGATAGTAGCAACGCCTTTTTTTAGTGCTTTGTTCGAGCGTCTGAGAGGTCGCAACGCAAGCTCCACACACGTCAGTAAATTTATTCTACTACAACGGAACGGGACGCTACTGCGAGATATGTTCGACTTAAAATTGCGCATAAGGCGTTGTAGAACATTTATGAACTGGCTGAATGGTGTGGCCACATGTTACGCGTCAGAAATCTTGAGCTTTTTCAGAAGGGGGCATTGCCACGTGCGTTTCTTTATCACTTTTTCTCTATTCGGTTTTCGGCCACAAAGACTGTCAGCAACGCTCAGCGCGAACAGCGCCTCATTGTTCGAGAACCTTCGCGATCATTGTAGATCGTTTTGTTAAGATTGCGCGCAAGACGCGCACACTCGAGCTTATTCTAGAATTTGCACGACAGCCAGCGATAACGCTGGAATTTTCGACGGCCTATGCTTAAATGCCGACGCGCTTCACCGCTTGTCAGTTGATCGACGGACGACGCCCTGTTTGCCGCTATCATTGTACAGCGTGCATTGCTGTAGTTCTAGTACTAATTTTCCGGCCACAAGTTGGGCCAAATAAACAGTTTCATCCTACAAACGCCGACTTCTGTCTTCGTCGACGTCACGACCACGTGACATCTGGTGGAGGTGCTGCTTCTTCCATGATCCGGACGCCCCCGCGAAGCGCTGACCCAAGCCCAAGCCGCGAGGAGGACGACGGCAAAGAAAACCCGGATCGTCGAACAAGCCGCAGGCAGAAGGGACTGCAGCCAGAGTACGGTCTCCTTCCCGAAAACACCAGGCAGCCCCAGGTCCCAACACCGACCGCAGCGACGATGACCGACCCCGTGCAGCCTGCGCCGATACTTCTCCGGCAGCCCAAGGAGCCGCCAACTTTCCTCGGGTCGTCATTCGAAGACCCGGAAACCTGGCTCGAGACCTTCGAAAGGGTCTCAGCGTTCAACAAATGGGACTCCGAGGACAAGCTGCGCCACGTTTACTTTTACCTTGAAGACGCAGCAAGGACCTGGTTCGAGAATCGGGAGTCCACTCTTCGAACTTGGGACGCCTTTCGCAGCGCTTTCCTGCAGACGTTTGCAAGCGTCGTCAGAAAAGAAAGGGCTGCAGCCTTACTAGAGACGCGGGTCCAACTTCCAAATGAAAGCGTTGCCATGTTTGGAGAGGAAATAACCAGACTGTTCCGCCACGCTGACTCTGCCATGCCTGAGGACATGAAAGTCAGGTTGCTAATGCGAGGGGTAAAGCAAGAGCTCTTCGCTGGGCTGATGCGGAACCCACCCTCGACAGTCCAAGAATTCATCTCAGAGGCGACGACGATTGACAAGACGCTGGAAATGCGCAACCACCAGTATAATCGCGGATCGATTCAAGACAGCCCAGCTGCTCACGCCGTCGGCTCCGACGACCTGCGTGAAACGATCCGAGCGATCGTGCGGGAAGAACTGCGCAAGCTGTTACCCTTACCACAGCCTGAAGCTGCCTCGATCGCCGACATCGTCCGAGAGGAAATCCAGCAGTCTCTGGGCACTCCCGAGTCAGCGCAGCCGCAGCTGCAAGCAGTGAGCTATGCTGCTGCAGCCCGACGCAACGCCCCCCCTCCTCGCCCACGTCAAGACGCCGCCCCGCCCCAGCAGTCCTGCCGCCAGGCACCACCGCCGGGGCCACCGACGTCATACCGCCCACCAGCCGGCCAGCGATACACGCCAAGGAAGACCGACGTTTGGCGCGCCCCTAACAACCGCCAGCTCTGCTACCACTGCGGGGAGGCCGGCCACACGTACCGCCGCTGTCAGTACCGACAGATGGGGCTTCGAGGATTCGCCGTCAACGCGCCGCGCCCATAGCCAGGCGAACGGCCTCGCGACATCGACGACTACCTCACCGGAACACAGTGGCAAGAACGACGACCTTCCCGCTCGCCTTCGCCGGGCCGCTACATGTCACCGCACCGCCGGCAGTGCACTGGCCCAAATCGGGGCCGGTCGCCCAGCCCGTATCCGGGAAACTAAGGGCAGCAACCGCTGGAGGTGCGGTTGCTGTACGACGAACTACCGAAGATCCTCCGCCGCCGACGACAACGCCGCAACGAAATCTAAAGAACACGCCGCAAGACGAACGAAGCCCTGACGTCGAAACTTCACGGCCTGAGGAAGACCTGACGACGCCACGTCGAAGCAGCGGAACAAACCGACGCAGCTGTGACCCGACGCCGCGACCCAACCGCAACGCAAGACGACGAACTAGCGACCTCGACGTTCTCACTGACGGCCACAACGTCACCGCTCTCGTAGACACTGGAGCCGACTATTGCGTCATCAGTGGGCATTTCGCCACTAAGTTGAAGAAAGTTAAGACTGCTTGGGAAGGCCCCGAAATCCGTACCGCTGGAGGCCATCTAATAACGCCGTCTGGAGTCTGCACAGCAAGAGTAACAATCAATAATCGCACGTATCCTGCGAGTGTCGTAATCTTGCAACACTGCTCCAGGGACGTCATACTTGGCATGGATTTCTTAAACCATCATGGCGCCGTCATTGACTTAAGAACCAAGTCGATAACCCTATTGTCGGACAAAACGACACCGCCGGATACGAATCCATGTCACCATGCCCTGAACGTGCTCGAGGATCAAGTTACCGTCCCGCCTCGCTCCAGCGTCATAATTCCCGTCAGCACCGAAAAAGCTGAAGACATCGAAGGTGTCATCGAGAGCGATCAGCGTTTGCTACTAGACCGTGACATTTGCGTTGCAAGAGGCATTGCTCGGTTGCACGAAGGAAAAGGAAGCGTGATGCTAACGAACTTCAGCCAAGAATACAGACACCTGAGCAGGGGCACGACGATTGCATACATCGAAGAAATCTTGGCCGTCAGCGATGCGTTTGCCTTTTCAGATCATGACGAAGCTACGACGACTACCCCAACACCTGAGCCACCCTTCGACGTAAACCCAAATCTTCCCGCTCGCCAACAGCAACAGCTTCGATGCCTTCTACAGAGAAACAAGGACTGTTTCTCGTCGTCATCGCGGGTCCGACAAACGCCCCTTGCTAAGCACCACATTATAACAGAAGAAAATGCTCGACCACTCCATCAGAGTCCCTACCGGGTTTCGACGCGGGAACGGGAGGCCGTAAAGAAACAGGTCAACGAAATGCTACGCGACGACATTATCCAGCCGTCGAAGAGTCCGTGGGCATCCCCCGTGGTGCTAGTGAAGAAGGATGGGACTCTCCGTTTTTGCGTCGAATATGGTCCCCTGAACAAAATCACGAAGAAGGACGTGTATCCCCTTCCCCGGATAGACGACACCCTGGATCGATTACACAACACAAAGTACTTTTCGTCGATGGACCTCAAGACCGGTTACTGGCAAATAGAAGTCGACGAGAGAGACCGAGAAAAGACTGCCTTTATAACGCCAGACGGCCTGTTTGAGTTCAAGGTCGTGCCTTTTTGTCTTTGCTCGGCACCTGCGACTTTTCAACGGGTTATGGATACAGTACTGGCCGGCTTGAAGTGACAGACGTGCCTCGTGTACTTGGACGACGTCATTGTGTTTTCCTCAAACTTCGACGAACACCTTCGGCGCCTTCAAGCTGTACTTCAAGCAATCGAGACCTCCGGACTCACTTTGAAGCCTGAAAAGTGCCGCTTCGCGTACGAGGAGCTCTTGTTCTTGGGTCATGGGATCAGCAAGGATGGTGTTCGCCCGGACCCGCGGAAAACAGCTTCCATCGCTGACTTCCCGACGCCCACCGACAAGAAGGCCGTACGCCGTTTTCTCGGCTTGTGCGCCTATTACAGACGTTTGGTCAAGGAATTTTCACGGATCGCCGAGCCACTGACGCAACTCACGAAGGTCGACGTCGAATTCAGGTGGGAAACGTCGCAAGTTCAGGCATTTCAAGAATTGAAACGACGCCTGCAGACGCCTCCGATACTTGCGCATTTCGACCAGCACGCCGATACGCATGTACACCGACGCAAGCAGCGTAGACCTCCTGAATCCACACCGACGCAAGCAGCGTAGGACTCGGCGCCGTCCTTGTGCAGAAGACCGACGGATTGGAAAGGGTCATCAGTTATGCTAGCCGATCGCTATCAAAGGCAGAAATCAACTATTCCACAACAGAAAAGGAGTGTCTGGCCATCATCTGGGCTACATCGAAGTTTCGCCCCTACATCTACGGCCGGCCCTTCAAAGTTGTGAGCGACCACCGCGCCTTGTGTTGGCTAGCCAACTTGAAGGACCCTTCAGGTCGCCCCGCACGGTGGAGTCTAAGACTTCAAGAATTCGACATTACCGTCGTTTACAAATGCGGAAGAAAACACTCCGACGCCGACTACTTGTCTCGTGCCCCCGTCGACGCACCGCCGCAGGACGACCACGATGATGACTTCTTCTTGGGAACCATAAGTGCCGAAAACTTCGCTGAACGACAGCAAGCTGACCCGGAACTCAGGGGCCTTGTGGAATACTTCAAGGGCAGGACCGCCGTTGTTCCAAAAGTATTCAGGCGGGGATTGGCGTCATTTCTCTTGAAAAACGACGTCCTCGTAAAGAAGAACTTCTCTCCGGCCCGACTACCTCGTCGTTGTACCTTCGGCACTGCGACCAGAGGTTCAGCAGGCCCTGCACGACGACCCGACGGCTGGCCACCTCGGCTTTTCCCGCACGCTCGCGAGGATACAGGAAAAATACTACTGGCCACGCCTTCCTGCCGACGTCGCCCACTACGTTAAGACTTGCCGAGATTGCCAGCGACGGAAGACACCACCGACTAGGCCAGCGGGACTTCTGCAGCCAATCGAACCACCTCACCGGCTGTTCCAGCAAATCGGGATGGACCTACTGGGGCCGTTCCCGACGTCGACTTCCGGCAACAAGTGGATCGTCGTAGCAACTGACTACCTCACCCGTTACGCCGAGACAAAGGCCTTGCTCAAAGGCAGTGCCGCCGATGTAGCCAAGTTCTTCGTGGAGCACATCGTCTTGCGTCATGGCGCCCCAGAGGTCCTCATAACAGACAGAGGTACCGCCTTTACTGCGGACCTAACTCAGGCGATCTTCAAATACAGCGAGAGGAGCCACCGCCGCACCACCGCCTACCACCCACAGACCAATGGCCTCACCGAGCGTTTAAATAAGACCATCGCCGACATGCTGGCCATGTACGTCGACGTTGAGCACAAGACGTGGGACGCCGTCCTTCCGTACGTGACCTTCGCTTAGAACACGGCCGTCCAAGAAACGACGCAGATGCCGTACAAGTTGGTGTACGGAAGAAGCCCGGCGACGACGCTCGACGCCATGCTACCCAACATCACCGACGAAGAAAATCTCGACGCCGCCGCTTACTTACAGCGCGCCGAAGAAGCACGACAGCTCGCCCGCCTACGGATCAAGAACCAGCAGACGACTGACAGCCGCCGCTACAACATTCGACGACGCCACATGGAATACCAACCCGGTGACCGTGTATGGGTATGGACGCCAATACGCCGACGGGGACTCAGTGAGAAGCTTCTGCGACGATACTTCGGACCGTACCGGGTACTTCGACGCATCGGCGCACTCGACTATGAGGTTGTCCCTGATGGCATTACGAACTCTCAGCGGTGCCGTGCACGACCTGAAGTCGTCCATGTCGTGCGCCTCAAACCATATTACGCACGTTAGCGAATCTGAGGACTGTCATTTTGCTTTATTATTGTGCTTTCTTTCTTGTGCTTATTGTTTATGGTACTTTGTTGCTTTATTCTTGTTATTCATTGTTGCATACATTGGCCTGTTCTGTTTTAAGCATAGGGACGATGCTTTTTCAGAGGGGGGCATTGCCACGTGCGTTTCTTTATCACTTTTTCTCTATTCGGTTTTCGGCCACAAAGACTGTCAGCAACGCTCAGCGCGAACCGCGCCTCATTGTTCGAGAACCTTCGCGATCATTGTAGATCGTTTTGTTAAGATTGCGCGCAAGACGCGCACACTCGAGCTTATTCTAGAATTTGCACGACAGCCAGCGATAACGCTGGAATATTCGACGGCCTATGCTTAAATGCCGACGCGCTTCACCGCTTGTCAGTTGACCGACGGACGACGCCCTGTTCGCCGCTATCATTGTACAGCGTGCATTGCTGTAGTTCTAGTTCTCATTTTCCGGCGACAAGTTCGGCCAAATAAACAGTTTCATCCTACAAACGCCGACTGCTGTCTTCGTCGACGTCACGACCACTTGACAATATGGACGCCATCTGGAAATACGTCGGGAAATATGAGTGCTGTGTTGCGGGCTGGTAGTCCCGGCGCAGCAGCAGGCGAAGACCGGTGGTGACCAACGCGACCGGCGGGGACGCCAGCCAGCCCGAACACACGGTTTGACGCGAAGCGCCGAAGGAGAAGAAACGTCCGCACTCAACGAGTACTCTCCACAAACTCTCTTAATTACACGTCGCCTGGGTAAAACAGGAATGGCAGAGCGGCGCCCCCTGCCATTCGTACAATGCAATACTGAACCGAAACCGAAACACAACATGAGCTTGTGCAGAGGGCACAGAGGAAGACAAGTTTCAGCGCAGTCATTTTCAGCGCAGCTTAAGAAACTAGGGTCTTTAAAATTGCGTATCTACGTATTTTTTATTAAAGGAACACACCGCCTAATACTTACCTAATGATGTTGCGCCTCAGATATGCGTAATATTTACTTTTTGATCGACAACGTTCACAAGTATGAACAGCCGTACCAGTTCAAGACGGATGGGCGGTAAGCAAGTGGTTCAACTTTAGCCGGGTGGCTGAATCGGGTGACGTGCCGACAAACAGAAAGACAGACCAAAATTTCTGCGTTTAAGTTCCCCAAGAAAGACTATCGTCTTTAAAAAAGTTCCGTGTACGGGCATCGAACCCACGACGGCTCGGTCCGCAACCACAGATGCCGGGTGTGCCGTCCACTGCGCCACAGTCACAGACTCTGCATGCTGCAGAAACGCGCCTTTTATATCTACCACTCTCCCGGTCGGCGGGGAGGTGTTGCCCTCTGGGAGCGGCAAAGGAAAGTAATTCATCATTACAGTGGCTCCCGCGATTAGTACCTTCAACGCGTTACACGTTCGTCCCATTCGGCGCGTTTTCAATAGCAGCGCAATTTTCTCAATGCCTTAACACACTGCGAGGTGGTGACCTCAACGCAAGCGTCGTAAGAGCGTCGGCCTCGCTCACAGCATCACGCTAATCAAACCAAAAATAGCTCTGCGACGCGCGCCTGCCTCACCTGGCTGTAACACCGCGTTCTCCGCTCACGCGCTCGCCCCGAGAGAAATCGCGGCCGGGCTACCGGGGCGGCACGACGCGCTTTGCGTTTCCCTCTAGTTCGGCCGTATACTATAGTGTTGAATCACATTTTAACATGCAGCGGGATGGCCACGAAGTTCTGCGTCCAATATGCGACGCTCTTCCGGCTATCACAGCTCGTTCTCTGATTACACTTTCACCGTTAATTAGTACAGCTACCACAATGGTTTGTTTAATCATTGAACATGGACGTTAGTCGTCGGCATGGAGATGTACCACCAAGCATCCAAGTGGGTGCATCCACGTTAAACGGTGCTATAGCTGCCAGACATCAATATACATTGTGAAAACTCTCTAATATCAATGTACATTAAACATTCAGTTACTTCTATAAGGGAACGTTTCACTCTCGTGTTATTCCGATTCCTATGACGGAGGGATCCACCATGTCTTTTTTTAAAGACGATAGTCTGTCTTGGGGAACTAAAACGCAGAAATTTCAGTCTGTCTGCCTGTCTGTATGTCACACGATTCAGCCACCCAGTCAAAAGTTTAAGCACTTGCTGAATGCGCAGCAATCTTGAACTGGTAGCTGCGTTCATACTTGTGAACATTGTCGATCAAGAAGCAAATGTTACGCATATCTGAGGCGCAACATCAATAGGTAAGTATTAGGTGGTCTTCCTTTACTAGAAAATACACAGATACGTAATTCTAAAGGCCCTAATGTTTCTTATTCTGCTTCAAAAATGCTAGTGTTTCTTCGGCTGCGCTGAAACGGCGCAGAAACGGCCGGAAGAAGACTATCGTCTTTCGACGACATTTGCAGCGAAGCACGCAGATACGCGGCAAATTTTTTTCTTTTCTTTTCGCACCAGTTAAGAAACACATTGGTAGGGGTGAGGGTGACAGCGTGATGAAGGACCGATATAAAAGATTCACTCACACGTGGCGGCCGCTCTTTTGTACATTTTTTTACTATACGGTACTCCCATATCATCATTTAGCATCCATCACAGTCACCGGTAGCCTGCTCAATCGACCTTCGTGCGCGGAGCAGCCTTTGATAATTCGTTCAACTTACATTTGAGGGCACTACAAGCGCCGCGCGTTATGCGGCATTCACGTGGTATTTTTTTATTATTCGCGCGCTTTAAAGAAAGGCCGCAAAAAACTAAGCAGGGGAGTTCTCTTAGCATAGATTAAAAACTTCGATGTTTCTGAACACGCGCTACAACTTTTGCATTGAAGATTTTTCTCTAAAGTTTCTCTTTAAAATGTTCAGTAAGCAATCTTTGTTAATTATTGAGCTTAGCGGCAAAGAAAAACTCTTCTGACGTGCTTTATATGACTCAGAACGTTAATTGGAGACGCGTAGCATCTACGTTTAATATTTCAATACTTGGTGCTTGTTAGCTGAAACACTCTGTACATGCGCAAATTTTATGATTGATATGTATTGCCAAGTGGAATAGCGCGCACTTCTTATAGACAGAGATGGAGTCAGCATTATGAGAAGCGCTTGTGCCTTCTTGCTTAATCTTTTCCTGTCTGCGCTGTTCCCCTTACGTTATCTGCAAACGAGGCCAAGCTGCTGTATTGTCAAATATCAGTAACGTGGCATATAATAGAAATTGATGTGGTTTAACGTCCCAAACCGCGATATGATTATGAGAGACGCCGTCGTAGAGGGCTCTGGAAATTTTCACCGCCTGGGGTTGTTTAACGTGCACCTAAATCTAAGTACACGGGCCTCAAACATTTTCTTTTCCATCGAAAATTCTGCCGCCGCGGCCGGGAGTAACGTAGCATATAATGTAGCAGAAAACTCTTATGCATAGAAATATTTGCTTCAACATTTCTAATGCGACCAACATTGTTTTATTTCAATGCATTATCTGTTAGTAGCTCAAAAGCGGTGTGTTTCTTGCGGAAGGTATATTATTTCCATTTCGAAACATATTATTCAGATTAGTCTGACTGCTTAGCATATCAGCTCTTTATACGCAGGTTATGAGTGCAAAACAGCGCAGCCGACAGGAGGGGACAGAAGAGGACACAAAGCGGTGCATTCAAAGGAAATAAACTGTTGGAAGTTCAGCGCTCAGTGTCCTCTTCTGTCCTCCTCTCGGCTACGCTGTTTTACACTCATAATCATGTTGTACCAACACGCCCAATCCTGCAGTCTTCTGAGTTATACGCAGGACTGTCAATGGTTTTGGCTTGCAGCTTTTGTAATTGATGGGAGTCACCTCTCTGCTTGCTGGCAAGCATCGGATCGTAATCGTGAAGGCGATGCAGGTTTTTTTAGTGCTAAACAGCTAGGAGCAAGGCAAGTTCGGTGACTACACTATACGAATTTCGGTATGTCTTGTAATCAGGCAATTTTGACGAAATAGGAAAGTAAGAGTGCTCCACTGCTACGTAATATTACCACATACGATAAACGGCACCTTCTTCGAACAAGTGATGGATAGAAACTCCTCTTCATTACGTCACTTAGCTTTGCTTCCGCGTTCGCATTCCCTCTATGCTTGTTGTAACGATGAAGTGTGGTGTCATGCGTTCTCATGAGGTTCTAATGTGGAGCTGGATGTCGGCTACATACGTTGTTCGTCTGTTGGCAACTCAGGGTCCGTGACATGAATAACGCCTTATGTTCTTGGAAACATTTCGGCGCGCACACAAAAGACGAAAACGAAAGGCAAGAAGACAAACGGGCGCGACCGTTTGTCTTCTTGCCTTTCGTTTTCGTCTTTTGTGTGCGCGCCGAAATGTTTCCAAGAATGTCCTCAAACCAACTCGCCCAGCTCTCCATACTGTTACAACGCCTTATGTGCCACTTTGTTGTGGTCAGCACTGTACAGGACATTTTAACGCGATAGCGTTAGAGAGCTCGTGTCGCAGAAATTCCGGTGTCGGCGTCGGCACCGTTGGTTGTGAGCGAAAAATCGTCCGTGACCGAAAAATCGAGAAAGAAGCAAATAAAATAGAGAATAAAACCTTCGGTCCCATTGAGGATCGAACCCGGGCCGTTCGCGTGGCAAGCAGGTGTCCTACCACAAAGCCATGATGTTACTTGCAGCTGCATTGGAAAAACACACTACATAGATGCCATGTAGTGAAAGTAGTCTCCTTAACGCATTTTGTTCGGAAGGTGTCACGACGAAAACGAGCCCATTCAGTGATTTGTAGGCGCATTCGCGAGGCCATCAAACTACGTCGAAAAAGCCGGGATAGTGCAGCCATCGCCGCTAAAGACACACACGAACTTTCAAACAGCTCTAAAAATGGACAACTATGTCCATCTAGCGGAAAACATATCAATCAAGCAAACAGCAAACGCTAGATAATGTGCTGCCATCTGTGAGACATTGTAAGAAATATGTCTCAACTCTTTATGGCCTCCGAGATGGCGGGCGCACGGCGTGTATCTTGGAGGCCATGCGACTCTTGCTTTAGATCAAAAACCTGTACCATTCTGTGTTAACGTCTTGAAATGG
The DNA here is from genome assembly GCF_013339695.2 of Rhipicephalus sanguineus. NCBI lineage: Eukaryota > Metazoa > Arthropoda > Arachnida > Ixodida > Ixodidae > Rhipicephalus > Rhipicephalus sanguineus. Next base: position 150,914,095 of record NC_051183.1, read on the forward strand.
GCTGGTTCTTCGTTCAAAAAGCTGTACCATTCGCGCGCGCGCGTGCGTGTGTGTCTGTGTGCGTGTGTCTGTAACAATACACATTAATAAGTATGCACTTAGTGGATGAAGTACGCACTAGGGGCCGTATTTCGCTATCGCGTTCAACTCTTAAAGGCGAAGCTTAAGGGTCCCCCAATTTTTTTGTCCCGTTCAACCTGGTCCTTTCGCCTTTAGTTTAAGATAACATAGTGTCCGAGATTTTCGTTCCGCATATCTGTGTCACACACTCAGCTGATGTCACAAACCCACGCATCTCTATCCATAAGCCATATAACGTACTTATCAATGAGAAGGTCTGAAGTTCCTAATCTTTGTAACAATACTCAAATTTCTGGTTATTGTGGCTTTGCGGCAACTTTCTACAATTGTGTTGTGACACGTGATCTGTGGCATTAAAACACTTTTTAAACAGTGGAAATTATGACAAAAACTGCAGCCATTGGTTTAGTATTATTGTTGGTGCTCATTTATTTTGAAAAACAAATACATATAATAATTTTAACGATGATTGGTCAGGTTTTGCGAAGCTTTAGTGCATAACGTCAGGCTATCTACTTTGTGCACATGTTTGGCCAGTGAACTGAGCTGGAAATGCAATTTATTTTTTGGGGGTCAACGACCAATTCGCGACGGATTCGCGAGGCGGCCACATTTTCACCGTGCCTCGCCGTGAAACACGTACGCACGCACGCACGCACGCACGCAACAAAACGTTTTCAGCTTATTTTTTCGGATGTAGCACACGCGGTGAGTGGAGCCTGCACAAAACGCAACATCGGGTGTTCCCGCGCAGCTGTTCCTTCTTCGCGAGCAGCTGTGTCACTGAGGCACTTCCGCAGCCGCGCTATTTGCGTGCAGTGCCAGCGACGAGACTCCAAGCATTCGAGAGAGTACCGCGTTTTCCCACGCGCAGGAGTGAAGTCCCTTGTTCGAAGAGGACTACCCAGCGCAATGTGTTCGCGCATGCGTGCAAAACGCTATGCAGCCGCGGTAGTGAACCTTCTTGCACAGGAGGGAGAGGGCTGCGAAAACGAAAAAAAAAAATGGAACGAAAACAGTGGGTGCGGAATGACACGTGTCTTCAAGGGAGCCTTTAGCACGTTGCTTTGTGAAATGCAACGTCTGCTGCACGCAAGAGTGAAACTTCAGCTCGATTGAGAGCAGACGAAGATACCTCCTCCCCACCGCCCTCGCCACACCAGCTGCGGACGAACTTAGCAGGCGCGACGAGAGAGCGCGGAGACGTGATCCAGGGACAAACATGTCTGTGAGCGACCCGCTGCTGAAGCAACTCAAAGGTAAGTACACCGCCTAGGTGGCGGTGTTTAGCGCGGTAAGCGTGCGCACTTCATTAACCAGCTAGCTGCTCCCGTTAAGCGCTTTAAGGAGAAGACACAATCAGTACATGAACAATCCCGTGCACTAATCATGACTGAACACGTATAAACCAAGTCCCTCGTCTCTCGTAGCATATCGTCAGTTGCACGTTTTATTCTCTATAGCAGCATTACGGGGTAAACATGGAGTCATCTGGGCGCGTTTCATTTGTTCGCTAAGGAACCATAGGTTGTCTAAATTATTTTAAGTATTTCCGCCACTGTTTCCCAGTAACTATTCACTTCGCGCACATTTTACCACAGAAAAATATGTATACCTGAATGCTAATATGTCAAACTTAAAAGCACACATTCTGCAGCTGTTAAGCACCAAGAACGAACGAGTGTAGAGACGAGCCTTTATTCCTTCCTCTTGTTTTTCACTCTCTTGGCAGCATATGCTGCGCTAGATGTTTAGCTTTCGGTGGAGAAATTTATGCGTGCTTGGCGATTTCCTACATCTTGGCCATTCATTTCAATCGAGCACTGGGCTTGACGGATGATACGACGAAATGATGATAGTAGTAATTATGACTCGCATCTTGGTCTGTCATAAGGTGTCCACGCCGGATCGTAGTTCCCTAAAAGGTAGTAAGGTCATCTCCTATTGTGAAATACATGTCACAAAATCAGGACGCCAGTATGATTTTTGTAAACGAAACACGCACAGTGTCTAAACGTGGAGAGTTTCTCATGCATATTAGAATATCAGTGTATTTTGTACTTTCGTCTTGATGTATTCACCCGTATTAGCGTCTTGGTACACCTGCAAGCTCAAGTAAAGGGGGTTGCAGCCTCATCAAAAGGCCCAGTCGCAGTTTTTATTTGCTTCTGCTCTGTCGTGTAGCTTAAGTAGCCGTAAATAAAACTGTGAGTGACAGTCTGGATTACTTACTGGTTGATTGATTGATTGATTGATTGATTGATTGATTGATTGATTGATTGATTGATTGATTGATTGATTGTCAAGCTGACTGATGGATATATAGTTGGTTCAGTGCTTTCTGACAGACCGGTTGACTTGGCATCGCACTTATTACATAACTCAGAAGCTTTCATTACTTGCTAAGCGGATTTTGAGATTCACAAGGTTCTGGAGCTGTTGCCTCCAGGAAGAAGGCAAAAACTTTCAATTTAGAACGCCTCACAGGAAAACTTAGACTGCCGCGGATCTTGCAGGACTTCTCAGTTTACCTCGAAGGATCCACCGAGAACGAGCTCATTTACAGACTCTCATTCAATCTCGCAGTGTCTATTATTCGTTCCATGACATGGGCCACAAGGCCCACAAGTTCGCTAAAGTGGAAAGTCGGGTGAGTTGGTGATTGATCATCGTGCCGTGTGGGAGAAGCAGCACACAGGACTAGGACCAGGCGGAGTGACACAAGAAAACACGACAGATGCTGCACCTCGCAAGTGCTTCATTTCAGAACAAACACTTCACATTTATATATCCGCGCACCCTCCGACGCCAGAGATGCGCAACGACAAGGTATACAGGCACATACACCAGATACAGCGTGCACATTCAGGCGCCAAAGAACCATACAAGTATTTTTGGATCAATCACAACCCAGGCGTCAAAAGTAGCACGTACATGGCATAGTGTGATCCTGACGGAATGAATATAATACTAACATGATTATTTTAATAGCTAACAGCGTCGACCGTGGTGGTGGTTACGGTGCTCGGCTACCGACCCGAAAGTTGCGGGTTCGATCCCGGCCACGGCTGTGGCATTTCGATGTAAGCGAAATGCCAGGGGCCCGTGTACTCTACTGTGCGGTGTCAGTGCAAGTGACGTCGGGATGATGTCACAGATTACGAAAGGCGTCATCATGACGTCATCTGTGATGATGCGATGCTTCCTGTACCGTTCGTGTTCACGTTGCAGCTTCAGAAAGTCTCGCGTAGTATCGTTTAATTGGACTGCGTTTCTAAACAGGCTGGAGGTATGTGTTTGCTGCTGCCTAAACACATACACGACGATGTGGTTTATTGTGTCAATGCGTCTGATTATAAGCTTCTGGCGCCGTGCACGGCGAAAATATTTTTTGTTGTTATGCTGCGCACCTCGTGTGATTGCAATGTGGAAATTCTTTATTATAGTAAAGGCTTTCCCGAATATGCATTGCCATTACAATTATTTTTGGAGGTACTCTTAAAGTCATAGTGCTCAGAGCTGCAATAAGGTAAGCATTTGGCTGGTTGGTTCATGATTAACTGTACAAAACAGCGCTAAAAGACGGCACGAAGAAAGGACACAAACCACAGCGCTGAGTAACAACCAAATGTGTTTTTATTCTTCCACTCCGCATGTATATACTCCGTCACAATCTCAAGAAAACAGACAAGCAAAGAAACAAAGAAAAAGATGATGATTAGCCTGCGCAGAGGCCAAAAAATTTGCAATGGCTTAGCTCGGCTATGCCAGGATATACGTAGCGTTAGCAAAGGTTCAGCTGAACATTCTTAGCTTTCCAGATTGTCTAGGATTATTAACCTCCTTCTGTTCATTCTTCGTACTCTGAACCGATACTTGCCAGGCAACTACTTCGGGATCCGATGAGATAAGCTTCTCGTCTCTTCTGAGCCGTCGAGCAGCATTTGCGCTCTCCTTTTCTATGGCGTTACCCACCTGCAAACGCCAGTCAGAGGCGCTATCAAGCGGCCCCAGCGCAGTGTCAGACGGCGACTGCACAACGAAGGCGAATAGCTGCGTGCGCACCGGCGCCACTGTGTCTATGGCTAAGACGTCTCTTCTCTCAAATGCGGCGCAGACCAGCAGCGGCGAGCCGCGCGCGGCGGTGGCGGAGTCTGCGCGCGCCGGCACCAGCGTGTCTGCCGCGCCTACGACGCCACTCCTCCCGAACGCGCAGACCAACAGCGACAAGCCGCGAATGGCGGTGTCGAAGAGCGCGTGAGATGCCAGCTCCGGGGAACCAGCTGTGTGATATCACTGATACTCGCTCATACGCAGCGCGGCTCATGACCATCCACGCGAAATCGGCTCCGGCTAGGCAAGTGTAGCTAACGGTACAAAAATGCTCAATCGGACAGAAACGTTAACTCCTTCGGAAGAGGGAGTTCGAGGGGAGGCTCACACATGCCTCTCCGCCGTTATAGATATCAGACGCTTCAGAAATGACACGCGCTCGTTCATCGCGGTACTTTGACAGGAATATCGAATATTGAAAAGATGGATGGCAACCAGATGGATTACAGTGAGGAGACAGTTGACTATCTCTCGCTTGTTTACGGACGTTGTTCGCATGCTCGCGCATGCGGTTATTAGCACACCGCCCCGTTTGACCAACATACTAACGCCCACAAGAAAGAGATATCTTATACACAACACTATCACAGCATTCAACATACTTCTGGCGATGCTTCTTGCTACCTCTTTTAGTCTTTATCTCTCGATTTAGTTGCCGACACAGGCTACCAAGCTTATTTCTGGCAGAAAAGAACAATCTAACGCCTGCCCTGCTGACCACTTTCTTAAGATTACGTGCCACCTTGTGTACATAAGGAATGACTACTACTTTTTTCTGCGGATGTGTCACTGATTGAACAGCTGATGAGCACTTGCTTTTAAAACCAGATACGAGGCTTTCTGCGATGCTGGCCAAAGCGGTCTTGGGAAACCTGCAAGCTTCAGGCGTGCCACTTGAGAACAAAAATTTGCTTCGACTTAGTGGTCACAGGACCTCTCAAGCGCCGCCTTCATGCAAGCCCTTGCTATACGACGCTTGAAAATTTTTGAATGCCCAGAAGAAAAAGGGAGAAGGCTCGTTTGATACCTAGGCGCATAACGCCAACATACATGGCTGTTTGAGAAAGCAAGTTCCACGTCCAAGAAGCGTAGCCTCTTGTCCGAAGGATGCTCAGTGGTCAATTCAAATGGACTTAATTCCGTGAGGAACACGTCGAAAATTTCCGCAGGAGGCTGTACGTCACGAGAGTTCGTGCTAAAAAAAAATTAAAAATTCGTCCACGTATCTCATCACCTTTACCGTGCTAGTCTGTCTGAGCTTGCTCTCGAGATTACGGTCATAGCTGGCTAGTAAAATGTCACTGAGAATAGGGGCGATGCATGAGCCTATGCAGACTCATTTTTTTCATTTATTGTTTTTTTTTCATTTATTTCATTTCAGGGGGGTGCGACAATTCATATGAACATCCAAAAAGTGTAAATAGAAAACAAAAACAAAATAATAAAAGAACGTACTGAAGACAAAATTTGCTAGTAGTACGCACAGCAATTCCTACGTTATACAGAAAATAAACGTACATCATATATAAACAAAAGAAAAGAACAAAAGAACATCCTGAAGAGAAAGTTTGCTAGTAGTACGCACAGCATTTCCTACGTTATACAAAAAATAAACTTACATCATATGACCTGCATATTAAGGCATCGTAACAATATGGCAAGGAAGTGTTTAGAGATTTTTAAGTTTTTACTTGCTCCAACGCCTCATTTAGAGCGACCTTGAATGCAGAGTGGTCAGTTATTTCTGCTATATTACTTGGGAGACTATTCCATTCTGAAATGGCCAGATGCAGGCATGAAAACTGTAATAGGTTAGTACGTGCAAAAGGTTGTTGAACCTTAAATTTGTGATTGATGCGTGGAGAAATCTTTTTGGCGGGTAAGATGTGAGCTTGAGAGAATGTACTGGGTTGGTGGAAAAGCTGATGGAAAAAGGTTAACAGGCATATTTTTCTTCTAGTCTGCAATGGAATGAGGCCGAGGTCACGCTTTATTTTTGTGATGCTTAATTGCTGCGAATAAATACCTGTAATAAAGCGTGCTGCCTTGTTCTGCAAAGATTCTAATTTGTTAATAAGATACGTCTGGTGCGGGTTCCATATAAATGAGGCGTACTCAAGTTTCGGGCGAAGTATGGTACTGTATGCAAGAAGTTTAGTGCTACTGTCAGCCTGACGAAGCGTGCGACGAAGGAAGCCAAGCGATTTACATGCTGCAGAAACAACAAAATCCACATGATTTTGCCAAGACAAATTTGGGGAAAGATGAATACCTAGATATTTAAACGAATGTGTACTTTCTAAGGCTTCACCATTAAGAATGTAAGTATGCTCTGTAATTTTTTTTATTAAATGTGTTTAAGGAGAGGTTGGTGCCTATACATGGCTCCGGCTACTCCTCTTCCCTTACTTATTAATTAGCGTCACGAACTTATAAATAAAAGTACGCTCACTCACGGCAATGTCCTTTTAAAAGGAATGTTCACACGTCATGCATAATGTCCACGTGATGACGACAATGTCCACACACAAGACACACAAGAATCGTTTGCACTTTGCCGAACAGTTCAACCCACAGTGCCACACTCTAAGCAAAAAAAAGAGTATGCGTGACTCTTTTCGGAGAGTTCTGACTTGCCACGTATAGGACTATCTTTAAATAGTCACGGTGACTCTCTTGGTGGGTCAGGGTCGGCTCGCTCTAGGAGGGTCCCCTGACCCTCTAGGAAGAGTGCAAAGACTCTCATCGGGAGGATCACGTTACCACTTATAGGGAGTCAGACGACTCTTGCCGGTAACGCTCCTAGGGGGGTCAAGGGACCCACACCGAAGCATCAAGCGACTCCACAAGTATTTTAAACTACTCATTTGATCCTTGCTCTACTTTTGCGCGACTACTGTTGAAAATAGTGGAGTATTCATTTTAAGCAAGTCCAATAATACTTGCCGTTCTGCCCAGCGACTGTAAAAAACAATAGTTCAGTTTTAGCATTATTTTATTAAAACTCCTCAAAACAACACATATTTTCCGGCAAAGTTATATAGAAAGCGCGAAAAGATGGTCTGTGATTTCCGATTAAGAAGTTTGGGTATTCCTCATTTACATGCTTCTATGAGTATAGCCGACTAAAATGTGTGACTGTGATGTGCACAGTGTCATATGGTGCTAAATGAACAGCAGAAATCGCCATCATGTTTCCATATTTATTCCTTGTGAATAAGAATAAATCAAAAAGTGGTGACGGCTTGAGGCATCAGACTTGTGGCTTGCTAGGTTGTCGCTCCTGTCCAGCGTGAGCACATGAAAAACAGTATCTGAAAAGCAGAACGTGATATTGTGATGAGAAAATGAAATTGCAGTAAAGGTTTGCAAAACCTACACAATAAATGGTTCACACAGACAAAATAAAGGCTCACAACAAAACAACAAAGCACATCCTCCGGCAGCCAGGGGCATGCCGTGAGCGGTTATTGACCGCATGTATTACAAACGTAACCCATCCTTAAATACTCAGATAAACAGATGCGAGTACTAGGGCCCGAACGGCACCCAGCGCGTGCCTACGCCGTCTACGTCGAGATCAGACATGTCATATGCTAGAATTAGCACACATAACTCCCACAATCACGTACACTCCCTCGATTCTGTTATAGCGCCCAAAGTCATCGCAGTGTATACAAACCACGAAAACAGCAAACAGAAACGAGGGAAAAGAGTGCACGCCGGCGGCCGCAACAACGCGCGCCGTCGAAATTCTAGAGCTTTTTCACTTTACCGGTGAGGCGTGTCCAACTTGAATGACTACCGCGTACGTTCTGGAAGCCACCGTACTATATCTGCACCTCAAACTACCGTCTTTAAGCCAACAAAAACCATTACATATAGTGCATCTGAGCGTTCTCTACACAGGCTTTTTTTTTCACGTTCCCACGCGTGGATGCACGCTGCACACTCAAGGTCAATGGAAATGTTATTATGAATTAGACTAAAGTGCATCTCAAAACGACATCTTGCACCTTCAGTAGTGCAGACACGACGTGCGATCAGCAAGAAATGACCCTCGATTATTGTTTCCATCGCTCATTTTACGAGAGCTTGTACAGCAACGCGCATAACGGTGGCAACTCGTTAACTGAAAGCTTTAGTTGGGCATCCGCAACAGCCCCGCGGATACAGGCTACTGTTGGAAATGGCTGGCAGGTTCCGCAGAGCTGCTGCAGACGCCCAGCTAAAGCTGTATAATTAGTACCTACGAAAGCAGTACACTCACCGTTAACTGGCGCCGGTTGTCGGTGTCCGCAGCTCCATGAATGTTCCGCCCTCCAAGCGTCACTTCGTGCACGGCTCGAGCCGGCGTCAACACCACCGAAGACGCGCCACCCGCGCAACCTACGCAACCACGCAGCGCATTCCAATAGACCAGGAGACTGAGACGACTGAGAGAGGAGAGCGGCGCGCCACCCCGGCGCCAACCCCGTCTAGGTTGCCGCGCAAGGCGCCACAACGGCGCCAAAGGGCGAGCGTGCGATATGTATAGCGTATACGGCGGCTCTTCCGTATACCGAAGCCAATCGAAACGCGCTTCAGCAGGGTCCAGTGACTCCTTCCCAAATGCGAACTCTTTTTCTCTGCCTGTACCTTCCAAAAGGGGTGAGATGGACACCCGAAGACAGTCACGGTTCCATGACCCTCTTTTGACTCTCTTTTTTCTTAGAGTGCGCAGTCCTTTGTATAGTGCAATCACATCACATAAAAGTCATTGGGCATTGCCCACACTTTAAACACATTTTAAACACAGCTGTCTTTAATCACAAGAGGCAACGCGAAACATGTGACTAGAAGTATCTCATTGTGAAGAATAATTGCAAATGTGAGTCAATGTGTTTTTGATATTCCCGACTCTTCTAAAAGCTGTACTAGGGCGCGTGCAGCAATGTTTTGAAGAGCTTAGTTTTAGTAGTAATGGCGCTCATTTGCCACTGAAAACACCATCTTTCAATCGTATACAAGTCTTCTTGTAACTTGGCACAGTCATCCTTACACCTTATCTGTCGGTACAAAACGCAGTCATCTGCATATAGCCGGATTTGCGAGTGTATACCTTGATGAATGTCATTTATATAAATGAGAAATAGAGTGGGTCCTAAACAGAACCCTGAGGCACTCCGGAGATAACAGGTTGAAATGATGAACGGACAGTGTCAATCACAACGGCTTGCCGTCGGTTACTTAAATATTCTTTGACCCAGTTTACTACATTTGCGTTAATAATAATCAGCTTCATTTTATATATTAAGCGGTTATGGGACACACGGTCAAATGCTTTGGTGAAATCAATAAAGATTGCATCGGTTTGTATAAGTTCGTGAAGGTAGAGGTTTATGCCCGTAGTTAGTTCAAATAGCTGAGATTAGCATGATCGGCCACGCTGAAAACCATGCTGATTGGGGAAAATAATGGAATTGTTAGTAATGTACTGCATGATTTGAGAAGATAAGACATGTTCAAGTAGTTTACACACAACAGACGTTAAAGATATAGGTCTGTAATTGGTTAGATTGTTTTTGTCACCACTTTTATATATTGGTATCACATGTGCTAATTTCCAGTCGTCTGGAATTTCGCCAGTGCTAAGTGACTGCTGAAACAATAGTGTCAGTATAAGAGCAGAATTGTGTTTCGTCATTTTTAGTAGCTTAGTACAAATACCGTCAGGACCTGGACTAGAAAATGATTTTAAACGCTCGATAGCTTTAACAATACCATCACAGGTCACAGTAACACATTCCATAACCGTTGAAATATCCGAAAACGTTTGTGACATGTTGAGGAGTTTTTCTTCATTAAATACACTACTAAAAAAGTCATTAAAGCGATCAGCAACATCACTTGCATCAATTTCAGCACCAGACTCAGTGTCAAACAATGGTAATTCTTTAGGGGTAGCAGGAGAAATGACATTCCAAAATTTCTTTGGATCTGTTTTTAAAAATTGCGAAATATCCAAAATATCCGTTGAATAAAAAGCTTATCGTCTAAAGTGATGAAGGTGGATTGCATGTAAAACTTTAAAAACTCTAAAAACTTGTCGACAGTGATTCCACATGCGTTCTGAAACTTAGCAACACCGTATATGCCAATGCAATTACCAACTTCGGCACACACATCATTCTGAGGTAACGAATAATATAAGTATTTGACATCGACCGAAAGAGCTCGAGCACCCACTGGACAGTCATCCCGGAGAAAAGCAGAAACGGTACCTGGGGTCCTTATGAGGAAGGGGTCATCGATGTCAAGGAGGCACAAAAACCTTTGCAGGAACACACCAACTTCTCGTTGCCAGGTTCCGCGCTCAAAAACGATGGCTCGGAACGGGCAAATTTCCTTGCGAGTCTTGGCGCTGAAGAAGGCTGTAAGGCTGGTTCCTTTGCACGCCTTCACGCCCCGCCACGGTGGTCTAGTGGTTATGGCGCTCGGCTGCTGACCCGAAGGTCGCGGGATCGAATCCTGGCCGCGGTGGCTGCATTTTCGATGGAGACGAAAATGTTTGAGGCCCGTGTACTTAGATTTAGGTGCACGTTAAGGAACCCCAGGTGGTCGAAATTCCCGGAGCCCTCCAATACGGCGTCTCTCATAATCATATCGTGGTGTTGGGACGTTAAACCCCAGATATTATTATTTCCACGCCTTCACGGATGATGCCAATTTTGCAAGTCCTGCTTTTTCGCATAGCTCAACAGGCTTTATTTTCACCTTCGTAAGAACCACTCCTTTCACTTCATTGAAGTTGCCATTAATAGCGGCGTGTGCTTTTTCTTTGTAAAGACCACGAGGCACCACAACGAATCCTCCTTCTTTGTCAGACAGGAGCAGGTTCAGGCCGGCTTCTCGAAGGACAGCAACCGCTGAGCGGAGCTTAACAGTGTTGCCTTTTTTAACCTTCTGAGGCAAACAGTCAACTCCTTCCCTGACACACCGGTCAACTTCACCTGTCTTTGCTTTATTAGCAGCTGTTCTGACGAGGCCGAGTAGCTCCGTCTTGTCCAAAGCAGGATGCTCAAAATATTTAGGCCCGCGCTTGAGAAGGTCAGCCACGTTCTTCACGATTGAGGCATCTCCGAGTACCTTGACATCTTTACCTTGCTCTGGATACTGATGTCTGCTGCTTGGAAGTCGAACGACCAAGTTGCCCCAAAGGAAGTCGGCAGTCTGAGACGCCAGTCGCAAGTCTTCCAGAAATCTCTTCTGGGCACTGGGTAAAGGCACGTCATTGCGGTTCAGAATCTGCAAGCAGTCCGTGTAGAAGCGAACCTGTTGGCATGCCTCTGACCGTAAGATGCGGCACATTATTTTGGCATGGCCTTCTGAAGGCCTCAGAGCCCCGAAAAGACGGGAAACTTCCGGCGGCAGGTAGGAATGCTTGAACGAGTAGGTGTAGAGACGAGCTCTACAAGTCGCAGTGGCGAGGAGATTGATGGAAACGACAGAAGAAAGCAAACACGAGAAAGGCGTGAACGAAGAAAAAGAGCCCGATGTAGAAGAAATGAACTGCAATAAGTTATGCATTTGGGCTGGTTGGTTCATGATTAACTGTACAAAACAGCGCTAAAAGACGGGACGAAGAAAGGACACAAACCACGACGCTGACTGACAGTTCTGGAAGACGCAGACAACTATTCTTTATGTGCCGGTACTTCTAGTTGATAAATGTCATTGCTGTACCGATCGGTGTTACCACGCAGTCCGCAATTTACTTGACCTGTTAATCACTATCGAATGTGTTTCTGTTGCAGTTATAAATATACTGCTGAGACATCACCCCCCGTGATTTGATATATAACATCCCTTTCATTTCCAAAAAACATTGCACGTGATCACTCTTTTATGACACGGATAATAAATAGAAGCTAGTTAGAAACATTTCTGTGCAATATACCGAATATTTCTTTCGCATTGCTATGCGATTGTGGGGCTGCAGGCGATGTGCTTACTTTTACTAATTTTGCGCTTATTTACCATTTTCTTGAGATATGTCGTTCTCATACATGTTTACGAATAACACAAAAAAACCTTGTAAGCCAAGAATGACTTCCAGCATTCTTGATTCCGAATCAATACAAGCTCGATCAGAAGTTCTCACTGTTTGGTCACACGCTTGATGTAATCGCCTTCGCGAAACTTGGCAATAAACTTACTGTCGTATTAAAAAAAAGCATGATTGATACCTCGGTTATGGGAATCGGTATAACACGAAAGTAAAAATTGGGGGACCCTTAAGCTTCACCTTTAAGAGTTGAACGCGATAGCGAAATCCGTTCCTAGTGCGCACTTCAACCACCAAGTGCATACTTATTGATTTGTATTGTTACACACACACGCACACCGACACACACGCGCGCGCGCGTGCGCGCGAATGGTACAGGTTTTTGATGTAAAGGAAGAGTCGCATGGCCTCCAAGATATGCGCCGCGCGCTTGCCATCTCGGAGGCCATAAAGAGTCTCACAATGCCTCACAGATGGCAGCACATTATCTAGAGTTTGCTGTTTGCTTGATTCAACGAATCAAGCAAACAGCAAGCAATGCCGCAAGCGGGCATTGGTTTGATATGTTTTCCGCTAGATGGACATAGTTGTCCATTTTTGTTTTAAAGTTCGCGTGTGTTTTTAGCGGCGATGGCTGCACTATCCTGGCCAAGTTTTTCGACGTAGTTTGATGTGCTCCCAAATGCGCCTACAAATCGCCGAATGGGCTCGTTTTCGTTGTGACACCTGCCGAACAAAATGCGTTAAGGAGACTCCTTCCACTACATGGCATTTATGTAGTGTTTTTTTCCGAAGCAGCTGCAAGTAAGATCGTGGCTTTGTGGTAGGACACCTGCCTGCCACGCGAACGGCCCGGGTTCGATCCTAAATGGGACCGAAGATTTTATGCTTTATTTTATTTGCTTCCTTCTCGATTTTTTGCTCACGGGCGATTTTTCGCTCACAACCAACGGTGCCGACACCGACGGCGGAATTTCTGCGACACGAGCTCTCTAACGCTATCGCGTTAAAATGTGTCTCTACATAAGTAGTTGAATGTTTACTGTACATCGATATAAAAGAGCTTGCGCAATGTATATTGATGTTTGGCAGCTATAGCACCGTTTAACGTGGATGCACCCACGCTCACGCTTGGTGGCACATCTCCATCCCGACCACTAAAATGCACGATCAATGATTAAACAAAGTTTTGTGGCAGCTGTAGTAAACGGTGAGAGCGTAATCAGAGAAAGAGGTGTGACAGCCAGAAGAGCGTCGTTGATTGGGCGTGAACTTCGGCAAGGTCGCCTTCCCGCGGTTTGTTAAAGAGTTATCGAACACCCCTGCCGGATTATAGGGAAATGCAATGCGCATCGTGCCTACCCTGTAGCCCGGCCGCGATTTTTCTCGGGGCGAGCGTAAGCGGGGAAAGCGGTCGAGGAACGCCACGCGAGGCAGGCGCGCGTCGCCGAGCGCGCAAGCGGCTATGTCATGTGTTATTCTTTTTTTGTGTGTATATCGCGGGCATGTGTAGTAAGTAGAAAAAATTACACCATCTCCCGCTAAAGGGGACCATGAGGCGATGCGAAGCCGGAGCACTTGCACGATCGCGTTCCGTTGGCGTTCGTTGGGCATGCTACCGACCTCGCGTCGTGGAACGCGAAGAGGGACGCTACGCGCGTCGTATCTTCCATCTAGCCTGTCCGTTAATTCTCACAGGGCGAGCGGGGAACGCAGCCTACAGGCGGGCGAGAGGGGGGCAGCGTAGGAGAGGAGAGAGAAGGGGAGGGGACGCGCATGCGCTCGAGCTCATCGCGGCGTTGAGCAGGGGAGAATTTCGGCATGTCTAGCCCGCGTTTCAGAGGAAGAGTGGAAAGGGGGAGGGGAGAAGGGGAGAGGGAAAGTGGAGAGGGGAAGGGAGAGGGAAAGTGGAGAGGGGAAGGGGAGAGGGAAAGTGGAGAGGAGGTCTGGAGAGGGGAGAGGAGGTGTGTGGAGAGGGTATGCGCATGCGCAGTAAGGGTGGTCAGAACGCACACCACCACCACCACCACCACCACCACCACCGGATTGAGCTCCGCCTTAAGATACTTCGCATCTAAAACACTAATACGTAATACATAGAAACTTAGAAACTGTCGAGCTGAACGTTTTGCAAATTGATCTACAACATTCTCATTGGAATTTTCTGCCCAGCTTCGTTGCTTCAAGTTTTTTAACGAAACATGCCTAATTAGGTAATTAAGAGCACAAAATATTGCGGTGTATTTCAGGCAATTGTCAGCAACTTACATTTGGTCGCGTCGTCATAAAGGGCGTCGGCATATTTTTAAACTTTGGCTAGAAATAGCTGGCGCACCCTGCATTGTTACGCTTTGTGCAATTTCAAGCTATGCTATGCATTCTAAATAATAAGTGCAAAGTATTTCTTAGGGAACCATTGGCACTGCGAGAGTTTCTATCTATCTATCTATCTATCTATCTATCTATCTATCTATCTATCTATCTATCTATCTATCTATCTATCTATCTATCTATCTATCTATCTATCTATCTATCTATCTATCTATCTTGGCGGAACATGCGAGAGGCCTTTGCCCTGCAGTGGGTGTAGACAGGCTGATGATGATGATGATGACGATGATGACAAATGAAATCGCGGCTGCTGTTTGGCGGTGAATCAATGTACTTAGATTTCGGTGCTCATTAAAGAACACCATGGAAGTGGTCAAAATTTCCGGAGCCCTGCACTGCGGTGTTCCTCATAATCATATCGTAGTTTTGGGACGTGAAACCCCAACAATTATAGCAGGTGAATCAGTGTTTGAAGCTAGCCACGTTGTCGCCTGAAGAGCCACGTAAAGAAGTCACACTGGATGGGCTCGTTTTACAGATATCCTGTACAAGCAATGAACCATGTCGGGTGACAGCGGTATCACGCTCTTGCAAAGCAGAGTAACGGTGAAAGTGAAAACTCTCGCTAGGCTCGCACTGTGTCACGGAGCATTATAAAGTACCATGCCGCCGATAACTTTGACTGCACTTTCCCAGACTGTGTGGTCTCAAGGTGTCCCCACGCAAGAAGTGAGAGCAAAACAAGGCTGTTCAAAAGATAAAACACCAGAAATCTTGGTTTAAAGCAACGCGTTCAACCGTCCGCTTCCCTTCACCGGAGTCGCGTGAAATCACGTGATCCAACCCTGCACGTCATAACGATCGCAACGCCCTCGTCTCCAGTGGTGGGCCTCGTGCCCATAGCGACAGCTGCGTAAGCACCCCATCCCTTGCACTGTCACGGCCTGAGCGTGATTATCCGGCCGTGCTGTAGGACAATCATGGACACGTGCTAAAAGCAATGTCACTGTTGATATATCGATTAGGCTTGCTTTTAGCGTTTTTGTTCTGCGCATATGTATTTTGCTGTTCTGCAAAATAAAGATCATTTGGAAGTTAGCGCTCTTTTTGTCTACTGTGTCCCTTTTTTCCTATGTTCTCGCACTCTGATGTACGCCGTCATTAAACAGAGAGAGCGCCACGGTGTTTTGCCTTCTCCGCGTGCCGACTCCCACGCCCGACACCGTGAGCTTATTGGGACACAAATAACAACTTGATAAGGGCTAGTTGCTTCGCACACTCTAAAGAAAGTTTCGAATAGACACAATCATTACATAAGTTTGCTTATCAAAGCTTCTTGCTCCTGGACATGCATTTGAAACTATAAATTCCACCCACCTCCCTCCGCCCATTGCACAATCAGTTATAAGATCTTAACGAATTCGCGAAGTCACACGGAGGCAGAGAGGAGTCACAGAAGTATGAGCGCAAACAACTTGTTTATCTTTTCGACAACACTCACCTAATAACCCTCCGATCTGCTTGACCTGGTCAAAAAGCTCATCAGAAGTGCACATGGCACATGTCACAGCTCGTGTTCACATGCCTTAATGTGGAAGATAGTGGAAACCTTTTATATTGAGAAGCGAAAAGAAAAGTCTGTTAGCCACCCCTCTGTTGCTTTGCCTGGGAAGGAAAGTTCGCTCCTCTCATCGGTACTTAAGGCATATGATCACGAGCAGTGCCATGTGCGCTTTTCATGACTTTTTTTGACCAGATCAAGTAGATCATCAAGATCAAGAGGATCGGAGGGTTGTTAGGTGATTAGATTGCGCTCGTCCTAGTGTATCTCCGCTTTGTCTCCGTGTGCTTGCGCAAATCTGTTAGGATTAGTATGTTCCAACTGGGCCGAATTGAAGTAGTGCTTCAAATATAAGACCTGCTTAACAGATTGCACGCGTAACATGGCCCACCAGATATTCATGCGTTCTGGAGAACTTTATGTTGGCTAAACGGGACAGTGTAATAGTGCTCGTCAGTACTGCAACAAAGTAAATAAGGATGCAGATGTCATATAGCTGAGCGTCACAAGAAGTGTTCTTGCACTCCTATGTTTGACAGACGAAAGAATATGCAAAAATAAATGCTAACAAGGAGAGTGAAATCAATACACTAAAAGAATGAGACATTTATGTCAACCTTTCCTGTCTTGTATTATCCGAGTGGGAAATCTAGAGGGCTTATTGGTTAGCTGCTACCTCGTGCAATGATCACATGCCACGTCACGCCTACTGGCAAAAAAGAGCGCTCCACATTTGCCAGCTTCTCAAAGAGTGGCGCTAACACTCCGAGGGATTAGATGCACAGAACTACACAATAAACTGGACGGGAAAGTGCCTTCCGTCGTAGCTCCATCGGTTGGGCATCGGCCGCGTAATTTAAAGGTTGCGGGTTCGAATTCCACCGAAGGAAAGAGTGATTTTGCCCACTTTAATTCACGTCAATTTATGTCTTCGATAGCAGAGGGCTGAGCTAGTTGGTAAGTGTTCATTCTAAAAAAACAGGGCGTGCAAGCACGGACACAAGAAATAAGTCAGGACAGGTTTGTGGTGTCCTGACTTCTTTCTTGTGTCTGTGTTTGCACGCCCTGTCTTTTTAGAACAATTTATGTCATTATTACTGAACTACAGTTAGAAAAATCAAATAATCTCCTATGTTTTTCCCCTGGCCTAATTGTCTGTTGCGTCCACTTGGTTCTGTCTAACATGGAAACGAGCCCTTCGAAAAAATGCCCCTTCTTTATTACCCATTCGTAGTCAGCGTAATATTTATGTAAAACAACCGTAGTTTCAGTTTAATACAACTTAACCCTTTGCTTAAGCATTGAAAATACTTACTATAACACACCTAAAAGGTATGCGTGGAGCGATGTGTTTTAATGTTTTAATGTTTTGTATCTCAATCGAACCGCCGATAATAGGAGTGCTTTCAGTCATGCTTCACGCGCGCGCCATTTCTTTTGCAGACCACATATTCAACCTTCGTCGCCATTGTTTGGTGTTGAACATCGATGACTCCAATGGACTCCTACCCCCGTTCTGCACAACGCTGGAGCTCATCTTCCGGAAGGGACTCCAAGGTAAAATTATACGAAGCGGGTGGTCATGACCTTCGGAAATGCCTGCACCAGCCATTTTGTAAACTGTTGCCTCCTCACGGCACCACGTTGTATTGAGCTTACACCGCCCCTACGACAGGCTGCTAAAGACAACACTTTTGCTAAGTCCAGTCCTGTTCGCTAGTCAATTATTGTGATATCAAAATTTTATTTATGCAGCGTGAAGGCAACTAACGAGTCCGCCTGTCTAAGTAGCTAAGAGACATATTCTTATTTCCATCCGCAATTATACAGTGACCTTAAAAAAAACATTCACAAAGTAAAAAAATACTCCTCACATGCTGTGGGAATGTCCCGTCCAGTACCAGAATGTTACTACCGAGACCCTCTCGTCGAGATGGTGCGCTGCCCTGCGCAGCTCCCACCTCGGCGATCAGCTATGGGCCATCCAACAAGCCCGCGAGGCGGCCAAGAGGCAAGACCTCGACGTCCCCACGTGGGAGGCCTAGGCCGAGGAACTTAAATTGCTGGTTCATAATAAAGTTTATTCCTCCTCCTCCTCATGTTTTCCCATCCCTCTTCGCTTGTCCATACAAATGCACACGAATATATTTGCTCCACTTGATGAAAATTAGTCCTGGTCATGGTACCAAACCCTCGACTAGTGCTTTTCTCGGTTGGGCGCTCATCAACTGAACTAAATATGACGTTAGCAGATCGCAGTGCAAGGACCAATCGGAACTCACATGACTAATCAGTTGTGCACGATTACGGAAGCTAAGGAAATTTCAAAGGAAACTGACACCACCTTCGTGTTTAGAATAGGTGGATGCCAACAATTTTCCCTTCAATAAACATACCTTCATCTTGCGGTAATATGCAGAATGTATTTGGCATATAGGCGTCAGACCCTAGTTTCACAAGACGCGTTGCGCCAGGCGTCGGAGCGGTAGTGGGCAATGCAAAGTCCAACTCCCTTGTAAAGTTTGCTGTGGAAGCAGGTGGAACTTGCGAGTGCGAAACAACGATTGAACTTAACATTGAGTCAAAATACGGCAGAAAGGGGAAGAAGGGCTCTTGCGATGAAAAAAAATGTTGCAGTGGCTTAGCTCGGCTATGCGAGGATAATGTAGCGTTAGCAAAGGTTCAGCTAATTATGCTTAGCTTTTCTGATTGTCTAGGATTATCTTGACTATCATGCTTACTGCTGCTCTAATGGCACACACACGGTATACGTATTATGTGGCACATGTATATTTATTTTGCCAGGCAACTACTTTGGGATCCGATGGGTTAAGCTTCTCCGTTCTTCTGCGCCGTTGAGCAGCATTTGCGCTCTCCTTCTCCATGGCTACACAACACTGGCAAACGCCAGTCAGAGGCGCTATCAAGCGGCTCCAGCGCAGTGTCGGACGGCGACTGCACAGCGAAGGCGTAGAGCTGCGCGCGCGCCGGCGCCAATACGTATGCCAAGGCTACGACATCACTCCTCTCGAATGCGGCGCAGACCAGCAGCCGTGACAAATTGGGTGAATCAGAATGAAATCGGTATTCCATGGGAAAAAACAAGAAAAAAAAACGGAGGGGGTATACGTTTCGCTGAATGATGGTTATCAGAGGAAGCAGCACTTAACAATGGTAGGTTAGAAATTCCTAGAAGATGGGGTTAACTCTCATTGGTTTTCGTTCTGTATGTACCATATCGAATGGATCCAAGAGCCCCCTTAGAAACGTTTCCTTCTGATTCACCCAATTCCTCACGGCGGCCACTTCCCTGCCCCCGTCCCCGCACCCCCTTCTTTCACAATTGCCCTCCCTCCTCCTTTGTGCTTGGGAGGGCACGAAGCATGTACACACGAGCGCTAAGGAAATCAGTTCCAGCCTTGAGGACAAGTCTACTTGTCGAAACGTCGGTAACGTCGGCTCGAGCACCCACCCATTGTTTCCGAATTGTTTCATCACCGCTAGTCAAACCGCCATGAAGTGCTGCTTGCCGGATCACTCGCTAGAACAACGGCGAAGACAAAAACAGACGCGACAGCTCCGCGCATTATATCCAAAGTCGACGCTACTGTTGCGTTGTGAATTGCCACGGACGTAAAAGACTGAGTAACAACGTTCAGTTTTACCGGTTTCCATAGCTGTCGTACGAAGCAGAAAGGCGAGAGCGCTGGATACGGGCCGTTGCAAGCGTGTTGGTTAAGCGAATCGCTCGCGTCCTCCACAGCATTGCGAAAACGCCGACTGTCGCCTAAGGCGAGCAACCCGTTCGTTGGCAGAATGCGCTTCTCTCAGAAGTAATTGTAACGTTCGGCGTGCTTCGTGCAATAATTCGGGAATGAAGGCGCACATATTACCGCAAAGCTGCAGTGAACGCATTTTGTTTGCCGGAAATCGGGTCACATCGCTCACAACGAAGCGCTGTTGGACAACCGCCTATCCACACTAGCGCAGCGACGGTGTTGTCACCTGTAGCCCGATCTCGCGGCGAATAATGCCTTCAGTGCTGGCGGGCATATACGCCGCTGCGTGGGGGCCGGGGGGGGGGGGGGCGGAAGGGGGAAGTAAAAGATAAAAATAAATAAATAAATAAACTAAAAGGAAAAGCCTGCGAACCCTCGATGTGGCCGATCGGCACCGAACGCACGCTCAGTATACGCTTGTGTACAACATATAGACTAGAGGCGGTATGCTTTATAGCACTGAATAAAATCATGTGCACAGATAGCCCAAAGAAAAAGATGTACGCGACTCTCCCTCGAGCCGCCCCTCTGAACGGGTCCTGTATGCGTTCCGAGAGGAAGCGAGAGCGCTTTGACCTTGGCGGCTGCGGCAGCTGCGCCCTGCCAGCCGCCAGCTCAAGAGCAAGCCAGACGAGGCGCTACCGAAGCTAAACTTCACGACGCATGCGCGCGCGAAGAAAAAAAAAAACCAGAAAACAAGAAAGAAACGCGAGAACATAGTCGTTGAAGTTCCTAATTGCCCGCGGCGTCGTGATGCCGAAGCGGAGCCGTCGCGGTATTCGCCATATCGCACCTTGGCTGACGGCGCTTCTCAAGTGATCAGCTGTGTCGGCCGTGTGTGCGCGTTTTGTGCCTGCAGCCCACTGTGTTCTCGCCCCTGGATGTGAAATGCGTCATTTGACAGTGGTTTAGATGTTGTCTGGTTTGACGACAGTGCAACATGCCGCACTGTGAGTGGGATAATCGCGACGGCCCGTCGACTCAAGCGAGCGTGCCGCTGTGTATTACCAAGCAGATGATGGGCACCCTGCGTGCTTGGCACAGTAAGAAACAAAAATGGTAAGTAATACTTATGTTCTCTCTGTTTGCGCGTCTTATCGTCGCTCAGGCACCTGTAGGTGTCGTTCAGAGCACTTTGTCGGGTGAAAAGTGCAGTGAAAAAGCCAAAAAAATGTACTTAAGATCACATAGCGACGATGTGTGATGCGTGTTTTGAAGTTCTGGTGAATATAGCTCATGCTTCGCACGACTAGTCAATCAACGCACGAGTGCGCTCTGAAAAAGGCGTTTGCACGATATAATCTTCTTGCTTGCGAAAGCATGAATGAACCAGAATGCTTTCAGGGAATATACACTAAAGCAAAAAGAAGGCTGCGGATATCACGTTACCATGTGATGAAATGTGCATAAAGGCCAACTTAGTTATCTATATATTCTGTTCTCAAACTCCATTTGTTTCTCTTGTGTAGTACATATTGGGTACTTTGTGTACATGTTTAGCTGCATTAAACCTACTTTTGTTTACTGAATTCTTCTGGGAGGCCCCCTGTACAGTCTGTCGACTTTGGGACCTCCCTCTGTATCTGTACAATCCCCAATTGTAACTACCATTGTTACGTGCAAATAAAAACTGAACTCTGAACTGTGATCCTTCGTCTCAGTGTCGATTTGTGCGCATTGACGTGTGACATATCCGTACGCTCTCGTTTTGCAGCATCTACCTTGGATACTGTGAACTACCCTGAACATCCTTCTGTCGCCATGCAACTGTGACAACCCACCGAAGCACAGATTATCAGCAAGTGAGAAGACTTTTCGACAACAAGTTGGATTGCGCACTCTGCCTGTCTCCTGAAATACCATATTAAGGTATATATGCACTGTACCTTGATACATATGTATCAAGGTACAGTAAAATAGAATATCTAGGCACATAAACGTCATTATCTGGATTCATTTAGCTAGAAAGAATGAATCACGTTAAAGCGATATAATGAACGCCACATTATGTGACAGACATCTGCTAAGTGACTGTGTATTGTGAAGCACATGCATTTTATGGTGTTGAATGAATGAACGTTTATCCCAGCAAAATACAAGAAATGCGCCTCGAGGAAAAAGCTACAATGGCAGCTTGAGAAGTGCATGAGGCACTGCTGAGCAAACAAATAAAAGACATATGACATATGTCTTTGACAAATGATATATCAAGTCCTAAGTCCATATGTCTGTGACAAATGACATATCAAGTCCTAATGTGCAAAGCCACGAGTCACTATGTATAGGAAAATTTTGTCCACTCCATGTGATTGCGAAATTTCAAGTTGACTTCGCAGCCATGATACTTGGATAAATTTTCATTACTACGAAAAACTGCGCAAAATAAACAGGGACAAGTGAGACACACGCACAAGCGCAGACTAGCAACTGGAAGTTTATTGAAGGAAGCACAAATTTCCGTTCTTCCCACTCCAAGTTAGTAAAGAACGTTATAGCCGCATCGTGCTTAGAATCTGCATTGCGCAAGTCGTGCCCGCATCAAATGTCGGTGGCATTCGATAACCAGATCAAAAGACTTAAGTTATCAAACTTTCCTGAAGGAAACTTAGCCTGTATAAGTGAAAGATTATTGAATAAATTCAAACAGGAAGGAAAGGGCGGTGGCGACAGGGTGGCCACTGATAAAGATATGCCCATCGCCTGCATCCCGTATCTTCATGCTTTCTCCCACCGTATGAAAAAGGTGGGAAACCGGTATGGTGTTAAGGTGGTTTTTTCTTCTAGGAACAAGTTGGGCCGAGTCTGCGCAGCAGTGGATAAGAAAGTCGAAGGCAAAGGAAAGAAGTGGAATGAATGTGAAGTTAATCATCGGGACGCGTTAGTTGCATGCGGCAAGGGTGTTGTCTATCACATCCCATTGTCTTGCGGAAAATGCTATATCGGGCAAACCGGGAGGTGTGTGAACAATCGTCTAATGAATCACAGGGCTTCGCTGAAAGCTCAGCCTTCATCAAATTTGTGCTTGCATTGCAAAGTTTGCAAATGTCACCCTTTGTTGCAGGAAACAAAGGTGTTGTCAAGGCATAAAGATAGGACAGCGCGAGAAGTGGCTGAGGCATTCTACATCCACAAGTATGGCAGCATGTGCGTTGCAAGGCCTTCGCTTACGTTACACAAACTAGAGATAGACTATCTAACCGCCAACCTCTAATCGTTCACGTGGTTTTTCTTGTAACTTATATTTTTGTGCTTCCTTCAATAAACTTCCAGTTGCTAGTCTGCGCTTGTGCGTGTGTCTCACTTGTCCCTGTTTATTTTGCGCAGTTTTTCGTAGTAATGGAGTACCAACTCGCCCAACACTCAGTCCTTTTAAAATAAATTTTCAATGGGATAATTATGCATAAGCCATAAAGTGAGGAATTAAAGATGCAGAAACATGTGCACATTCAAAGGCAAAACACATACGCGACAGGGTGGCTACTTGGGCTGGTTGGTACTGCATTCTAAAAGGAATGCAGTACCATTCATTCTTCTTTTCTGAAACGTTTTGCGCACAAAGAACGTATTTTTCCTTTTAGAACACATACGCGAACTGCAAAGTGACAAAATCAAAAAGGGTGAACATTTGTGCTAGCGAAAACAATGGAAACCAGAAAACGGTGAAAACAGAAAACAGCCGTTGAACAGCGGTTGGACGGCATGGAAGAAATGCAATTTTATTAGTCACATATCAGCAGTGGAACTTGCCAAGGTTACATGTGCATATTCTTAGCCATTAGAAGATGTGCAAGGCTGATTTATTTGCATTGATACAAGTCAGTTGAATCTGTTTTGAACCACGTTGTTGAGTCACCTTGTTTATTCCCTCTCGTTATTTTGCTGTTTTGCATATGTTGCCATAGTTGTTATGATCAATACACAGTATTATGACTGTTGACACACTTTGACAAGGTGAAAGTGCTGTTCTTGAGTCCGGGCCATATTTTATACTCATTAGAAGTGCACTGTTTTTTTTTTCATGAATCAATACTAAGTTGCCCAATCTTCACTCCTAAACAGAGTAGCTGGGGTTGATCACGAAGACCTTACCAACATTCACACCCCTTTCAAAGTGCACTTGTAATGATTACGTACATCAAAAACTACCCGAATGATGGTAAACATGACAATAGTGCACTTTTGGTGTTGTTTCATATTTTTTTACTTGTGTGTATTTTTCGCCCTGTGTAAACTAAGTGAAAAGCTCACAAGGAAATATTAGCAGTATCTCAATTTTGCATTTATTTTGTGTTTTGTCAAAAAGTCTGCAATATGGATAGTCAAGTGCAAGTCTGGTTAAGACATTCATGGTTAAGACAATCATTTTATGGATGCAGAAAGCTTTATGGGATTCAACAATACCTTGGTTTCTACGAGTTGGTCCATCATTAGTGAAAACTTGAAAAGCGCGAACAACGAAGACGAAACACATACAACAGGACATGTGCTTAACTTACAACTGGCGTTTATTCGAAACGAACATCGTGATACACCCTCGCATCAAGCTTATGCATATGCACTCATCTTGCATTGCACTCATCATGCATTGCACTCACCATGCATTGATGCACTCATCATGCAACATTGTTCACCAACCTTTCTGAAGTGCTGAGGTTTACGGTTGAATTGCCCAGTGGAAATTCCATCCAGTTTCTAGACCTTCAGATTATGTTTTCATCATCTAGTCATGCCTGTTGGAGTTATAGCCCTAGATCAAAGAAAAGTGTTTTACCCTTCGACAGTGCCCGCTCTAAGCTAATAAAAAGAGGCATAGCCTCTACTTGTATTATTAATGCCTTGCGCAAATCATGCGTTCACCAGATGTAGCCAAGCGTGTCCAAGCAAGTTAGCAGATTAAGGAAGGCAGGTTTTCCAGTGCATGTTGTATCATCTGTATGCGAGACATTGCTCAAGAAATCAAAACAGCCAAAAGAACGGGCCACAAAACATCGTGAGAAAAGGCCTGTGCATGCAATTCCATACCTTCACAAAGTGTCTCATAACTTGAAGAAGATAGGTAACCGACATAATATCAATCTAGTTTTTTCAGCGCTTTGCAGACTATCAGCTGTCTGCAACCTTCAAAGGACCAAGAAACGATTGCAATGTCACACCAGTCATAAGACTGTCTACACTGTGTGTACTGCAAACGTAGTGTACCATATTCCTTTGAGTTGTGGACGTGTCTATATTGGACAGACTAGTCAGTGCTTCAATGACAGGGCGAGACAGCACAATAACGATGTCAGAAAGGGATTCGGTAGCCACTTAGCAGAACATTGCAAACAATGTGCTTGTACTCCTTTATTTTGCAACACCACTTTTCTAACAAAATGCAGTTCAAAAACAGAACGCGATATCGTTTAGGCTTACTTGATAAAGAAAGCAGGTGATAAGTGTGTCAGCAGCCTCTCTTTGCTGTTAAAAGAAATTGAAGTGGCTTTTTTTTCGACGTACATTGATACACCGTAGATTTGTTTTCACATTTCATGTTTTCAAAATAGACCCACGCTATCTTCTGTGGGATGATGAGTGCATATGCATAAGCTTGATGCAAGGGTATATCACGATATTTCCAATAAACGCCAGTTGCAAGTTAAGCGCAATCCTATTGTATGTGTTTCGTCTTCGTCGCTCGCGCTTTTGAAGTTTTCACTAATTTATGGGCTTTTTTGGGTCATTTTCAGCAATACACTTCTGCAAAAGCAGCAATAGTTGCTCGCCCACCTGTTTACGCTCAAGACAGTCTATTGTGGGCATGAGTGTCGGCAGGAAGCTGGTGAAACATAGCGGCCGGGTAAGCGGGAGAGCACTGGTGTAGCCTGGGTGAGGCCAAGTGCTGGTGTGTCTTTAGGGGCGGGGCAAGTGCCTCATTTGGAAACCCTTGCCAATGCCCATGATTGCGAGAACACTCTACGGTGCCTCACTTTACACTATGTAGAACATTTCGTACATCTTACTACATTTGAGCAAACAATGGGATTGAGGCTGAGTGTTATGCACAATTCTGTGTGCAACCTTTTCGATATTTTGTGTATTTTAAAATTTCGCATTGTGTTAAAAAGAGATTTACCAAATTGCCCAAGTATCCACTTTACTCAAGTTTATTTCTTTTACATCGGGCCCTTTTCCGTGTGCTAACTTTCCTGTCACTTCGGATCCAGCTTTTTTGGCTGCACTAATAGCGGTATGTGTGTGCAAGGCTAGAAGTCAGCGCTCGTGTCGTCGTTTCCTTATTCTTCTGTGTTCGTGTGTGTGCGCTGTGTTAAGATGAAGATTTACCAACTTGCCTAAATATCCACTTTACTGGAGCCAGCGTTATTCATCAAACTTAAGTACTAACTGGACAGTTGGGCGAGTTGGTGTATACTCGTCGTTAAAGAAGGTGCGAAAAAAATCACAACACAGAGAACTGAATGGAACAGGACGACGCGCTACTAGCAACTGAAGTTAATTCAAAACCACAGAAATAAATAAACACACAGTACGAAAAAAATTACAAGAATTAATAATCACACATCCACAGAAACACCACGAACATAAAAAAAAAGCCAAGCACGTGCTAAACTTCAGTTGTTAGCAGTGCGTCGTCCTGTCCCCTTCGTTTCTATGTGTTGTGGTTTTGTTTTCGCATTTTATTTAATTATAAACTGAAGTCCCGGCTGTGTTACAGCCTCTATACATGTGTGGTCAGTTTTTATTCAACCTCATGGCATATCAAGTCCTAATGTGCAAAGCCACCAGTCACTATATATAGGAAAATTTTGTTCACTCTATGTGATTGCGAAATTCCAAGTTGACTTCACAGCCATGATACTTGGATTATTTTCAATGGGATAATTATGCATAAGCCATAAAGTGAGGAATTAAAGATGCAGAACTTTAGAGTTGCAGATGGCACTGGCTGGCATGAAAACATTGAAACAAAGCTGTACTAATTATGCATATTTGAAGTACTGGCATATTGCAGTCGTGTGGTTATGCCGACAAGTTCGCAAGCACACGTCCAGAAATTTACAATGGTTTTCTGATACCTGTGAGTAAATATGTACAGCAATATATGGAGACAACCTTGTCATTTTGTGGGCATTGCTGAATGCTTTTATGAATTTGGTAAGTGGACCTACAGTCAACACCAAAGGTCTATTTTGGTCTTTTCTGCAGGAAACTTGACTGACATGTTTTGATGCCATATAGCAAACTAACGCAACAAAAACCGTACAACCTGCCTGTCTTCACGGTTGCATATTTCTCAAAAGTGATGCTTGCCTTTTGTACTAATTTAGTTGCCTTCATGTGTAGGCTGACACCAAGTTTCTCGGGTATCCCATTTCTTTGGATTGGGCTTACATACTGGCACGCTGAAGTGCACATGTCAGTGTGCATTGTGATATGATTTTACACCCACTTTCGTGTTGCTTTACTGCTGTGAATTATGTATAGTGCTCAGGTTCTACTGTATATGTTGTTCCACGTGTTCAGTATTGGGAGTAGGTTGTGTGCGCCACTATAGAAATATATATATCCTTACATTGACATGAGACTGCAACTGGTTTGATGCCAACAAAGTATTGCAACCACTGGTTCTTGTATCAATTGAAGTATTACTACTTGTCGTGCATAGAAATAAAAGAAACGAGCTTGCGCATGCAAAACAAATTGCTGAAACGCTGTGTGCTCAATATATCTGCTTGTGTTTTATTACCAATCGTGTTGAACAGATGATGCACGCATTATGACACATTGTAGAGGACAGATAGGCAACGGAAAGATAGGCAGAAATCAGTGTTCTAACGTAGACTGGGTGATCTTTCACCCACAGTAGCATAATTGAAAGTGCCTGTTGTATAAAGTTTAACATAATGAGCAGGTGGTCGAAGGAGTACACATATGATAGAGTGTTTCCAGTTTTTTGCATATTTGCTACAGTCCTCACGTTTCTGTGTTATGAATGTGAACTTCATAATTGCGAGCAAGCCAACCTGTCCGCTGCTGTGAAAATACCCCACTAGTAATTCAAAAGAACCATCATTTTCTGAATTATCGCTATTTCATTGAGGAAGGCGGTAATGCCTATTTCTTAATTCGTACTACGTCATCTTCAGCTGCTCAGAGCGCGCTGCTGCCCCTGCGTGCAGCTCGCGGCAGTACGCGAGCATTAAATGCACTTAATGTAGGCGCGTTACAGTGTTCCTATAAGTCGGGCATCTGCGTGTGTAACTTTCATATGAGGACGCAGGCGGTCTTCGAACCGCTCAGAACACGCTGCCGCATCAGGACGCGCGCAGTTCGCGGCTGCAGAAATAACGAAAATTGCTCCACAAATACGCTCATGGAATGCACATACGTTCGCTCATCTGAAGATACCTTTTTCACGCTGGTATTCACGAATTTAGCGCGAGCGAAGCATTTACGATATACGAAGAAGCACTAAAGAGGGCACACGTTTACAATTTTTCTAGCGGCACGACACGGTGAACCGGAGAAATCGGAGCCGAAGGTGTTTACGTCGGCTCGGCCTGCATGACGCCCCACAAATTATGCATTGACCTTACGCAAAAGCAAACACACGCCGATGGTACAAGAACAGCAGTTGGAAGTTGTACCGACGGGTTACCAGCCGCTTTGTACATACATTGGTACATATATAAACGCACGAAAAAAAGCACGCAAGCAAGTGGTGCGTTGTGTAGCAATGGTTATAGTGTTTGCTTTCGGTGCGTGTGGTCGCGAGTTCGATTTTGTGTCGTGTGTACTTGTATGAAAATGTCATCGTTGTGCATAAATGCTTTGATGTCCATTTTCTATTACGTCATAGTGATGAATAGTAGCGGAAATTGGCCGGTAAACGTAATACAGTGCCTAAAATATACTTTTTCTTCATTTCGCAACCGCTGTAGGGCCTCGTATAAGAGGAGGCTTTAAAAGCTCTCAAAAGAAGCAGAAACACGCTCAATGCGCTCTGTTCAAGCCCCCAAAATGGGTTGAATAAAAACACCAACTTTACCTCCAAAAGGAGGCTTTAAAAGCTCTCAAAAGAACCAGAAAAACTTCCAATGCGCTCCGTTCAAGCCCTCGAAATGAGTTCAATAAAAACACAAATTTACCTCCTTAGTTCCGTCTAATCACTCCCTTAAAAAGGATGTAAAAAACCTCCTTTTGAATTGGGTTTTGCCTAGTACCTTTAGGATGCACGTTATGCGTCGAACCAAAAACTCCCTAAAAGGCTCAAACCCATTTGCAGTGTACAGCAACCCTTCAAATCAGAGTCAAGAAGGCGGTAGTGGTGGCGGGAGACGCTCTGCTTTTAATGGGAGGAGACTTCAACGCTCCACACGAAGCTTGGGGCTACGGCTTTACCTCTACCAAAAGTAAATATCTATAGCAGGGTATACAAAACGAGAAGTTGATGGTAATCATCGAGTCCAATGCACACACGCCATAGGTACAAGAGTCCAAAGGGATGCGACCCCGGATCTCACCATGACCAAAAACGCCCCAGGAGCGACGTGGCATAGCACCTTCGACGATCTGGGTAGTGACCACAGAATTCTAGCAACGCACATCCCGCGCGCAAACGACGAAATTCAGTCATCCATTCGAACAAAACGCCCAGTTGACTAGGACAAATTCAGGGAGATAAGACGACAGTGGACTTCCCCGCCCTCCGTCGAACATTAAGAGCTGGTGTGAAAACGTAATAAGCAGCGTCAGGCAGGTCACGCAAGTAGTGGAGGCGGACATTCCCCTTGACAGGCTGGACAGTAAGCTTATGCACCTATGGCAGGCGAAAGAATCGCTACAAGCGAGATAGAGAAAGCAGAGATACCAAAGAGGGCTACGGAAAAATATCGCTTAACTAAACAAGGACATTGAGGCTTATTGCATGCAACTAAACGAGCAACAATGGGAAGAGATATGCAGAGACATGGACAGGTAGCTCGGCGCTTCCCAGACATGGAAGTTGCTTAGATTCCTCCTCGACTCGACAAACACCAAATTGGAACAGAGGCACACAATTCGCAAATTAACGCACTATCAAAAGGGAAACGAGGGCCAGTTAATAGAGGATCAAAAGGCCATATACCATGCACAGACCCCGCCCGTGCGACACCCAGATTACTCGCGAGGCGCCAATCCAAAGCTAGACCAGGTATTCATCGCGGCGGAGATCAGGGCATTATTTCACAAGCTAAATCATAAATCAGCACCGGGGCCGGACAGCGTAGCCAACCGCATGCTCCGAAACCTGGACGAGAATTCTATAGAATTCTTAACTCAGTATATCAATGAGTGTTGTATCAGCGGAGGGATACCTGAGGCATAGAAAAAAAAGCCAGAATGATCCTAATACCTAAACTGGGAAAATCAGTCAACAGTACAAACCTCACACCCATCTCGCTCACGTCATTCGTGGGGAAGCTAATGGAGCACGCATTTCTCAATGGAGTAAATAACTACCTAGAGGACGGTGGTTACTACCCAGATACAATGATAGGCTTTCGACGGCATTTATCTATCTTTGCGCAGCGCAAAAAATTGACAAGGAACACAAGAGCAGAGGACGGGACAAGCGATGATCTAACAACTGAGTTGTTAGATCAGCGCTTGTTTTCATTCTAAAAAGACAGGGCGTGCAAACACGGATACAAGAAAGAAGTCAGGACACCACAAACGCCGACTAACAACTGAAGAGACGCACAACGGCTGAAAAGAAAGAAGGCACGAAAACTTATCTGCGCATACCCATGCAACAGGCGAACCTATCAATCCGGCACGCGTGGCGGTCCACGTGGAAGATAACTGTTAAGGCATTTGATTTCATCTTTATGCAAGTTAATCGACGGTTGGCTCACGCATGCGCTACCACTATTCTCGATATGCCATGCTTCAATCATCAGGCGCGTTTCTTCATTTCTATGACGGTACAACACTGCGCATTCATCGAATTTTGGCGTGCACCTACAATCTCGACAATGCAAAGATAGATTAGAAGGTGAGCCTCCTGTTAGCGATCTCTTATGTTCCAACAATCTCTGGTTAATGCATCGGCCCGTTTGTCCTACGTAGAAGCGGCCGCAGCTGAAAGGGACCTTATAGACCACACTCGTACGGCAATCAGTGAATTTGTTGGTGTGTTTTACGAAACAAATATCGGTCCGCTTCTTTTCTTTTACTGGCCCAATCTTCCTCTGCACAGCGGCACAAATCTTACCTAGCTTATTGGCAGCCGTGAAAACAACATTAACGCCGTATCTACTTCCTACTTTCTTTAGCCTGTTCGATGAGCAGGCGGGATGATAACTTTTTCTCTTTTTCGATGATGGAAGCCGATTGCCAATCAAGACAGTGTCCAATTTTTTCACTATGTTCTGCCAGAGCATTTGAAATTGTGTCCCCTTTGGCTACATCATTACGGTGCTGCTGCAGTCTTCTTTTAAAGTTTCCAGTCTCGCCTATGTAGCACACCTGGCAGTCTTGGCACGGAATTATTTAGACGACGCCAGGGCATCTTTCCTTTTCAAGACGGCCTTTCAGTCGAACGAGTTGTTGTTTCAGCTTGCTTGAGGGGATGTGGCAGACTTGCACTTCATAATCTTGAAATATCCTTGAACGGGACTCGCTCACGCCTCGTGCATAGGGCAGTGAAGCCCGCTTCCTCGTTGTCGTTGCCCTGGCAGAGGTGTCAGCTGCGCGCCTTTCTTCAGTTTTTATAAAACGACTGGGGTAGCCATTGCCGATCAGGTCCTGCGTCACTCTCTTCAACTCAGCTCTGCGTGCGTCGGAAGTAGAACACAATAGGTATGCGCGGTTAAACAGTGTCCTTGAACTGGTATAGCGCATTACGGGGAAGAAGAAACGGCCGAGCAGACCGACACAAGAGGACAGTGGGATGTGCCGAATCGAAGTGGAGATATTTCCCTGTATGCGTAGGCTTTCGATAAACGCTTGTTGAAAGGCCGGATGCAGTACGTGTGACGTCAACGTCCAGGAATGCCAAGCGACCGTTGACTTCTTCTTCAACGGTGAACTCAATTGTGCTCTGGAATGAGTTCAGGTGTTCCAGAAAAGGGACGACGTCTTCACGGCGGATAATGGAAAAACAATCGTCTACGTACCGCAGGAACAATTTCGGTGCAGGCTGGACCGTTGCGAGGGCTTCCTCTTCAAGGGCTTCTAATGCGATATTGGCACAAGACACTGACACCGACGCTCCCATTGCCGTTCCGAACACTTGCTTGTAGAAGGAACCATTAAACGAAAAATATGTGTTGCGCAGGCAGAAATCCAAAAGACGGCACACATTGTCGGCCTACAACGGGGTGCGCGCAGGCAGCGAGTCGTCGTTCTTCAATGCTGATCTGCAGCAGTCAACAGCATAGTCTATTGGTATGCGTGTGAACATAGACTTGACGTCAAAAGATACCATGATTTCCTCGCTGTCTAAGGTCACGTTGCGGATCCTGTCAACAAAGTCAACGGAGTCCTTTACGTACGTCGACGTTCGTCCTATGAGGGGGCGGAGCACATCATGAAGATAGCCAGAAAGACTCTGCAACGGGGAGCGCGTGTAGTCTACAATCGGCCGCAGCGGGACATTGGGTTTGTGAACCTTGGGCAGGCCGTATATTGCAGGAGCCGAGCCGGTGTGGCACAACAGCCTGTTACACAGATGCTTCTTTTCGGGCAGCACAAACTTGAAGACGTCAGCCAGCAGCTTCTGAAGTTCTGACTCAATCTTTCTTGTAGGATCCCGGTCGATCTTCGAATACGTAGTTTCGTCCTGGAGATGCTCCGTCATTTTAGAAACGTAGTCATCACGGTTCATAACAACCGTCGCATTCCCCTTATCTGCAGGCAAAATAACAATGGATTTGTTATTCTGTAGTCTTTTTATGGCTTCTTTGTCGAGGAGGCTCATGCTTGAGGTCCTAGCATTGCGAAGCTTTGAAAGAGCCCCAATAGCGCGGGTGCGCGCTTCACTTTGTAGAGCAGGCTCGACTTGGCGTACGGCCTCTTCAACCGAACACACCATCTTCCGCATACTCGGCGTGGTACCAGTGTTGAAGTTTAGACCGCGATTTAGTAGATGAAGCTCAGCAGCATCAAGGTGGTATGACGACAAGATGCAAACACCAGCTTGGTTGTCCGGGGGCTGATATTTGTCCAGCAAAGACACAAACTTCTTTTCCTGGCACTTTTCTCGTTCGTGGCGAATCGCAGCTGCAGTTCCATTGGAGTGGAGTACAATCTCGTGGAATTCTGCGGGGGCGACGCTCTCAAGCGTGCGTTGGCTAAAGGAAACCTTGTTTTCCAAGCGTTTTATGGTTGCCTTTGTTTCAAGGATGCGTGCTTGCAGAAGAAGCTTCTCGCAGCGTGACACAGCCTGCTTCCCAAACGGCGTACAGACCAAGACTGGTAGGCGAAGTGACTTCGGGATGACGCTGTGGGCTTTACAACGCAGATTGAACTGTAGGTGGCATTGAAACGATGCCAGCTTTGACTTGAGGAATACAAATTGCCGGACCTTGGTTACGGTGGACTGTCCATGCTTTTCGCGAAGCGTAATGAAGTCTAGGGTTTGACGAAAACTTGTCTGGCGTGGAAAAATCATGGTCGATGAAAACGTACACTCGCCAAAATAAATAAAGCAACAACAGAATTGACGTTTCGGCGCGCAGTACGGGTGCCGAAAAAGAGAAAAGAGAAAAAGAGAAAAAGTTATCATCCCGTCTGCTCATCGAATCTTTTTGCATACAATCAACTACTAACACGATAAATCGGACACGGGGTCCACTCCCTGAGGTATACGCAAGCGCGTTGCGCCTTTCGACGCATATATAATAAAGACCAGCATGCATTCGTTCATTGTGAACAAGGCACCCGTACTGGGCGCCGAAACGTCAATTCTGTTGCTGCTTTATTTATTTTGGCGGGTGTACGTTTTCATCGACCATCAACACGTTATGCACACGCAAGGTCACGTGCGCATGAAGTGCCTTAGCGCGCGAGCGGTGTCGTGTTGTTTCGACGTTCTCTAGGGAGCCTACATGACCGGCAAAAACGGGCGGTCATGTAGGCTCCCTAACGTTCTCTGTCCCTAACGTTCTCTGCCACCGTCTGTGGGATGGATCCCTCTATTCGCGCACGTATGGAGTGCCTGCTACAGATCAGAGATCCGTACCGCGTCACACCGCTGAAACTGCTGTCAGGGACGACGCACCAAAACAAAAATTGGCGAAGCTTGCAGTAAACCGCGCAAGACTTCACACAGCAAAACAGGACCATTCTGAAGACAACCTAGAATATACCAATCTGGTATATTCTAGGTTGTTTCTTGGCCTAAGTTAAGTGATGAGGGTTTTTGTAGGTTGCTTCTATGTCGTTGTTAGGCCTTAGCTAGGTGATGCTAGGTCGTTTCTACGTTGATTCTCAGCGCAGAGAGGTTCGAGTTAAACCACAGAGAATCACAGACACGACCCACATGTCTAAACTCCAGATACAGAAACTCGCGCTGAAACTAAGCGTTCGCACCTCTGATACAGTCACAGAGACGACACGGATGTCGAAACTCCAGAGACACAAGCTCGCGCTGAAAGCAAGCGTTCGCATCTCTCATAGATCTACGGGCAGGTGGTCGTTGGCGTAGGCCTTCCATCACTTCGGAGTCTTCTCGCAGTCGCCGTTGCCTTTCCCGTTCCCTAGTGTTGGGCTAACTGTTGCCTTCTCCATTTTTAGGGACCACTGCTACGTGAGCAGTGGGATTCACCCAATTTCTGTGACACATGCCCGTTGATGATGGTGATAGTTTTCTGATAGTCCGCACGAATTTCTGTGGCATATGCCCGTTCCGTAGTGTTGGGCTAACTGTTGCCTTCTTCCTTTTTAGTGGACCAGGGGTGAACAGTGAGCAGTGGCATGTGAGCAGTGGCATGTGAGCAGTGGCATA
Source organism: Rhipicephalus sanguineus (assembly GCF_013339695.2). NCBI lineage: Eukaryota > Metazoa > Arthropoda > Arachnida > Ixodida > Ixodidae > Rhipicephalus > Rhipicephalus sanguineus. The sequence goes on from NC_051183.1 coordinate 150,948,996, forward strand.
ATGATGATATTTCCGTTATACTTATTTATTTATTTATACAAGTACCTCACGGGTTCCACGGGGGAACATTTAGTGAGGGGGGGATACATTTTGTTTTGTTTTACAAAGAGCGATCAATGCAAATGCAAAGTGAGGAAAAAAAAAAGAAGTAAACAATATGCTTGTATACACGAAAAGTCCTGGCTGCGCAAATTGAAACAACCAAACGAGACGGCAAAAAATAACATTACACAATTCGAACCATCGTACATAAGTATATAATACAACTGATGTCATATTTTTCAATGAATGCCACAAAGTAATGGGGATAAAGCGTTACACAATGTTAAAGGCGACTTATCCGGATTAAGAATCAGCAACTAGCCGCAGTACATAGATAAGACATACACTTCTAGGGCTCAAGAGGCAGTTTTTCAAGCAGCCTCCTAAAGATCTCGGTCTCTTTGACGTTAGCTATATTCTCAGGAAGATTGTTCCACAGTACAATGGCACGTGGTAACGCAGATAAATTAAAGGCGTTAGTGTGACCGTATAGACGCTGAAAACTGAGGTTATGCTGCAAACGACGGGAACATCGATGAGGTTTGAGAAGTGGCAAAGAAGAAGGATGCCTGCTGTTGATGATTCTGTGCAACAGACAGAGAAGTGAAATGTTTCTGCGGGAGGCGAGGGAGGAAAGAGAGAGCAACTGCTTGATTTTTGTTACGCTGGAATGCCTGTTGTAGTCACTGACTATAAAGCGAGCAGCGCGGTTTTGAACCGATTCCAGGCTTCGGGATAGATATGCTTGTTCAGGTGACCATATAGAAGACGCGTATTCGAGTTTAGGACGCACAAGTGTTTGATAAGCGAGCTTGCGCGTGCAAGTAGGGGCATCGCGAAGATTGCGTTTTAGGTAACCAAGCGTACGAGACGCGTCAGCTGTAATCTTGTTGATATGACTGGACCAGGAAAGGTTCGATGTCAGATGGATGCCTAGATACTTATAAGATGACGTTGGTTTTAGAGGGCTACCATCAAGGAAATACTGAAATGTTGAGAGTGATCGCTTTCGAGTGAAGGTCATTTGATTACACTTATCTACGTTTAATGTCATTAGCCAATCTGAGCACCATGTGGTTACACGATCAAGATCTTGCTGTAAAGCTATATGATCAGATGGTGAAGCGATTTTGCGGTAGATTATGCAGTCGTCCGCAAAAAGGCGAATGGATGACGTAATTTCAGAGGGAAGATCATTTATGAAAATTAAAAATAACAAAGGCCCGATTACACTCCCCTGTGGGACGCCAGATGTCACCTCCGAGAGAGAGGAAGACATGTTATTAATTACAGTACACTGTTTGCGAAAACACAGGAAGTTTCTAATCCAAGAGACTGTATGGGAATCTAAGTTTAAAGATGACACTTTAGCTATTAATCGACAATGCGCTACACGGTCAAATGCCTTAGAAAAGTCGATGAATATGCTGTCTGTGGGTAAATTTTCATCCATATTGTTAAATATCTCATGCGTGAATTCAATAAGCTGTGTGTCGCAGGAAAGTCCCTTGCGGAAGCCGTGCTGATTTTTAAAAAAGTACTGGTTTTGCTCTAAGTGTGATGCAACATGTGAAGAAATAATGTGCTCAAGTAGCTTACAAGGTATGCTCGTTAGGGATAGGGGACGATAATTACTGGGCAGGCATTTGTCCCCAGATTTGAAGACCGGGATGACCTTTGCAATTTTCCAATCACATGGAACCTCGCCAGTTTGTAACGATTGCTGAAAGATATGACTGAGAATTGTGCTAGACGTGACAACAGTCTGCTTTAAAATTTTTGAGTTTATGCCGTCGACGCCCGAGCATGTTGATGTCTTGAGATTTCTTATTAACGATGAGATACCTTCAGGTTTAACGTCTATAGGATCCATAAAACGATACTCAAATGTAGGTGGCATAGGCATGTTAGTGTAGTTTTCTTTCGTAAAGACTGAAGTGAAGTAATTATTAAACACGACTGGACAAATTTCAGGAGCGATCGCAACACCAGCACTATTTAAAATCATAATGCGGGTGTTAGAGCGCGTGGGAGAGATTAATTTCCAGAATTTCTTGGGGTCGTTTTTTAAGAGTGACTGGAGGTCATGCGAAAAGAACTTGTGTTTCGCTTGACGCACTGCATGACAGTAAACCTTTTCAGAAACACGATGCTTAGCCCACGCCACCGAAGATTGCAATAAATTTGCCTTTCTGAAAAGACGCTTCTTTTTATTTCGAAGGGTGTGAAGTGTACGAGTATACCAAGGTTTAGATATGTTTACGCGAATAGTCAAACGAGGAATATATTGATGTACCAGGCTCAACAATTTTTCTTTATAAAGGCACCAATTTTCATTGACTGAGCGGTTGAAGAAAGTGGTCATAAATGAGCGAGAGAAGTCTTCTAAGCTCTGATTTATGGATTGATAATCACCTCTTTTATAATCAAGTATGGGCCTTGGAGAAACATGACGGTTGGATGTAGGTAAACTAATAGATAACTGAATGAGGCGGTGATCACTGAGACCCTCTAGATATAAGGTCGACGTAACCTTTTCAGGAGCTGATGATAGAAGCAGGTCAAGGATGTTGTGATGGCGCGTGGGTTGATCAATTAATTGAACAAAAGAGAAATCAAGAGTTAAATCAAGGAATTCTCTGGAACTGCGTGAGTGGGAAGTTAGATTGGACCAGTCAATTTCAGGGTAGTTGAAATCCCCCAAGAGGAAGACGTCAGCTTTAGGAAATTTCGAGCGCAAATTCGTCAAATTGTCGTGCAAATCAGTGATAAAGCTGTCTGAGCTATCAGGCGGCCTGTAACAGACCCCGAAGACTGTTTTAGATGCATGTGATGAGGAGCACACCCAAATAATTTCCAACCGTGACGGAATATCAATCACAAAAGACGTGATATGACTTTTTATGGCAATAAGTACGCCCCGATACGATATAAAGTACGATATAAAAGGAATAATTTGCCAAGCAGCTTCGCTGTTAAAACCCGCCACGCGTTGTCAGGGCTGGCGCCTGCGCGAGGCGGAAGCGGCGAGAACAGGAACGCATGCGAAACGGAGGCAGATTAGTCTCGCATCTCGCTGCGATTCGAAGTACACCGGTAGAAAGACGCCCGCATTCCGTTTGCGTGTTTTAACGCGATAGAGTTACAGAGCTCGTGTCGCCGAAATTCCGGTGTCGGCGTCGGCACCGTTGGTTGTGAGCGAAAAATCGTCCGTGACCGAAAAATCGAGAAAGAAGCAAATAAAGTAAAGAATAAACCATTTAGGATCGAACCCGGGCCGTTCGCGTGGCAAGCAGGTGTCCTACCACAAAGCCACGATGTTACTTGCAGCTGCTACGGAAAAAAACACTTCATAAATGCCATGTAGTGAAAGGCGTCTCCTTAACGCATTTTGTTCGGCAAGTGTTAGGACGAAAACGAGCCTATTCGGCGATTTGTAGGCGCATTTGGGAGGCCATCAAACTACGTCGAAAAACTTGGCCGGGATAGTGCAGCCATCGCCGCTAAAAACACACACGAACTTTCAAACAGCTCTAAAAATGGACAGCTATGTCCATCTCGCAGAAAACATATCAAGCCAACGCCGGCTTTCTATTGGCGGCGAGATCGACCTATAGGTGGCAGCAGCGTCGCCGCGTTAGTGTGGAGAGGCGGTCGGAGGCGCGTATACAAATGCACACAGCGGCGCTTCGTTGTGAGCAGTGTGAGCCGATTGTCGGCGAATAAAATGCGGTGATTGCTGCTTACTGGTAATATGTACACTCCTCATTGTTGAATTGATGCACGAAGATCATCCAACGTTCCTATTACTAGTGAGAGAAGCACAATCTGCAGATGAAAGGGATGCTCGCCCTGGATGACAGTCTGCGCTTACGCACTATATATATATATATATATATATATATATATATATATATATATATATATATAGTTGTTTTCTCTGTACGTGTTTAGTTTAGCTTGTGTTCTGTGTACTACGCACTGCTATAGCACGACTGAACTACTTAAGTGTTTACTTCTTGTTCATTTGTATACCCATATTCCTGTGAGTTCAACAGCACTGTTCACGCGAATACGCATACGCAGGTAAGAGTTTAGCACAGAGCTTTCATCGATTGATTAGGTGCACGACCATGATGCAACAAAGGTCCGGTTATTTTGTGGAATAACTGTCTTTTTTTTTTTTTCAAAACAATATTGTCCGCTGCCTTCCATCAATTTATAGCAACTCCACACAAACGCTCAAGATAATGTGAAAAAAGGATGATGCTTTGCGTGAAATTACACGACATAAATGTAAAGCACGCCGTCGGGCTAAGAACACGGGTGGGTCTGCATAAATTTCGCCCCAAGTTCAAATTGCGCGCGGCAACACCGTTTTATCACTGCCGTATCATTCCATTTTCTTTTTTTTTTTTTTTTTGAGGGGACAGTCTCGGACTTAACTCGATAGAAATATGTCGCTGTAGCGGGACCACGACCGTAAAATAAAAGGACATCTTAAGCGAAACTAAAGCTAATCATGAACTACAGTGCTGCAGTTATACACCTAACAACAACGCGAAAGTGCATGAGCCTCGTTTTTGTTTACACGGAGACGCTAAAACGCTGCATTCACACACAATTTAATGTTCCTCATGTTTGGGACTATGCCAAGCCCACTTTACGATGTGCTTGAACCAGAAAGCGGCATCAGCAGTGAAATGATTCTGGCGAACGAAGGGTACGACGCCAATACACAGCCCTCTCGAAAGTCGCACTCACTGATCTTATTACAATGCGCCTGCAGCCGAGCAAGCCAATTTGCTTCTGTACACAATGTTAGGTATACGTACGAGCAGTTAAAATCGCACTAACATAACAGGACAAACCGCCCTTTGAGAATGTGCAGGACGTACGCGCACATGCAAACACGACGTGGCTAGCAGACGACGCAGGGAGCAATCCACACTAGGCGCGCTTCAGCCAGTAGCCGCCAGACGGCGACTCCGCTCGATCTCGCGGCCAATAGGAGGCATTGATCAAGCAAAACGCAAACGCTAGATAATGTGCTGCCATCTGTGAGGCATCGTGAGAAATATGTCTCGACTCTTCATGGCCTGCGAGATGGCGGGCGCGCGGCGTGTATCTTGGAGGCCATGCGACTCTCGCTTTAGATCGAAAACCTGTACAATTCGCGCGTGCGCGTGCGTGTGTGTCTATTTGCGTGTGGGTGTGTAACAATACACTATAATAACTATGCACTTACTGGTTGAAGTGCGCACTAGGGGCCGGATTTCGCTATCGCGTTCAACTCTTAAAGGCGAAGCTTAAGGGTCCCCCAATTTTTTATTATTTCTCTCAACTTCCATTTATCTATTCAACCAACAGAATGCACAAATTACACATGTCGCTTCGAATTGTCCCGTGCTATTGTGAGCGACGTCAGAGCACCGATTTCTACGTAAAGGAGCGACGTCAGAGCACAGAGAAGGGATCCGGACACCGACCAAATGATTTAAAAACGAATGTATTGACGTTTCGGCTCCCCCACGGGAACCATGTTCACAATAAAAGATCGGCACAGCAGTTCGCCTGACGGGTTTCCGTCATACTCTCAACTTCAGAGCACAGAGAAGTACGTAGGACCATTCCTTGTTGTACATCATCCCCTCCATCTTGGGGCGTGTGCCCCCGAGAAGAAGCGCAAGCGGCGTTCAGTTTGAACGCCGCTGGCTTCCTGTTTCCGCGGAGGGTAGCGTCGCAAATCTTGGCAGGCATTATAGTGAGCTCCTAGTGTATGCATTGTACTGATGATATCGAAATGCTCAGACCTGGTAAGGGGCCCTTTAAAAGGGTTACTTGTCCGAAGCTGAGATAACGACGAAAACTCAGAAACCGTTTCGACAATGACTTCGAAATTATTCACTAAGATTTCTTTTTTTTTTCAGTGCAAAAAAATACTCCACTTGGCAGTTTAAGCCAAGACTACTGGAATGTATTTTTCGCCATGCTGCGCTTGAAAAGACAGGACAAGTAAGTTCACCATCAGCGTTTTATTACACGTAACTGCACGCCTTTTCAAGGGCTACACGAACCTAGTTTAGCAACAATTTGATGAAAATGGGTGATGAAAATACTATACTGTATATGCATTGTTGAGTTGGCTCAGTAAGCTTGTGTTGCAAAACAAAGTCCTCCATATTTAAAATTGCAGCTCTGTATTTATTTAAAGTATACGGTTCATGTTAGCATTGCGCAATAATTTTAGCTGCCTTTGCTGATCGAACAGTCGGTATAAACTACAGATTGCAGTGACTTAGTGGCTACAGCAATAAAAGGCCCAATAAAGCAGGGTTCAGACCACAGTCGCATCTGTCACAAATGTCGTATCGCGTGACAGCTGCAGCGTTCGTTTGCGTTGCTAACGACGTAATATGTTCACATTGAGCTTTTCGGTAAGGTACGTTTTTTTACGACGAGCCAATCACCGTTCTGAAAATGCGTTGCATCCTCGCTACAAGTGTTGCAGCCTAGCAAGGTTCGCGTGTTTGGACATGATTGGGCTGGCTGGGCTACGGGTCATGGTTACAGGCCACGGGCACGCAACGCAACAAACACCGGCAAACCAACTGCGCAGACACGCTACTGCATGACTTGCAAGACGCGCATGAAGACGCAGAATCTGGGGAGGACGGAAGCCCCGTGAACAGAAAATGAAAACCGAAACTGCTATGCCCATTGGTCGTACGTAACGGTCGCATCAGTAGTTGTAAAAGTCGCGGGCCCGCCAACATTTACGCCTTAAACGTTACGTACTTTACGCTAAATACAACAACGCCTGAACAAGCTCATTACGTTGATTGCGTTTACGGTCACGATCCTTACCGACGATCCGTACGTTGCGCACGTAGTCTAACACGGCTTAAGGCAGAAGTCAAGGGGATGATGCAAGCTTTAAGAGATGAAAAAGTGTTGAATAACAGCGACACCGCGTGTTCAAGTTTTAGGGGCGAAGCTCCTCTTAGTCTAACCTTGTCACGCGTCAGGCGGCAGGCGTAACCGGCAGTATCTCCCGAACAGTATAATAGATGGCGCTGTCTCATAGAAGTACATACAAACTGTAGTTGAGTGATGCTATTCTAGATGGCGCTGTACATCGTTATCACCATTTCTCGTCTCATTTCCTAGATGGCGTTGGTCCAATAGAAGTGTGCGCAATAGTGCGCTTGTGTGAATCGCCACTAGATGGCAGTGGAAGTGCCGCTACTCTCCGATTGGCTGCTGCGCGGGCTGTGCCTGGGGGCGCGGGGAACGAGTGCCTCTCTGTCTCCTGGATCGTCGCCGTACGTGTCGGATCGTTGGTGGGCGAAGCGAGCGCGGCGCCTGGCGGATCCCGAATCGGTACGCGCCAATGACGCCACGGCGCAACGTGCACTCCGAGCAGCGGACCCCGAAAGGCGAGCCCGAGAAGCGGCGGCGAAGCGAGCGCGGCGCCTGGCAGACCTTGATGGGGCTCGTGCGCGGGAAGCGGCGACCAAGCGGCACCAGCGGTCTCACATTCAAGGAGCCGATGCGCGGTTCGAGCGGGAATTTCTCGCTCATTCGTTTGGGCGCAGTTGCGACGTGTGTGATCGACATTGGTTCGATAACAACCTTATCGCGGTTTCTGGCATCAGGAACGAGAACTTCACCGCACCTCACGTGTTTGCATGATGATTTTATGGGGCGAACTTCTCGGAGGATTGACGGTATCACCCATAAGCTCCGGAGCTTCGCCTACCTCACCATCATTCACCTCGTGGATATGCTGTGATTTTTTTCATCTGTTTACGCTGAAGGTCCTGGGTTCAATTTCTGATGGTGGTAGGCGCGTTTTGTCCGGCGCGGGTCGCAAAACATTCTTGTGCTGTACCTCGAGTAACATATATGTTATGGGAACGGCAGCCGCGAGCGCGCCGATGGCATAGGAGAGCACGATGGACAGGGACGTGGTCGCGTCTCGCGGCTCGTGCTCAGCGGCCGCTGACGTGTAGTCGTGGCCGAGGCTTGGAAGAGTAAACACGTGTTCCTTGGTGTCTCGGCCTCGTGTCTGAGGGGTTCTGGGTGGCGGCGGGCCCAGGTGCCTACAATTTATATAACATGCGGACTAGAAACATGGAGGATGACAAGGAAACTGGAGAAGTTAAGGACGACACAGCCTGCGATGGAACAAAAAATTATAAGTGCAACCCTAAGAAGAAGAAACACTGTAGAGTTGATCAGGGGACAAACGGGGGGGCCGATGGCCTGGTAGGTATTACGAGAAAATAATGGCTCTAAGCATGTCACGGGATAAGGAGAACATACAGCCGATGGTCAGTTAGATCGTCGGAATAGATACGAAGAGATGGAATGCACGGCCGATGACGGCAAGGTGGAGCGATGATATCAATATATTCGCAGGCATAAATTGAATTAGTTTGCGCAGGAAAGGAATCCTTGGGCGACGCCTCCGTCCTGCTGTAAGATATGCTGATGATGGCAATTGAACAGCCGAAGTTCGCAGAGCCACTGCGGCGTCTCTCATAACCTAAAGCCAGGTGAAGTTGAAGAAAAGCCAGCAAATTCACGGGACAGGAGAAAGAAGCCTACGCACACAACGCTAGACTAACAACTGCGTCTTTATTGAAAGTAAGCATTCACCCAAGAAACCTCACAGCACTTGTGCGGTATGTCATTATCGCCTACAATATCACCAGGTGTAGCAAAAAAAAAAACCTTTCTTGCCATCGTTGCAAAATCCGTGTTGGTGTTTTATGCCTAGAAGTAAGAAAGCACTTTTGCCGTTTGGGTCTGTTCATTCAAAGATCGTTAAAAGAGGGATTATTTCAAACTGTTTTTTAAATGCGTTGATAAAACGTTGCCCCCACCTCATGAAGACCATCTTAGACAACCAGTTCGAGAGGCTGGAAGCTGCTGGTTTCTCTAAGGATCTTTTGTTTACGGTGGCAGAACCTGTACTTCAGAAGATTAAGAGATCGCACGCTCCTAGTGGTATGCCAGTAGAACAATTCCGGCAGAAACCATTTGAAGACCTACCTTACGTACATAAGGTCTCGCATAACACCAAAAAAATGTAGCTGGGCGACAGGGCATAAATATTGTATTTTCATCTCCCTGCAAACTTGCGTGGCTATGCTCACGTGTACCTCGTGGAAGAAGTAGCAATCCAGTATGCACCACTAAACACGAGCGTTGTATCACTAAATGTGCCACAGGTGTGGTGTACAACATTCCACTGACCTGTGATAAGGCATACATCGATCAAACAGGCCGTTGTATCAATGCTAGGCTGCGTCAGCATTACGTTTCCTTGAACTCAAATGACGGCGCTAATCTGGCCCGTCATTGTTGTGCATGTGGTTTCCACCCGCTTTTCAGTAATGTTAGCTACATGGGAAGCGGAAAGAGCAAAGAGTAACGTGAAATAGGAGTATCAGCACACAGTCGATTTACCTCCTTGACAAGGAATTCAGTATTTTGCAAAGATGGCAAGAAAGAAGAGTGTGGAGTTTTTTTCCTACTCCTGGTGACGTTATGGGCGATAGTGAGGTATCACACATTCATTGTGAGGGTTCTTAGGTGAATGCTACCTTTCAATAAAGACACAGTTATTAGTGCGGCGTTGTGTGCGTATGCTTCTTTTTCATGCTCCGTGATTCTGCTGGCTTTTCTTCAAGTAACATGAACCAAACGGCCCAGATTTCGACACTTATACTGGATTGATTCAGGACGTTCAGCACCATGACCATGTATTCACAATATGTTTGTCAGCCATTACACTCTATGAAGGTGTACTCGCGAAGCTATTTAGCGCATGACACCGAGGTAACATGGCGGAGGCCAGTTTGGTATGGAAGGCCACGTTTGGAACGTGCCCATTAACGTTCACACCGCAGAGTCTACGGCGATATATCGATGACGGCACCATCATCGAGAGGCGCATTTAGACGTCTGCTCGCCAAGCACACCTACTAGTCCGCGTTCACCGCTTCGCGACAGGCGTCATCTTTTCTGGCTTGCCGCATGCGCTTGACGTTTCGTGCACAATCTTCATTGGTATTCGGAAACAAGCGACTTGTGGTACACTGAACTTTTCGCGCACTGACGATGCCACGAAATTCCGGATTTTTGCCGTGCACAATTTCGCTATAAGAACTTTTACGCTAAAATTGCTTAGCAAGAGACGATTTGAGCTAATCCTTATTCTGGACATATCACTAGTGAAGGTAACCAACTAATGACAAATAACACGCTATAACGAAGAGATTCCTGAATAGAGCTTCATATAGTCATATTGTGTGACTTCAGCTCACGAGTAAGTACATATTTGCGTTCGCTAATTGTGACGAAATATCGCTAGGAATAAATTCTAAACTGTTCAGCGCATATTAAAACAGGACAAGTGAACGCGAGCAGCAAGGCTGTATCGCGAATTTCTTTGAAAGATCAGCGCAAAAGGCAGAAGTCTGATATCTTTTGCTTCCGACAATGAGCTTTGCTTGCTAAATGATGGCAGTCCAACGTTTTTACGTGGCTCTGCATACAGCAGCTACCTTAATTTAGCTTTTTTTCTCACGAAGTCTCATAAGACGTGCCAGGTGGTTCGCGGACATGGGGGTGACCATATTCCCACATATGTAAAGGTCAGAGGATTGTCGCCTTCCAAGGTACGCGACACCATCCAAAGAGTGGACTGGACCAAATTTCAGTCTCTCATGGAGGAACATTGTCAAGACAACAACTCGCTTGACTTATAAGATACAATCAAGTGCACAGTGCAAGACACCATGTGCACTTTCACATGCTCTTCAAGAGTAACGTAATTTGATGTAGAAGTATAACGACTTCGGGCACTCTGACGACGTGCTGGACGAAGGTACCGACGCACGAAGGCGATCGAAGATCTACGGACCGCTAGACACTTACAGAAGAAGATGCAACGCCGGAGAGACAAGCTAGAGTCGCAACGTTGGGCTGCCTTCTGCCAATAGTTAGATCCTCGCAAGCCTTTATCACGCTTATGGAGGACAGTAAGAGGGCTCCGGACACTCCCCGTCCAGCGGTTTCCATTCAAGGCTTTCTTCCTGTCACAACAGCGATTGGAGGTCTACGTGGCCGAAGAGTTCTATGTCAAATGATCTGGCCAACCACAGATCACAGCAATTTCGTGCCTTCAAGTCCGACATCGGGGTATCACCGCATGGACCTCCCTTTTTAAAGACGATAGTCTTTCTTGGGGAACTTAAACGCAGAAATTTTGGTCTGTATGTCCTTCTCTTTGTCGGCACGTCACTCGATTCAGCCACCCGGCCAAAGTTGAACCACTTGCCCAAGGGCCAGCCATCTTGAACGGCTGACTAGGTTCATACTTGTGTATATTGTTGATCAAAAAGCAAACATTACGCATATCTGAGGCGCAACATCACTAGGTAAATAATATGTGGTGTGTTCCTTTAATAGAAAATGCATAGATACGTAATTCTAGAGACTCTAGTTTCTTAAGCTGCGCTGAAAATGCGACTGCGCTCAAATTCGTCTTCCTCCGTGCCCGCTGCACAAGCTCATGTTTTGTTGCGGTTTCGGTTCATTATTGCACTGTACGAATGCCATGGGGCGCCGCTCTGGCATTCCTGTTTTACCCAGGCGACGTCTAAATAAAAGAGTGTGTGGAGAGTACTCGTTGAGTGCGGACGTTTCTTCTGCTTCGGCGCTTCGCGCCAAACCGCGTGTTCGAGCTGGCTGGCGTCCCCGCCGGTCGCGTTGGTCACCGCCGCTCTTCGCCACAGCACTCATGTTTCCCGACGTATTGCCAGATGGCGTCCATATCTCACGCAGCGTAAAGTCACTGGAACGGGAAAAGTACCGCGACCGTCCCGTGTCGCCGCCATATTTGGTCCAGCGCGGCCGAAGCTGCGGCGGCGCGGTGTTGATTTTACGCGGAGTAACGCATGTTTTACAAATTGCGTGTGCTTCTGCAACCCCGAATGAAGCATACCGTTGTTCCCCAAATATTTAGGAAAGAAATAGCGGCAGTTTTCAGTTGCCTACACGCGCACGCACGCGTACTAACGCGACAAAGAAATGCGAACTGCGCGGCATTTACGCGCTCGGCTGTCGGCATTTATTAAATGCGATGCATTTCTCAGCGAACTTTCTATCTATCTATCTATCTATCTATCTATCTATCTATCTATCTATCTATCTATCTATCTATCTATCTATCTATCTATCTATCTATCTATCTATCTATCTATCTATCTATCTATCTATCTATCTATCTATCTATCTATCTATCTATCTATCTATCTATCTATCTATCTAGCCGCCCACAACTGTGTGCTCTCCTGGTCGTTTCGTTAATGGGATGTATGCCAAATTTGCTATGGCATAACATGACTGTCTGACGAATACAAACTACAGGTGGTGACATGAAAATAATGACTTGTACGCCATGTACGGCATGATTTACATGCCACACTCATGGTGCGCTCGCGGCCGGTTCGCTAGCTTGATACACACCAAAATTGATATGGCCTGACAAGAGTGTATGACGAACATAGGTTACTGGTCATAACGTGCAAATCATGGCAGGCATACCATCTAAAACATGATTTACATGACATGGTCTCGGGGCGCTCGCGGTCGTTTAAAGAAATGCACATGTACCAAAATTGATATGACGAGATATTTCTGTATGACGAACGTTAGTGACAGGTGGTAATATGAAAATCATGACTTGCATGTCATGTACAGCATCACTTACTTGCGACGCTCATGGTGCGCTCGCGTCCGGTTCGGTAGCTTGATTTGATATACACCGAAATTGGTATTGCGCGAGGTGACTGTATGAAGAACATCAATGACAGGTGGTAACGTGAAAATCATGACATGCATGACATGTACGGCATGGTTTACATTACACTGTCTTTGTGCGCTTCCGGCCGTTTTGTTAACCGGATGTATACCAAATTTGGTATGGCATGACATGGGCGCGCGACGAACACAAATTACAGGTCATGCGTTGTATATAACAGATTCTACATGCATGCATGCATGACAAACATGCGATATATAGTGAACTAGATGTCATGACATGAATGACTTCATCTGCCTCAAAGACGAACAAGGCGATATATGCAGCTCTTTGCTGGCTGCTTCGAATTATATTGATTCCCACAATGCGTGGGATCTGCCGGATTGACACAAAAGGTACAATTATACAGTCACGTCACGTGCTACCAATCCTGGTGCATATCAAGCCAGCGAACCGCCCGCGGGTGCACCATGAGCATGACATGTAAATCATGCCTTACGTGACATGCGTGCCAATATTTCAAGTTACCACCTGGTATTTATGTTCGTCATACAGTCACGTCACGCAATACCGATTTTGGTGCATATCAAGCCAGTGAACCGGCGGCGAGTGCACCATGAGCATGGCATGTAAATGATGCCTTACATGACATGTGTGCCAATATTTTCATGGTACACACTGTTATTTAAGTTCGTCATACAGTCACCTCACGCAATACCAATGTTCGTAATGTTCCTGCACGCTTTTTTGAGGCTATGAAAACAATCGCCCTTCAAAGCGCCGTGCATGGGCGGTCGGGCGACACCAGCGAGGCGAGCGAGCTGGACCATTTATGTGGCGAAGCCGCCGAAAGGGCGCGGCGGCGAAGAGAAAACGAACGCGGTACTTTTGTCGTTCCAGTGACTTTAGCGCAGCGCCTCTTCTATCGTCTTTAGACGACATTTGCAGCGAAGCACGCAGATACACGGCCAATTTTTTTTTAGATGCGAAGCAGCTTATGGCAGAGTTCAATCCGGTGGGCGGCGTGACCACCCTTACTGCGCATACGAAAACCCTCTCCAAACACCTCCTCTACACTCCCCCTCTACACTCCCCCTCGTCGTTCAGATGAAAGGCTCGCGTTATGTCGTACACACGCTCAGTCACTGCGCCGGCTGCGACGGTGTCATGAGTTGCAACGTCAACGTCGGCACCAGTCAACACCATCAACACCGTCGGCACCAGTCAACGTCGGCACCACCTTAACGCCTGCCAAGATCGCGAAGCAGCGGGTGGAGCAGCGGAAGGCTCGACGCATAGAGTTTCTTACAGTAATACCTAGAGGGGAATCTGGCGCTAGTGTCTACGCGGGCTCCTTGAGACGCGCTTCAACCACCATGGGAATAATGGGAAGTACAGGCTTCGGATTTGCTTCGGAAGGATTAGGTTCTTGAGATCCGCAACGCTTGTTTGCCGAGTGTAAAACAAAGTGATATGAAGTTAATTCCAATTAAAACTTGCTTCATTCTTTTGTATGCAAAACTTATTGCAAAAAGTTTGCGTGACCGTGAGATGGAACTGAAACCTGGACAAATTCAAACACCAGGGTGTGGATTGCTCTGCAGTTGTGTTCCAGATTTCGCATCACCAAATAATGAATTATTTTTGTGCAACACTTGAAAAGAAACACGCTTGTTTGTCCCTCGAAAGTACGCATTATCTATTTATGTAAATAACAGTACTGTATTGAGTGAGAAACACTTAACGCATCATCTGCCGCGATGCCAGCTGCGTCTGTTCAAGTGGTCTGCCTCCAACGCATCTCTCGTTTTGTTTTGTAGTCGAGTCAGAGTAGCGCGACGGTGCGTCTACTTAGCTTCGCCGTCGTTTTGCAGCTGATTTGAACGAGTTTTGGTAAGACGCGCTTATTAAACAAACGTGAACTCGATGCAGTTTGCTGCACTGAAATGGGACGCTACATCTTTGCGCAGCGGTGAGTGCACGACGCTTTGCTAAAAGTGTCAAATACAACCTGTAAAGCTGCAGCGTCGGAGCAAACAAAGAGATCTAGCGGTCTTCAGCCTCTTTGAACAACAAAGACGCTGCTTGAGTGCTTTGAAACGCACCCCACTACCCACGCCTCGCGAAGAACGAAACTGAAACTGTAGAAAAAGATCCGTAGACAGTTCGCTAGCTAACGCTATCCAATCCGAAACCTGTACTTCGCATCATTCCCATGGTGGTTGAACGATCGCAGCGCCAGTTTCCTCTCTAGGGTATTGTACGAAACTCTATGCCCAGCGCAAACGGCAACGTCGGCGGGAAACTGAGCGGGTGAGATCGAACAATAGATGGCTGGTCGACCTCTCAAATTTATTTCAAAATTTTATATATTATTGCCTGATGAGTGGAAAGAAGAGATCCGCAATTTGTTTGGCCGCCGAAAATTTTTTCGAAGCAGAGGAAATCAATAATGACGAAGAGGTGGAGTAGAGCGCTCATCCGCTCTGCTGTTTTGGCCAACTTTCGTTATGAATTGCACAAAATATATTAAAGTTAGGTAGCTGAAATTTCTTTAACTAAATATATTGTGAGACAACGTTCAGGCCGCAAGACTCTTCTTTATTGCCCTCGAGCCTCAGCCCCACTACTCAGACCCAAGCGGTGATGATGAGTATATACAGGTGAGAAGATGGCAATTATGAAGAATGCTCACACTAATTTCCCCGTGCGCCGAAGCGGCCAGCCTGGCCGCGACTTAGACTGGGTAGAGACGTCGAACGAAGGGCTTCAGACGGGAAACGTGGACTATCTCTGAACCACGGCAGCGACGGTCGGAAGAAGCCTCAACTGGGGTGACACGATAATTTACAGGGGATGTTTGTTCATTAATTATGTAGGGTCCAATGAATCGCGAATGGAACTTTTCACACAATCCGGGAACACGAGTAGGCGTCCACAGGAGCACTTCGTCGCCAGGACGGAAAGAGACGTCACGATGGGAGCTGTCGTACCGCTGTTTGCGATCGTGTTGACTGGCTTCTGTGCTGAGCCGAGCAAGTTGCCGACATTTTTGAAGCCTCGAAACGAACTGCTCGGTTAGGGTTGTAGAATTGTCACTTGGAGTGCGTAAGAATGAAGCGTCAATGGTGAATGTCGCCGAACGGCCATAAACGAGGTAGAACGGTGAATACCCAGTAGTGCGTTGGACGGCGGTATTGTGAGCAAACGTCACAAATGGCAATATCGTGTCCCAGTTGTCGTGAGCTGGGCTGATATACATGGATATCATATCAATTAGCGTGCGGTGGAATCGCTCTGTGATGCCATTGGTTTGAGGGTGGTATGCTGATGTTGTCTTGTGAACTGTGCCACAAGTTTTAAGCATCTCTTGTATAACTGTGGATAGAAAACTCTTGCCGCGATCGCTTAATAGGACGCGGGGCGCACCATGACGCAAGACGATGGCTTCGAGAAAGAAGGTGGCCACGTCAGAGGCAGAACTAGAGCGCAGAGGAGCGGTCTCTGCGTACCGTGTGAGATGGTCAACCGCTGTCACGCTCCAGCGATATCCTGCAGACGTTACAGGAAGAGGTCCGACTAGATCCATCCCAACAATGGCAAAAGGTTCCTCGCGACATGGGATTGGTTGTAGCAAGCCAGCAGGAGCGGAAGTCGGCCGCTTGCGCCGTTGACATAGGGTGCAAGAAGAGACGTACTTGGCAACAGAAGTGGAGAGGCCAGGCCAGAAGAAGTGGCTCCTAAGGCGGCTGTATGTTTTGCAGAATCCCAAGTGGCCAGCAGATGGGTCGTCGTGAAAGGCCTCAAGGACCTGCGCGCGAAGCGAACGTGGAAGAACGGGAACCCAACGGTGTCCATCATCATTGTAAACGTATCGGTGCAGCACGTCGTTTTCAAGCTTGAATTGCCTGAGTTGTCGGCGCAACCTGGCATTAGGTGGTGGAGACTTTCCGCAGAGGCGTTGAACAATGCGAAGGCAGTATGGATCTTGCTGTTGACAGGAGGCCAACTGAGCGTAGCGATTGGAAGACAGAGTGCCAGCAGCCGCTAGTGCCGACAACGTAAGCGGATGCGTAGCCTCATCATCATGGGACGAGCAATGAAGAGGCATGCTCAAAGAAGATGGTAATGGGAGGGGGCAACGAGAGAGGGCGTCGGCATCTTGGTGTTTTTTTCCAGATTTATAAACAACGTCAAATGTGTACTCTTGAAGCCGGAGCACCCAGCGGCCGAGGCGACCGGACAAATTCTTTAGCGATGACAACCAGCATAAAGCGTGGTGGTCTGTAATTACGGTAAAATGGCGTCCGTAAAGATATGGGCGGAATTTTTGTACGGCCCAAATTACAGCCAAGCATTCCTGTTCCGTGATCGAGTAGTTTTGTTCGGCAGTCGTGAGTGCGCGGCTGGCGTAGGCGACAACTCGCTCTCGACCTGCTTCATCACGCTGTAGGAGGACGGCACCGATGCCATGGCCGCTAGCGTCGGTGTGGAGACAAGTAGGGGCATGCTCATCGAAGTGACAGAGGACGGGGTCAGATGTCAGCGCCGCCTTGAGGGTGTCGAAAGCGATGTCGCAATCGTTCGTCCAAGTGAAGGCTGTGCCCGATGTCAGTAGCTTGTGCAGTGGCGACGCGATGGACGCGAAGTCGCGGATAAAGCGGCGAAAATAAGACGCTAGGCCCAGAAAACTGCGTAATTGCTTGTGATTTTCGGGGCGAGGAAAACGTGTCACAGCAGTCACTTTGTCAGGATCCGGTCGAACGCCATCTTTACTAACAAGGTGGCCCAACACTATGATGTTCTTTCTGGCGAAGTGACATTTTTTAGTATTAAGTTGAAGCCCAGCGTTAGAAATGCACGTCAAAACTTCGTCCAGTCGCTCAAGATGCTGACGGAAAGTGGAAGAAAAAATGACAATGTCATCCAGATAACATAAGCAGGTTTTCCACTTAAGGCCACGAAGAACTGTGTCTATCATACGCTCAAACGTTGCCGGAGCGTTGCATAAACCGAAGGGCATTACATTAAACTCATAGAGGCCATCGGGCGTTGCAAAGGCCGTCTTGTCCTTGTCCGCTTCGTGCATGGGTATTTGCCAGTACCCTGACCGGAGATCGAGACTTGAGAAATATTCAGCGCCCTGGAGGGAGTCGAGGGCATCATCAATTCGCGGCATCGGATATACGTCTTTGCGCGTGACCTTATTAAGTGCCCGATAATCGACACAAAATCGTACCGAGCCGTCCTTCTTCCGGACCAGGACAACAGGCGACGACCAAGAACTGGACGACGGCCGAATGATGTCGCGTTTCAGCATGTCGGTGACGTTGTCCTCGATGATCTTGCGCTCTGCGGAAGACACGCGGTATGGTCGACGGCGTACGATCGAATTGCCCTCGGTTTCGATGCGGTGCACTGCGACGGAAGTGCGCCCCAAAAACTTGGAGTGGACGTCGAAGGAAGCACTGTGTTTTCGAAGCAGTGCGAAGAGATCTTCCTTCTGCGCCGCAGGGAGATCAGGATTGATGGTGGCAGTTAACGCTGTGGTCGTCGCATGGTCATCATTAGCAGCAGGCGAGAGTAGTGGATCTGCGTGAAGAGGCGTCAGGGCAAGAGGTTCAGTGTCAGCAAAGCAGGCCACAACGGTACCTTGGGACAGAAGAAATGGCCGAGATGTAGTGTTGCGTGCTGTGACCAACGCTCGGCTGTCATGAAACCTGACCAAGCTAGGCGCAATTACAATGCCACCAGATATCCAGCGATCGCATGGGGCGAGAAACACGTCACCATTAAGGATGGTATCAGACGTCAATGTCACAACATTCTCATTGCCAGGTGAAATGGAGCAATCGGCCGCCGTGACTAAACGCAGTTTTCGAGCATCGTCATCAGATGAAAATTCCGTGTCCGTCATATGAACTACTCGCTGATGACAAGATATTACGGCCGACGCTGAAGAAAGAAAGTCCCATCCTAAGATAAGTTCGTGGGTACATGACGACAGCACGAGAAACGGAATGTGATGAAGTATGCCATCGATGAAAACTCGCGCTGTGCACACACCAACGGGCTGAACAAGAACTTCATTGGCACACCGAAGGGGAGGTCCAGTATACGGCGTTTTTACTTTTCGCAAGCGTGAACACAGTTCAATACTAATGACGGAAAGCGCTGCACCCGTGTCTACCAATGCCTGAGTCCATACACCTTCAACACATACCAACAGTACATTTGAGGGCCGCTGCGGAGGAGTTTCACATAGCCCGAATGATGCAGCTTTCCCTCCCGAAGCTGCACTATTTAGTTTTCCGGGCGATGGCCCGGGGACGAATTAGCTGGTCGAAGGGGAGAAGACGAGCGGCGCATCGGTGACGGAGAGCGGCGACGGGGGAAACGAGAAGCACCGGCACCGTCGAGGCTCTGCGGAGATGGTGAGCGACGTTCATAACTTCGGTAGGAGCGACCATGTTGCTGTACCGCAGCACGAAACTCGTCTCTTTCATAGGAGTCGTAGCCCCGTCTTTCGTCCTGTTGACGGCGTCGGCAAAACCTGGAAATATGGCCACGGACTCCACAATAATAGCAAACTGGCCGAGGAGGGCGCCAGGCGTTGGCAGGCGGAAGCGACGTTCGTGGTGACAGAACATTCACCGAACCGTGCATTGTGGTCGCGTGGGGTTGTGTCTGTTGAGAAGGTGCGAAAGCTGCAACCTGGGCGTAAGTTGGCGTAGGTAGAGGGTCATGCCTGGGAACTTCCGCACACGTCATGGCAACAAGTTCTTCCCTGACGATGTTGCGAAGGCTGCTGCCAGAAGACGTCGTACGGAGCTCAAGTGGGCAAGACATAGCTTGTGCTTGAAGCTCCTCACGTATGATGGAACGAATCAACGCGCGTAGCTCGGTGTCATTGGTTGCGCTCAGATGAGTTGTGTCAGGCTGCAGACGTAGTAGATGGAGTTCATCAAGGCGCTGACACGTGGCGACGACTTCTGAGACTGTAGTGGGGTTCTGCACTGCAAGGGCATTGAATGCCGCAGCCCCAATGCCTTTGAGCAGGTGGCGGACCCTGTCATTCTCCGTCATTGAGTTGTTCACGCGGCGACAAAGGGCGAGGACATCTTCTATGTAAGAAGTGTAGGACTCGCCGGTTTGCTGAACACGCTCGGCTAACTTCTTTTTGGCGATGTCTGAGCGGATTGAAGGGTTCGCGAAAATCTGCCGCAACTGGTGTTTAAATGAGGTCCAATCCACGAAGTCCAGCTCGTGGTTAAAAAACCAAGTCTTGGCTACACCCGTCAGGTAGAAGGCGACGCGAGTGAGTTTGGCAGAGTCGTCCCAGTGGTTGAGTGCACTCACGCGCTCATACTGCTCCAGCCAGTCTTCAACATCGTCCCCACGAAGGCCAGCGAACACCGGTGGATCCTTCTGGGGTGTGGTGACCAAACAAGAAGGAGTTCCCGTTGGGGCAGGCGTCGCAGATGCGCCAGGGTTGGAGCGCTCGTCTTGCGACATTGCTGAGGTCTGTTGGCGCAAACGGCGACCTGAACGGAGCTCCAGGGGTGTGTTGTAGCGGAAGTCGTAGGGGCACCAGTACAGCGAGAGGACTGAGGGACCAGCCAGCACAATCCACCACTTGTGAGACAACGTTCAGGCCGCAAGACTCTTCTTTATTGCCCTCGAGCCTCAGCCCCACTACTCAGACCCAAGCGGTGATGATGAGTATATACAGGTGAGAAGATGGCAAGTATGAAGAATGCTCACAATATGCATGTTTTTGCTTCTGCTCAGGTATTTTTAGTTTTGATGCGTAGTGTAGATGTTTTTATAAAAAACCTCAATATTGGTCTAGGAGACGTTATTTTCTTTACATTGAAGGTCTTTATCTAGAAAACTCCTTGTAGCAGAGCGACAAAAATTGCGCATTACCTTCTTCGCATGATTATCTACTACAATGCTGAATCTTATATTTATATATTTTTTCAGTAAAGAGATATCTTCGGGCTAAATTAAAGAAAACACCGGACAATGAAAACTTCTGACGACAATTAAAAAAAAAACATTTTTCATATTTCTCAAACTTTGTCCACTTATTGTCCTCCACATCAGCTTTCATAATCATTGAAAACATGTTGCATAATGTCGTTGCACTAATAGTTACGACCCCTCCAATGAGACCCTTGGGCAAGGATTGGCAATTCCGACTTCTTGCCCAACAAGTGTATAAAATGCAGGCAGGATTGAATTGCTTTTTTATTAAAAAGCCAGCAGGTACCGAACAAGGTGTCGCCGGCACTGCAGACGTTAATTTTGAAATTATTTGGTCACTGCAGCGGCCACGAGTGCGGGGCTACCGAGCAGGCGCGCGCGCACCCGAGATGCTCGTTGTAAGAGACGGCGCAGTGAGAGCTCGTTTTCGCGTCCTCAGACCGACTGAGTTCGAAACAGCAACGCCTCTCCGGTGACTTGAACGCACGTGCACTGGAGCTTCGCTATTCTATCCGCCCTCTGTTCGCATCGCAGCTAGGCGCTGATAACAAGGCAGATATGGAAGCAGGATGAGAACTCTATAAGGGAGCTATGAGCGCTCGCTTCACGCACGCTGCTGCCAGAGAAACTGCGCTGCGCCAGTTGCGATCAGTGGAAAGCATTTACGTGGCGCTCCAGTGGCAAAGCAAAATATGGAATGTCAAAGGAAAGAAAAGCAAAACTATCGGTAACCGGATGCGCTTGCCTATCTTAGATGTCGGCAGCAGACGGCCTGAACTAGCCGCGCGTTCAGAGCGCTGTTCACACTTCATTCGGCGCGGATAGTTCTTGTGCTTTGCTCTTACTCTACTCCTCCTGTGCGTCTCATGGCGAGAAAGTATAGCTCGGAATGAGTGTATTGTGGAGACTACCTTTCGAAGCACAAGAAGCTCAAAGTAGTACTCACACGAATTTTTAAAAATTTCGGATTGTTGCTCTAAATAAAAATACTGGTGTCTAGAAACCTAAAACGACTATTGTGGTGCCTGGGAATGCATCGTATATATTTTAATTAGCGCCACCTTAAAAAGAGACTTTCGGTTTAGATATTGAGGGGGCGGCTTCTCAGTGTCGTTTCATAGCATTGTGACGTCACGGAGATACAGAAACTCGCGACGTACTAGCAGCAAATTCGTCATCTGCTCGTGGTGCACATAAACAACGATGAGTGAATTGTCGTCCTGCGACCCTGGCAGTGATTTCTGCGATTTAGGCTTCATGCAGGACGCAGAACTCGCATACTCGGGGGAACTGTCTTGACTCGTCGGGATAATGTCCTTGCAGTGGAGCTGGCTTGCAGATGCTCAGCGACGAAAACTTCAAAGTCAAATTAAAATATTTTATACGTGTTCTCCGACTCCAGTGTGTGGACAGCGTTGACACTGCACACCAACGAAGCAAAAAATGTCCCCTTTGCGATGTCTCAAAATAATGTCAGTACTCCTTTAATTATTGCAAAGAAGCCAAAATTTCGTAGAGTTATGCAAGCAAAATATTATTGGCCAGTCTCGGCCTGATATATACACATATAGGTGCTACCGGTAAGCAAGAACGTAATCCAGGCTAAGCGAAGTTTCTTTGATATCGAGCCCGCGTTCTGTTGAAAGGGTGAATGATCTGCAGTAAATTTAGGCGGTTATCGGGAAAACATACTTGTTACTTACGAAAAATTACTGAGCGCGAGAAAAAAAACGTAACACACAACAATATTTTTTATCAGTATGCACCAACTAGGCCCTCAAGAAGTTCTATGATACTTGCTACTACGTGCGTAAAAGGCTCTGCGTTACATTCCTGTATTTGACTATCGCTAGTATTGCCATGACGTATATTCTGCATTGAATATGTAATGCCCCATACTTGTGCTAACCTTGACGCCTTTATAGGAGAACATTCCTCAGCAAGCTTTTATATCAACAGCGTCATTTTCAATGCGGCACTGTGAAACTGTTCAAGCCAGCGGGTAAAATTGCTGCCCAGCAGACATCGGTACCACTTTAATTATTGTATTTTAAGCTATTATTAAATTTCTATATAAGTAACACTTCTTGAAAGTTAGTTCGATACTGTTAACTGGTCATCATGCCTTTCCACGTGTATCGATGTAGCTTAGCGAACAGGTCTGTTCGCTGTGACCAGATTGTTATAATCTTGGTTGAGCTGTAACTGGTGACCCGGTACATGGGTACCACTTGAATTATTGCATCCTAAGCTCTTAATATATTAGGGGCGTAGCTCCTCTTAGTCTAACCTTGTCACGTCTCCGTTGTCCGGCGTATCTCCCGGCAGCCGGCAGTAAACGGCAGTATCTGTCCGGTGGTTGTTAGTGGTGTGCGGCGTGACCACCCTTACTGCGCATGCGCATACCCTCTCCACACACCTCCTCTCCACTCCCCCTCACCATTCCCCCATGTCCTCTACCCCTCTCCCTTTTCCCTCTCCACTCACCCTCTCCACTTCCCCTCTTTCCATACTCCACTTCCCCTCTCCCATACCCCTCCCCACTTCCCCTCTCCACTTCCCCTCTCCCCTTCCCCTCCCCCTTCCCCTCTCCCATAACCAGTCTTAAAAACGGAGGGGGCGTGCACACGTGAAGGCGCCCTAAAGACAATGCGCTGCGACAGTACGTGATATGTATCACCCTCTCCTCTCCTACGCTTCCCCCTCTTTCTCCTCTCCTACTGTCCCCCCCCCCTATCTTGCCTCGCGGCGCAGCGGCGCCGACGCAGGCAGCGTCGCGAGGCAGCGTCGCGGCAGCGTCTTGATTGAAAAAACCGACCTCTTGCGCTGCACAACCGTTCACTGACCACCCCGTATATATAGGCACTGGATTTTGACCTCCAAGGTAGTGCGTGTGTGCGATTGCTCCTGTGCGTGATTAAACAATGAAAATTCACAGCGTACATGTAAAATTAAAGTGAGCGGCAAGTCGTCATAACTCTCATCGAACCTTTAGTATAAACGCGCCCGATCTCACGTCGGTGATGATGTACTGGGCAGAATTCACGGAAGATTCACGGTTTACCGATGAACCTCCGCAGCTTCGCCCACTGATCATCATTCACTCCGTGGATATGCTGTGATTTTTTCCATATAAGGAACACTTCTTGAAAGTTAGTTCGATACTGTAAACTGGTCATCATGCCTTTCCACGTGTATCGACGTAGCTTAGCGAACAGGTGTGTTCGCTGCGACCAGATTGTTATAACCTGGGTTGAGCTGTACCTGGTGACCCGGCACAGTCGGATATGAGACTTTCTGGAAGAAAGATGCTGGTTATAAATGCTTCCGCGCGTCTTATTTCTCATGAGTTGAAGCTTCACCCACAAAGACTGTGGGCAACGCGCTGCGCAGGCCACGCCGCGATGTGTAAGAAGCTTCGCGACTATTTTAGAACGTTCCATTAAGATTGCGCGCCGCACGCGAATGTTCCAGCTTTGTCGAGAGATAACGCCGCCACCAGCAATATCGCTTGAAAGTTCAATAGCGTCTGTATAAAAGCCGACGCGCTTGACCGCTTGTCAGTTGATCGATGGTCGACGCTCTGTTCGCCGCTATCAGTGTATTGCTGTAGTTTGACTTTCAGTCTCCCGGCCACAAGTTCGGCCAAATAAAGAGTTTTATCTCGGACGTGCTGATTGCTGCCTTCGTCGACGTCACGACCACGTGACAATACTTTAATTCTACATCATCAACGTCGCGGCAGAGGAACATCACTTAGTCGGGTGTTCGTCAGGCTGGGCGAGACAAGCGCCCTAGCCGAAACATTTGCTATTGAGGCAGCCGATTTCGACGAGTGTTCATGAATGAACGTATCTCTCTCCATTGTGATTGTGCGATTCTTATTTTTCCTCGAGCTCTGTTTCTTTGTTTGCTTTTCCAGGTTACCGTTGCGGCTGGCTACGTCCATTCAGACCGTCAAAGACTTCAAAAAAGTGAGCACGCATTTCTTGGCGATTTCTCGTCTTTGTTCTGGGAAATAGCGTTGACGTACCTGCATGAGCTGTCCCTTACAAATATTTCTGCTGCCCTCATTTTTCGCTCTGAGATACTTGTGGTGTTTTCTGTTTTTTTTAAAGAGCGAAGTCTACTTTAAGTGAAACTGAGAAAAACGCAGTTCTTTGGTGCTGGATGCTGCTACAACAATTGTTTGTCGATGTTCTCCTGTCACCAAAATACCCCAGACCTATATTGCGGCTAAAATCTATACATCGCGCTATTGTCGGTATTCAGGAGTAAAATTTCGATTTGGCTCTTTTAGATTCCAGGATATCTTTTGCTTGAATTGGCCGCGCAAAAGAAGTATAAAGGCAGCGAATGAACGACACAGCAATATATTGCCACAAAATTAATACCATCTTCTGCATGCTTTCGTCGGTGGCGTCGTTTGTTTCACGGGCGCAATGGCGATGACTTGACTTGACTTGAAGAACGAGTAGTCCTTTCTGGAAACAGGCGCACAATCGTGGACTGTAGGCAGCGTTCTCTTGTTCCTGGCATCTGTTGAAGGCCCCCCAAAAAAGCTCAAGTTCTTCTGAGATTTTTATCTGGTTTTATGCCGTTCCCTTTGGGATCACTACTTCTTCTTTTTCTTCAAGAAATAGATCGTTGCCAATATTTTTCGTTCAGCTGTTTTTCATTTCAAACTTACCGTCTTGGAGCGAAAGAATAGGACATGATACTGTATAGAGTAAAACTCAAAAGAGAAAAAAAAACACTAACAGACGGGCAGGACTAGGAAAGTCGGCATCTTACTCCGTCCATTCGAGTTCTGCTCTATAATATCATGTCCTTCAATGGGTAACAACTCGCCCAATAAAAAAAAACAGTTGGCATATCCCACGTACCGTGGGAATCGATGTTATGCGAAGCATGCGCCGGAGGGTGACTGTGGCGTAATTTTTCACGTTGAGCGACTGAGAACGTTATGAAATGACGCTGGAGAAATGTGGATGTGGTATACGCACACTCATTGGCGGAAAGTCGCATATGTATCATATAACCAGTTGTTTACAGTTGCGTAACGATGCCAACGATGCATGTGTGTTACCAACACCAGAAGCGGTAAGCTGAAATGTAGTGCTTATATTCTTCAATACTGGGTAGCGCGAATCCGAACGGGACAAAGAAGGAACACAGATACACAGGACAGGCGTTACCTGCAACTAAGCTTCATTTAGGAAAGTTTCCCTAGATATATGACACGCAGCCGAGTGGCAGGCGCAGGCGCAACAGTTGCAGTTGTTAGTTGCATTAGAGTTGTTATGCTTATACTTGTCCGTAATGACGGAGAACGCACGCACGTTTCACGAACCTAGGTGTATGTGTAGGAGGGATTCTTGACAGTTCTTGAACGAGGTCATCATCACCGTGATCAGTGAGCACCAGCAGCTGGACCGGACTTGTTATCGGATCCGTTCGTGATCCCGGCTACGAGGGGTCTAAACGCTGAGACAGACGGTACGATTTTCCTTCCGATGCGAAGTCCGATGTGGCGGTGCGGCTGGTGTACAGCTGGTGGAAATCCTGGATGCCTCTTACGATGAAATGATCTATGATGCCTCCTGTCCTGGACGTGGCAGCGAGGTCTTTTGATGCCCTGTACCCATCCAAACCGTCTTTCACGTAGTATAAGGGCCAGGTGTTGTTGGGTCTTGATAAATCAATGTTGAAGTCACCGGTAATGATGAGAGGCCTGGTTCTCTCGGCAGATTTATTGTAGAGAAGTATTCACCCCGGTTGTTCTGTAATTCACTTAGTCCACGATGATGACCACGTGGACGAGTGGATGGTAGTTGAGCGTCATCCAGGTGTGTTCTGTCTTCATCGTCCCTCACTTTCCTTGCGTCGACCGCGGTGGTGTAGCGGTTACGGTGCTCGGCTGCTGACCCGAAGGTTGCGGGTTCGATCCCGGCCGCGGCGCTCGCATTTCGATGGAGGCAAAATTCTAGATGCCCGTGTACTGTGCGATATCGGTGCACGTTAAAGAATTCCAGATGGTCAAAGTTTGCGGAGCTCTTCGCTATGGCGTCTTTCATATTGATAGCGTGGTTTGAGACATAAAACCACAACAATTATTATCACTTTCCTTGCGTGTCAATGTGAGTGTGAGACTTTATCACCTGTGGCACGTGCCCGCATAACATGAACTCTGATATGCGGGTATGCGCCACACGTGACTGAGAGAAAGGGTTTCGTAACGTACTCGGCAGGTATTTTTTGCGTTATTTATGTCACAACCAGTGAATCGTGTTCGTCATACACTGATCTCCTGCTATGCCAATTTTGGTATACTACGAGTTATGGAGATGACCAGGAGAGCGCCCAGACGTAGGCGGCTAGATAGATAGATAGATACGCAGATAGAAACGGCCAAAGTGCCTGAGGTTCGCTAAGAAATGCTTCGCATTTAAAATCGGCAGTTCCCACGCGTTGTGGGAAACGGTTTCATGCAAAGCACTCAGCGAGTACTACTATGCTGTATTTTATGGCTTTGAGCCAAACGTTACGAGGTGGATCGATGTGTTTTTGTAAGCTCAGTAGCTGTGTGCACATTGTGGGTTTACCAGGGACGTCGACAATGTGTAACCCTGTGTGCGACAGCGGGACATATACGTCCCACTTTTCAGTCTGCAGAAAAAAATTCCTTCCGCGTCCAGAGTTGCCAGTTCCGCTTTTAATAAGCGGACTTGGGCTTCTTTTTTCTCCGAGTCGCTTCTGGAATTTTCCAGTGGCTTGCCGCGTTTTTTGGGCTTATTTGCATTTTCCAGCAAATATAGTTATTTTAGGGATCATCACGTTCTCCAGTAGCGCGTTTGTCGATGACTTTGTGTTGTTGAATGTTGAAGTCAAACATACGTTGGGGAAATCAACAAGTAGCGCTGATCATGCACTGGCAAACGCATATTCAACTGAACGGAGACTACCCTGGAGTAGACCTGTGCGCTGGTCCCAAGATCAACGGCGGCGGCGCGCCGGTGTTTCCACCTCCGGTGGCGGCGCGTCATCGGCGCGGGGATAATCGGATCGGCGGCGGTGTGGCACAGGGGAAGGGGGAGGGCGAATTCTACAATTGGTGGGGAGAGAAATTTGTCCCTCAAATTTTGAAAAAAATTGTTTCACCGAAAGGACTAAGTTGTGAATGCGAAAGCAACATGTCGTAATGTTATGCGAACTAAGGCTAGCAGCTCACTCTTTTTGATTTGATCTCACGTAACTATACAAAACGCTGCTGTATTGGAATACGGCCGCTTCCGGGAGAGAAGCGGTTTTCGTGCAGTTTGTCGTATCATTGGTCACAGGACGAAGCGTTGAGATCACAGCGCCTAGAAGGGTATACGAGCTGTTTGCTGATGTCTGCCGAGATAGCGCGCGCGCCTGCGCTCGCGACCACGCCCTTATAGCCAGAGTTCACTGCTGCTGCTCGAGCCACGCAGCACCCCTCCCCCGGCGTCTCTTCCGGCTCCTTCAACGGGCGGGGCGTTTCCTTTCTGGTTGGGGGGCAATGAACGGCAGCCCTCGCACGCGGGCTGATTTTATCGCATGCGCCCTCCGTGCGATGGAGGTGGCCAGCTTGTTTCATCTATAATTCAGCCGTGTTTAGGGCTCGCCAGCGCTCGCCAGCATTTACTTGTGGGTAGAACATACGACGCGCGGAGCGATGTTATCGATTGGGACTTTATATGTAGCATGACCGCGACAGTGAAAACCTGTCGAGAGCGTCTATATAACTGCTATCGCAGTCAAAAAAATATACAAAACCCGTGGGCTCGCTTTTTTTCTGAAGAGCTGAAATTGACTCCGCTATAAAGAGTTTGTCCGTTCGAAGAATCAACTATACCAGCGCCTTTTCCATTGGTTTAGTTCTCGCTTTCACTGCCCTTCTTACAGGCGATATCTCCTCGCCACTTATTTCTTCATAATGCCAGCGCACAATGTCAGCACTAAGCGTTGAGATTATCAGGCTTTCGCGCTTGTCGGCTACACCCTCATGTCTCCGCTTGCGCAGTCGAAAACGTACAAAATGGAGCGAAATCAGCTGATCGTGCACGATGTTCATGCGAGACAAGGAAGAACAGGTGGCCGACTGCATGGCAAAGCAGGGTGGAAGACAATTCGCAACTGATATCCCTCGTATATGGACAAATCGAGCGCTTATTTTCTCACGAGGTCACTTGAACAGACTGCTGGCGTCACGAATAGCGAGCAAAAGACGAGAAAGCCAGGAGAGAATAACGCGCTCGTTCTTTGTATTTTCAGAGGTAATTAGGGGCCCTTTAAGAAGGCAGGGCGTGCAAAGATGAACCCAGAAGAGTCATAACACCACAAACGCCGCTAACAACTGAAAAATCATGCAGCGGCGGAAAAGAAGGTAGACACAAATATTTATCTGCGCATTCCCAGGCAAAATGCGATGCCTATAAATCAGGTGTGCGTGGTGGTCTACGTGGGAAATACCTCTTCACTCTCTTGACTTCTCTTTTGTGTCCGTGTTTGCACGTCCCGTCATTTTAACATGAATACCTACCAACTAGGTCAGCCATCTGTTCTTCTGTTTTTCATTGCCATTTACTTCTATATTTATTTATCAATTTACTCCAGTATAAATGAAAGAAAAAAGGTGTACTAACGCACCGATATATATAATAATTATATTTTATTTATCTATGCACAGTGTTGTATGACATACTGCTGCTAATTAAAAACAAACACACAAAAGAGAGACGAAGAGGACGACAAATGGGCGGCACTTCCAACTGATTTATTTCAAGCATGAAACATAGCAATATACACATGTGACACACACATATAGCGGTGCTAACAACACTAGTACAATCACTCTTGTATGAAGAAACGTATGTGTAATCAGTCACGAAGATGAGAATATGAAAAAAAGAAAAGTATTTACAAAAATTTCTCGCAGAAAAAGTATATACGATTTACCCACAAACGTGGGAAAAGCAAAGAAAAAGAAAAAAAATATATACAGAAAACGCTAGCAGAAGAAAGTGTATACAATTCAGTCAAAAATGGGGGGGGGGGGGAAAGCAGGGAAAAAAAAGTATTTCAAGAAAGCAATGCAACGATTCGGATACATATACTGAAGCGTGAGATGATTTCTTTGATGGACTTGAATACACCGTAATAAAGCAAGAATGTGTCAGAATCTCTGAGAATGTTGTGGATATGTTAATGGTTTATGCTAGGCAATAGGAATTGCTTTAGTGCCACTGAACATTTGTCAGCATTTACTTCTTCAGGCATTGCTCTGGGCACTTGATTCTACTCCAGGATGGCCAAATGAAGAAAAGAAAAACGAAGTATATTGTCACGTGGTCGTGACGTCGACGAAGACAACAGTCAGCACGTCCGAGATGAAACTGTTTATTTGGCCGAACTTGTGGTCGAGAAACTGAGAACGAGAACTAGAGCAATACACGCTGTACAATGATAGCGGCGAACAGGGCGTCGTCCGTCGATCAACTGACAAGCGGTCAAGCGCGTCGGCTTTTATACAGGCGCTACGGAACTTTCCAGCAATATCGCTGGTGGCGGCGTTATCTCTCGACAAAGCAAGAACATTCGCGTGCGGCGCGCAATCTTAACAAAACGATCTACTAAAATCGTGAAGCTTCTCGAACACTGCATCGCGGCCAGCGTCGAGCGTTGATAACCGTCCTTGCTGGTCAAACTCGAACACATCAAAATAAAAGAAGAAGCGGGCGTGGCATTGCCCCCCTCTGAAAAAGCATCGTCCCGATGCTTGCAACAGAACATGGAAAGGGAATAACAAGTGCATACACAAATAAATTACAATAAAAAAGGAAAAAAGTAGAGTCCCCAGGTTCGCTAACGCGAAAAAACGGCTTAAGGCGCACGACATCGACGACTTCAGGTCGTGCGCGGCGTCGCTGGGAGTTCGTAATGCCGTCCGGGACGACCTCGTATTCAAGAGCGCCGTGACGTCGAAGCACTTTGTATGGGCCGAAGTATCGCCGAAGAAGTTTTTCACTGAGCCCACGACGGCGTATCGGCGTCCAGACCCACACACGGTCACCGGGTTGGTACTCCATGTGGCGTCGTCGAAGATTATAGTGACGGCTGTCGACCCTCTGCTGGTTCTTGATGCGCAGGCGGGCGAGCTGTCGAGCTTCTTCGGCGCGTTGCAAATGGGCGGCAACGTCGAGATCGTCTTCGTCGGTGGCGGTTGGTAGTATTGCGTCGAGCGTCGTTGCCGGGCTCCTTCCGTAGACCAGCTTGTACGGCGTCATTTGCGTCGTTTTTTGCGTGGTCGTGTTGTATGCGAAAATCACATACGCAAGGATGGCATCCCACGTCTTGTGTTCGATGTCAACATACATGGCCAGCATGTCGGCGATGATCTTGTTTAGGCGCTGGGTGAGGCCATTGGTCTGTGGGTGGTACGCTGTGGTCCGGCGGTGGCTTGTTTGGCTGTATCTCAGTATTGCCTGAGTTAGGTCAGCAGTAAATTCTGTACCTCTGTCGGTGATGAGGACCTCTGGGGCGCCATGACGCAGGACGATGTTCTCAACGAAGAACTTCGCTACCTCGGCGGCACTGCCTCTGGGTAGGGCCCTTGTCTCAGCGTAGCGAGTGAGGTAGTCGGTAGCTACGACGATCCATTTGTTTCAGGTATTGGACGTCGGGAACGGCCCCAGTAAGTCCATCCCAATTTGCTGGAACGGCCGTCGAGGTGGCTCGATAGGCTGCAGAAGTCCGGCTGGCCTAGTCGGCGGTGTCTTGTGTCGCTGACGGTCCCGGCAGGTCTTGACGTAGCGAGTTACGTCGGCGACAAGGCGCGGCCAGCAGTACTTTTCCTGTATTCTTGCGAGCGTGCGAGAAACGCCCAGGTGTCCAGACGTCGGGTCGTCATGCAGAGCCTGGAGGACCTCTGGTCGCAATGTCGAGGGCACTACGAGAAGGGAATCGGCTCGAAGCGGCGAGAAGTTCTTCTTAAGGAGAACACCGTTGCGCAAGAAAAACGACGTCAGTCCTCGGGTGAATACCTTGGGAACAACGGTGGTCCTGCCCTCGAGGTATTCCACAAGGCCCCTGAGATCTGGGTCCGCTCGCTGTCGTTCGGCGAAACCTTCGGCACTTATGGTTCCCAAGAAGCAGTCATCCTCCATGTCGTCCTGCGGCGGTGGTTCGACGGGGGCGCGGGACAGGCAGTCAGCGTCGGAGTGTTTCCTTCCGGACTTGTAAACGACGGTTATATCAAATTCTTGAAGTCGTAGGCTCTACCGTGCAAGGCGACCTGAAGGGTCCTTCAAGTTAGCTAGCCAACACAAGGGGTGGTGGTCGCTCACAACTTTGAAGGGCCGGCCGTAGAGGTAGGGGCGAAACTTCGATGTAGCCCAGATGATGGCCAGGCACTCCTTTTCTGTTGTGGAGTAGTTGATTTCTGCCTTTGATAGCGACCGGTTAGCATAACTGAGGACCCTTTTGAATCCGTCGGTCTTCTGCACAAGGACGGCGCCGAGTCCTACGCTGCTTGCGTCGGTGTGGATTTCCGTATCGGCGTATTCGTCGAAATGCGCAAGTATGGGAGGCGTCTGCAGGCGTCGTTTCAGTTCTTGAAATGCTTGAACTTGCGACGTTTCCCACCTGAATTCGACGTCGGCCTTCGTGAGTTGCGTCAGTGGCTCGGCGATCCGTGAAAATTCCTTGACGAAACGTCTGTAATAGGCGCACAAGCCGAGAAAACGGCGTACGGCCTTCTTGTCGGTGGGCGTCGGGAAGTCAGCGATGGCAGCTGTTTTCCGCGGGTCCGGGCGAACACCATCCTTGCTGATCACGTGACCCAAGAACAAGAGCTCCTCGTACGCGAAGCGGCACTTTTCAGGCTTCAAGGTGAGTCCGGAGCTCTTGATTGCTTGAAGTACAACTTCAAGGCGCCGAAGGTGTTCGTCGAAGTTTGAGGAAAACACAACGACGTCGTCCAAGTACACGAGACACGTCTGCCACTTCAAGCCGGCCAGTACTGTATCCATAACCCGTTGAAAAGTCGCAGGTGCCGAGCAAAGACCAAAGGGCATGACCTTGAACTCAAACAGGCCGTCTGGTGTTATGAAAGCAGTCTTTTCTCGGTCTCTCTCGTCGACTTCTATTTGCCAGTAACCGGTCTTGAGGTCCATCGACGAAAAGTACTTTGCGTTGTGTAATCGATCCAGGGTGTCGTCTATCCGGGGAAGGGGATACACGTCCTTCTTCGTGACTTTGTTCAGGCGACGATAATCGACGCAAAAACGTAGAGTCCCATCCTTCTTCTTCACTAGCACCACCGGGGATGCCCACGGACTCTTCGACGGCTGGATGATGTCGTCGCGTAGCATTTCGTCGACCTGTTTTTTCACGGCCTCGCGTTCTCGCGTCGAAACTCTGTACGGGCTCTGACGGAGTGGTCTGGCGCTGTCCTCTGTTATGATGCGATGTTTCGCCACGGGAGTCTGCCTAATTCTTGACGACGAGGAAAGCAGTCCTTGTATTGCAAGAGCAGGGTTTTGAGCTGTTCTTGTTTGTGCTTCTGAAAGCTGGGATTGATGTCGAAAGCTGGTTGCTGCGCTTTATTCGTCGGAGTAGGCTCGGGAGAATCGGTGAGGCCGAAAGCATTGCTGGCTTCTACGATTTCTTCGATGTAGGCGACCGTCGTGCCTTTGCTCACGTGCTTGTACTCGTTGCTGAAATTCGTGAGCATAACTGTTGCTTTCCCTGCCCGCAGCTCTGCTACTCCTCTTGCGACGCAAATCTTGCGGTTAATCAGGTGGTGCTTGTCGCCTTCAACAACGCCTTCCAGGTCTGCTGATTTCTGAGTGCCGACGGAAATGATGACGCTGGAGCGAGGGGAATGGTGACCTGGTCTTCCAGCACATTCAAGGCGTGCTTTCCTGGCGGAGTGTGCGGCGGTAGTGCCTTTTCCGTGGACAGTGTTATTGACTTAGACCTCAGGTCGATGATTGCACCATGAAGGCCTAAGAAGTCTATACCAAGGATGACATCTCTCGAGCAACGCGGCAGGATTACGAAGTTCGCGGGATAAATCCGGTTGTTAATGGTGAGTCTCGCTGTGCAGATTCCTTCCGGCATTACGAGGTGACCTGCAGCTGTCCGGATTTCAGGGCCTTCCCAGGCTGTCCTAACTTTCTTCAGCTTCGTGGCGAACGGTCCACTGATGACAGAATAGTCGGCTCCGGTGTCGACGAGGGCTGTGACGCTGTGGCCGTCGATAAGAACGTCGAGGTCGCTAGTTCGTCGTCTTGCGTTGCAGTTAGGTCGTGGCGTCGGGTCACGGCTACGTCGGTTTGTTCCGCTGCTTCCACGTTGCGTCGTCAGGTCTACTTCGGTCCGCGAGATTTCGTCGTCAGGGGTTCGCGTCGTGTCCTGAAGCCTTCGTCGTGACAGCGGCGTCGGCGGCGGAGGGTCTTCGGTATTTCGTCGTACAGCAACCGCACCTAAATCGGTTGCTGCCCTTAGTTTTCCGGATGCAGGCTAGGTGACCGGCCCCGGGTTGGGCCAGTGTATGGTCGGCGTTGGGGAGAGGCGTAGGGCCTGGCGACGGCGATCGGGAAGGTCCTCGGGGTGTCCACTGCGCTCCTACCAGATAGTCGGCGATGTCACGTGGTCGTTCACCCTGCTGTGGATGCGGCGCGTCGACGGCGAACCCACTCAGTCCCATCTGTCGACAATGGCAGCGGCGGTAGGTGTGGCTGGCTTCTCCGCAGTGGTAGCAGAGTGGACGATGGTCGGGGCCGCGCCAAACGTCGGTCTTCCTCGGCGTGTATCGCTGACCGGCTGGCGGGCGGTATGACGTCGGTGATGGCGGCGGTGGTGCCTGGCGGCGGAACTGCTGGTGCGGCGCGGCGTCGGGGGCGTTGGGTCGGGCTGCAGCAGCATAGCTCATTGCTTGCAGCTGCGGCGGTGCCGGCTGAGGAACACCCAGTGACTGTTGGATTTCCTCGCGTACAACGTCCGCAATCGACGTCACTTCGGACTGTGCAAAAGGTGCGAGCTTTCGCAGCTCCTCTCGCACGATGGCTCGGATCGTTTCACGCAGGTCATCGGAGCAGATTGGTTGAACGTCTGCGTATGCTGGCGTCGAACGGCGATTGAATTGTCGGGTACGCATCTCCAGCGTCTTTTCAATTGTCGTCGCTTCGGAGATGAATTCCTGGACAGTCTTGGGTGGGTTCCGCATGAGCCCAGCGAAGAGCTCCTGCTTAACTTCTCGCATGAGAAGGCGAACTTTTTTTTCTTCAGGCATGGTAGGGTCTGCGTGGCGAAACAGCCTGGTCATCTCTTCCGTGAAGAGCGCCACGTTTTCGCGCGGCATCTGCACGCGGGTCTCGAGCAGAGCCTCAGCCCTCTCTTTGCGGACGACGCTCGTGAATGTGGTGAGGAACCTGTCACGAAAAATGTCCCACGTTGTCAGGCTTCGCTCTTGGTTCTCGAACCAGGTCCGAGCGGCGTCTTCCAGAGCGAAATAGACATGCCGTAGCTTGTCTTCCGTGGTCCAGGCATTAAAAACGGCGACTCGGTCGTAGGCTTCGAGCCAGCGTTCCGGGTCTTCGAACGACGATCCGCGGAAGGTTGGCGGCTCCTTGGGCGTCCGGAGAAGGATCGGTGCGGGCGGCACAGCGTCTGTCATCGTCGCTGTGGTCGAGGTTAGGATCTTTGTTTGCCGGGTCTTTTCAGGTAGAGGCCCGTGCTCTGGCGGTAGACCTTGTTGCCTGCGGCTTGCTCGACGATCCGGATTTTCTTTGCTGTCGTCCTCCTCGCAGCTTGGGCTTGGGTCAGCGCTTCGCGGGGGCGTCCGGATCATGGAAGAAGCAGCGACCTCCACCAGATGTCACGTGGTCGTGACGTCGACTAAGACAACAGTCAGCACGTCCGAGATGAAACTGTTTATATGGCCGAACTTGTGGTCGAGAAACTGAGAACTAGAACTACAGCAATACACGCTGTACAATGATAGCGGCGAACAGGGCGTCGTCCGTCGATCAACTGACAAGCGGTCAAGCGCGTCGGCTTTTATACAGGCGCTATGGAACTTTCCAGCAATATCGCCGGTGGCGGCGTTATCTCTCGACAAAGCTGGAACATGCGCGTGCGGCGCGCAATCCTAACAAAACGATCTACTAAAATCGTGAAGCTTCTCGAACACTGCTTCGCGGCCAGCGTCGAGCGTTGATAACCGTCCTTGCTAGTCAAACTCGAACACATCAAAATTAAAGAAGAAGCGGGCGTGGCAATATCAGTACGGGCGAACGGTTAAAGAACTTTAAATGAGTGGTCCAAGCGTGGAAACGTTGCATCTGGTGTCATTATTGAGGAAGTATAAGGCGTAGGGTTGTGATACAACTTATGAAAGAATGTTAAACAAGACACTTTCCGAATACTTTGTAGTGTTGCAAGGTCAAGGATGTCTTTCACTTTAGATGCACTTGAATAGGAAGAATAGTCGGTGACGATGAACCTAGCAGCTTTGGTCTGTAATGATTCTAGCCTCCTAATGAGGTATGCTTGATCAGGACTCCAAATAACTGAACAGTATTCAAGTTTGGACCGGACTATTGAATTGTAGGCAAGAAGTATTGTATCTTTATTGGCTTGGCGAAGTGTGCGTCGGAGGAAACCAAGAGTCAGATTTGTTTTACCCAATAACCAGTCGATGTGTGTGTTCCAGGTCAAGTTAGAAGTTAAATAAACGCCTAAGTACTTGAATGACTCGACTAGTTCAATTACCTCATTATTTATTGCATAAGTGTGCTACACAAAACTATTACAAGTGGTAAACTGCACTAGTTTTGTTTTACTGTTAATATTTATGTGCCAGTTATGACACCACTCGCGCAATATCTGCAAGTCTTTATCTAATTCTTCGCAATCATTATGGTGAGTAACAGCACCATAAATAACGTAATCGTCAGCAAATAGACGAATTTTTGAATTTACACCGATGTGAATATCGTTAATGACAATTAAGAACAACGTTGGCCCCAATACTGAACCCTGGGGTACACCGGACATGACAGGCTTCAAGCGGCACACAACGCTTTCAATCGAAACCGCCTGACTCCTAGCGCTTAGATACTCTTGAGCCCAATCAATGACCTGGTTGTCTATTTGAAAAATTGTCATCTTATATATCAAACACTTGTGACCCACCCTGTCGAAGGCATTTTCAAAGTCAATGAAGATTGCATCAGTTTGTGTTAGTTCATGCAAGTTGGTGTGAATTTCAGTAGTTAGTTCGAAAAGCTGTGTCTCACAAGAGCGTCCCCGTTGAAAGCCGGGTCGGTTTGAAAATAGAATGTTGTTTTCAGCCATGTATTTCATAATCTGAGAAGACAAAATGTGTTCAAACAGCTTGCAAGTGATAGATGTCAATGATATTCGACGATAATTTGCCATTTGATTCTTACCACCCTTTTTAAATATCGGCACCACGTGAGCAAGTTTCGAGTCATCAGGAATTTGCGTCGTGTCTAATATTCTTTGAAAATGAGTGCAAGTGTAAGTGCTGAATAAATCTTTGTAAGTTTCAGCAATACTGTGCTGATCCGCGGGGCCAGGACTTGAGTATTGTCACGTGGTCGTGACGTCGACGAAGACCGCAGGCGTGGTGTCCAACATGAAACTCTTTATTTGGCCGAACTTGTGGCCGAGAAACGGAAAGTTAATTTACAGCAATACACACGGTATTCACTGATAGCGGCGAACAGAGCGTCGATCGTCGATCAACTGCTCATGGCTGGGATATGGCATAGCTGGGATGCGCCGTCTTTTATACATCACGCATCGAACTTTCCAGTCTTATCACTGGTTGTCGCGCAAGCACTGGAATAATCTCGACTATTCGCGTCCTGCGTGCAATCTTAACAAAACGATCTACTACACTCGCGAAGCTTCTCGAACACTGCGGCGCGGTCAGCGTCGAGCATTGATATCCACCCTTGCTGGTCAAACCCGAATACATCAAAATAAATAAAGCAGCGGGCGTGGCATTGCCTCCCTCTGAAAAGGCATCGTCCCGATGTTTGCGACAGAACATAGCAGGGACTAAGAAAGAAAAAAAAGGAACAAGTGCATACACAAATGAATTACAATAACAAAGTTAAAAGTAGAGTCCCCGGGTTTGCTAACGCGCAAAAAACGACTTAAGGCGCACGACATGGACGACTTCAGGTCGTGTGCGGCGTCGCTGGGAGTTCATAATGCCGTCCGGGACGACCTAGTAGTCAAGAGCTCCGAGACGTCGCAGCACCTTGTATGGCCCGAAGTATCGCCGAAGAAGTTTTTCACTGACCCCACGTCGGCGTATCGGCGTCCAGACCCACACACGGTCAGC
The DNA here is from genome assembly GCF_013339695.2 of Rhipicephalus sanguineus. Classification (NCBI taxonomy): domain Eukaryota; kingdom Metazoa; phylum Arthropoda; class Arachnida; order Ixodida; family Ixodidae; genus Rhipicephalus; species Rhipicephalus sanguineus. The sequence continues at coordinate 150,987,272 of NC_051183.1, forward strand.
GGGTTGGTACTCCATGCGGCGTCGTCGAAGATTATAGCGACGGCTGTCGGCCCTCTGCTGGTTCTTCATGCGCAGGCGGGCGAGCTGTCGAGATTCTTCGGCGCGTTGCAAATAGGCTGCAACATCGAGATCCTCTTCGTCGGTGGCGGTTGGTAGTATTGCGTCGAGCGTCGTTGCAGCGCTCCTTCCGTAGACCAGCTTGTACGGCGTCATTTGCGTCGTTTTTTGCGTGGTCGTGTTGTATGCGAAGGTCACATACGCAAGGATGGCGTCCCACGTCTTGTGTTCGACGTCAACATACATGGCCAGCATGTCGGCGATGATCTTGTTTAGCCGCTGGGTGAGGCCATTGGTCTGTGGGTCGTACGCTGTGGTCCGGCGGTGGCTTGTTTGGCTGTATCTCAGTATTGCCTGAGTTAGGTCAGCAGTAAATTCTGTACCTCTGTCGGTGATGAGTACTTCTGGGGCGCCATGACGCAGGACGATGTTCTCAACGAAGAACTTCGCTACCTCGGCGGCACTGCCTCTGGGTAGGGCTCTGGTCACGGCGTAGCGGGTGAGGTAGTCGTAGCTACGACGATCCATTTGTTTCCGGCATTGGACGTCGGGAACGGCCCCAGTAAGTTCATACCGATTTGCTGGAACGGCCGTCGAGGTGGCTCGATAGGCTGCAGAAGTCCGGCTGGCCTAGTCGGCGGTGTCTTGCGTCGCTGATAGTCCCGGCAAGTCTTTACGTAGCGAGTGACGTCGCCAGCAAGGCGCGGCCAGTAGTACTTTTCCTGTATTCTTGCGAGCGTGCAAGAAACACGCAGGTGTCCAGACGTCGGGTCGTCGTGCAGGGCATGGGGGACCTCTGGTCGCAATGTCGAGGGCACCACGAGAAGGGAATCGCATCGAAGCGCTGCGCAAGAAAAAAAATCACAGCATATCCACGGAGTGAATGATGATGAGTGGGCGAAGCTGCGCAGGTTCATCGGTAAACCGTGAATCTTCCGTGAATTCTGCCCAGTACATCATCACCGACGTGAGATCGGGTGCGTTTATACTAAAGGTTCGACGAGTTATGACGACTTGCAGCTCACTTTAATTTTACATGTACGCTGTGAATTTTCATTGTTTAGAAAACCATTGCTTTAGAAAACATCTGGCGTCTTTCGTTAAGCAGCTGGCGTCTTTTCGTTTGGCTTTAGAAACATCTGGCGTTCTTTCGTTTTGCTTTTAGAAAACATCTGGCGTCTTTCGTTGGTTTATTTCATCAATCAACGGCGTTTTGAACAAAATTTTATTGTTTAATCACGCACAGGAGAAATCTCACCAGGCACTACCTTGGAGGTGAACAATGGCTGCTAATGGGAATGAGAGACAGAAGAAGTCGGCTTTTAGCTAACACTTACACTTCTACTTCTACTAACGTTACCTACTGGAACATGCCAATGGCTGCTAATGGGGAATGAGAGACAGAAGAATTCGGCTTTTAGTTAACGCGCACGCTGCGAATTTTTTATTGTTCAACAACGCACAGGAAAAATCTCCCACCGGCACCACCTTGGAGGTCAAGATCTGGTACTAGCGTTACGACTGGTTACGCACTACTACGAGGGACGAACGGGTGCCGCCTTAAGGAGCTTCGCCCCTAAAACGACGTCAGTCCCCGCCAAATACCTTCGGAACAACGGTGTTCCTGCCATCGAGGTATTCCACATGGCCCTTGAGTTCTGGGTCTACTCGCAGTCGTTCGGCGAAGTCGTCGGCGCCTATGGTTCCCAAGAAGCAGTCATCCTCCTGGTCGTCCTGCGGCGGTGGGTCGACGGGGACGCGCGACAGGCAGCGAGCGTTGGATTGTTTTCTTCCGGACTTGAACGACGGTTATGTCGAATTCTTGAAGTCGTAAGCTCCACCGTGCGAGGCGACCTGAAGGGTCCTTCAAGTTAGCTAGCCAACACAAGGCGTGGCGGTCGCTCACAAATTTGAATGGCCGGCCGTAGAGGTAGGGGCGAAACTTCGATGTAGCCCATATGATGGCCCGGCACTCCTTTTCTGTTGTGGAATAGTTGATTTCTGCCTTTGATATCGACCGGCTAGCATAACTGATGACCCTTTCCAATCCGTCGGTCTTCTGCACAAGGACGGCGCCGAGTCCTACGCTGCTTGCGTCAATGTGGATTTCCGTATCGGCGTATTCGTCGAAATGCGCAAGTATTGGAGGCGTCTGCAGGCGTCGTTTCAATTCTCGAAATGCTTGAACTTGCGACGTTTCCCACGTGCATTCGACGTCGGCCTTCGTGAGTTGCGTCAGTTGCTCGGCGATCCGTGAAAATTCCTTGAAGAAACGTCTGTAGTAGGCGCACAAGCCGAGAAAACGGCGTACGGCCTTGTTGTCGGTGGGCGGCGGGAAGGCTGCAATGGCAGCTGTTTGGCGCGGGTCCGGGCGAACACCATCCTTGCTGATCACGTGACCCAAGAACAAGACCTCCTCGTACGCGAAGCGGCACTTTTCAAGCTTCAAGGTGACTCAGAAAGTCTTGAGTGCTTGAAGTACAGCTTCAAGGCGCCGAAGGTGTTCGTCGAAGTTTGAGGATTCATAATTCGTACGGCGTAGCGCACCACGACAAGGACAGAGAAGAGGGACGCACAGACACAGCGCTAACTTGCAACTAATGGTTTTATTTGCGATCACACATGCCTTATATACACTAACAGTGAATCGATAAAACCGAGAGAAAAACATGTAAAGATACAGCACAAAGCCTGCACGTGTCATCACTAATCACAACAATCTGCACCCGCCAACGTTTAAAGCGAAGATTCCAGATACATCTTTTCTTTAGCTGACAGAGCCAAAGAAGGCACACTTACACATTTTTCTTTATTTTTGTCGATTTCGTAGGCTTCAATTATTGAAGCCTACGAAATCGACAAAAATAAAGAAAAATGTGTAAGTGTGCCTTCTTTGGCTCTGTCAGCTAAAGAAAAGATGTATCTGGAATCTTCGCTTTAAACGTTGGCGGGTGCAGATTGTTGTGATTAGTGATGACACGTGCAGGCTTTGTGCTGTATCTTTACATGTTTTTCTCTCGGTTTTATCGATTCACTGTTAGTGTATATAAGGCATGTGTGATCGCAAATAAAACCATTAGTTGCAAGTTAGCGCTGTGTCTGTGCGTCCCTCTTCTCTGTCCTTGTCGTGGTGCGCTACGCCGTACGAATTATGAATCCTAACCAACTAGCCCGGCAACGTGCCTTAGCAGAAGTTTGAGGAAAACACAACGACGTCGTCCAAGTACACGAGGCACGTCTACCACTCCAAGCCGGCCAGTACTGTATCCATAACCTGTTGAAATGTCGCAGGTGCCGAGCAAAGACCAAAGGGCACGACCTTGAACTCGCACAGGTCGTCTGGTGGTAAAAAGGCAGTCTTTTCTCGGTCCCTCTCGTGAACTTCTCTTTGCCAGTAACCGGTCTTGAGGTCCATCGACGAAAAGTAGTTTGCGTTGTGTAATCGATACAGGGTGTCGTCTATCAGGGGAAGGGGATACACGTCCTTCTTCGTGGCTTTGTTCAGCCGACGATAATCGACGGAAAAACGTAGTCCCATCCTTCTTCTTCACTAGCACCACGGGGGATGCCCGCGGACTCTTCGACGGCTGTATGATGTCGTCGCGTAGCATTTCGTCGACCTGTTTCTTCACGGCCTCGCGTTCTCTCGTCGAAACTATGTACGGGCTCTGACGGAGTGGTCTGGCACTTTCCTCTGTTATGATGCGATGTTTTGCCACGGGGGTCTGCCGAATTCTTGATGACGACAAAAAGCACTCCTTGTATTGCACGAGCAGCGTATTGAGCTGTTTTTTTTTGTGCTTCGGAAGACTGGGATTGACGTCGAAAGCTGGTTGCGGAGCTTTATTCGTCGGAGTAGTCTCGGGAGAATCGGTGAAGCCGAAAGTATTGCTGGCTTCTACGATTTCTTCCATGTAGGCGACCATCGTGCCTTTCCTCACGTGCTTGTATTGGTTGCTAACATTCGTGAGCATAACTGTTGCTTTCCCTGCCCGGAGCTCGGCTACTTCTCTTGCGACGCATATTTTGCGGTTGATCAAGTGGTGCTGGTCGCCTTCAACGATGCCTTCCAGGCATGCTGATTTCTGGGTGCTGACTGAAATGATGACGCTGGAGTGAGGCGGAATGGTGACCTGGTCTTCCAGCACATTCAAGGCGTGCTTTCTTGGTGGAGTGTGCGGCGGTAGTGCCTTTTCCGTGGACTGTGTTATCGACTTGGACATTAGATCGATGACTGCACCACGAAGGCCTAAGAAGTCCATACCAAGGATGACATCTCTCGAGCAACGCTGCAGCACCATGAAGCTCGCGGAATAAATCCGGTTGTTAATGGTGAGTCTCGCTGAGCAGATTCCCTCCGACGTTACGAGGTGACCTCCAGCTGTCCGGATTTCGGGGCCTTCCCAGGCTGTCCTAACTTTCTTCAGCCTCGTGGCGAACGGTCCACTGATGACAGAATGGTCGGCTCTGGTGTCGACGAGGGCTGTGACGCTGTGGCCGTCGATAAGAACGTCGAGGTCGCAAGTTCGTCGTCTTCCGTTGCAGTTAGGCCGTGGCCTCGGGTCACGGCTACGTCGGTTTGTTCCGCTGCTTCCGCGTTGCGTCGTCAGGTCTACTTCGGTCCGTGGTGTTTCGTCGTCAGGGCTCTGTCTGGTTCTCGTCGTGTCCTGAACGTTTCGTCGTGGCGTCGTCGTCGGCGGCGGAGGATCTTCGGTATTTCGTCGTACAGCAACCGCACCTCCATCGGTTGCTGGCCTTAGTTTTCCGGATGCGGGCTAGGTGACCAGCCCCGGGTTGGGCCAGTGTATCGTCGGCGTTGGGGAGAGGTGTAGCGGCCTGGCGATGGCGATCGGGAAGGTCCTCCGGGGGTCCACTGCGTTCCTTCCAGATAGTCGGCGATGTCATGTGGTCGTTCACCCTGCTGTGGACTCGGCGCGTCAATGGCGAACCCGCGCAGTCCCATCTGTCGATACTGGCAGCGGACGTAGGTGTGGCCGTCTTCTCGTCAGCGGTAGCAGAGTGGACAATGGTCGGGGGCGCGCCAAACGTCGGTCTTCCTCGGCGTGTATCGCTGGCCGGTTGGCGGGTGGTGTGACGTCGGTGGTGGTGGCGGTGGTGCTGTCGGCGGAACTGCTGTGGCGGCGCGGCGTCTTGACGCGGGCGAGGAGGGGGGGGGGCGTTGCGTCTGGCTGCAGCAGGATAACTCTTTGCTTGAAGCTGCGATGGTGCCGGTTGAGGAACACCCAGTGACCGTTGGATTTCCTCGCGGACAATGTCTGTGATTGAATCCACTTGAGGCTGCGGCGAAGGTAACAGCTTGCGCAACTCATCCCGCACGATCGCTCGGATGGTTTCGCGCGAGTCGTTGGTGGCTAGTGAATGCACTTCGGAATAGGTCACAGACAGCGGTGAGCGGTTGTACGTTTTCGTCCGCATGTCCAGTGTCTCTTCAATAGTCGTAGCCTCGGTGAGGAATTTGGCGACCGTCGTGGGCGGGATGAGGACAAGTCCCGCGAAAAGTTCTTGTTTTACACCCCGCATGAGCAGGCGAACTTTTCGTCTTCAACCATCGCAGCGTCGGCCTGACGGAAAAGTCGAGTCATCTCTTCCGTGAAGATGGTGACGTTTTTGTTTGGCAGCTGCACCCGGGTCTCCAGCAAAGAAGCAGCCCTTTCCCTGCGGATGACGCTTGTGAACGTGTGCAGGAATGTGCTGCGGAAAAGATCCCAGGTCTCCAGTGGACTCCCGATTCTCAAACCAGGTTCTTGCCGCGTGTTCAAAGTAGAAGTAGACGTGACGCAGCTTGTCTTCATTGCTCCAGTTGGTAAAGGCGGCCACACGGTCTTATGTTTCAAGCAAGGTTTCCGGGTCTTCGAACGACGATCCACGGAAGGTTGGCGGCTCCTTGGGCTGCCGAAGAAGGATCGGCGCAGGCTGCACGGGGTCGGTCATCGTCGCTGCGGTCGATGTTGGGATATGCGGTTGCCTGGATTTTTCCGGAAGGAGCCCGTGCTCTGGCTGCAGTCCCTTCTGCCAGCGGCTTGTTCGACGATCCGGGTTTTCGTTGCCGTCGTCCTCGTCGCGGCTTGGGCTTGGGTCAGCACCCCGCGGTGGCGTCCGGATCATGAAGCAACATCTCTACCAGATGTCACGTGGTCGTGGCGTCGACGGAGACCGCAGGCGAGGTGTGCAAGATGAAACTCTTTATTTGGCCGAACTTGTGGCCGAGAAACGGAAAGTTAACTTACAGCAATACACACGGTATGCACAGATAGCGGCGAACAGCGCGTCGACCATCGATCAACTGCTCATGGCTGGGATGCGTCGTCTTTTATACATCACGCATTGAACTTTCCAGGCTTATCAATGGTTGTCGCGCAAGCACTGGAATAATCTAAGCTATTCGCGTCCTGCGTGCAATCTTAACAAAACGATCTACTACACTCGCGAAGCTTCTCGAACACTGCGGCGCGGTCAGCGTCGAGCGTTGATAACCGCCCTTTCTGGTCAAACCCGAATACATCAAAATAAAAGAAGCGGGCGTGGCAGTCTGATGGCAAACGTTCGATAGCTTTTTCAACTCCATTAGAGGTTATAATTATGCGAGACATTGCAGAGGCGTCATAATCGGGTGTACTATTATTGCTCGTTCTGTCAATATCAAGGGGCTTTTCTTTCACAAAAACGCTACAAAAATATGAATTAAAAGCATGCGACAAATCATTTGCACTCAAGGGAGATCCATCCGATAAACATATGTGAAGTAATTCCTTCTAAGGCTCGGGAGATATCACCCTCCAAAATTTCTTCGGGTTTTCTTTCAGGAAGTTGGGCATGTCCGTATCAAAGAACTAGTCTTTAGCATTTTTGATTTTCTGCTTACAAGTGTTCGCCATGTTAAAGTATTCAGTCCAATCGTCTTCTGCTTTGCTGCGGTTTGCTTTTGTGTACAAACGCTTTTTCTTGCTCAGGCAACGCTTGACATTTCTGGTGAACCATAGTTTATCTTTAGTCGCGGTGATAAGCCTCTTTGGAACGTGTATCTCCTGCAGCCTTTTGACATAATTTCGAAACAGCGCGCAGTTTTCGTGCACCAGATTGGTCAGTATATGCTCACAAAAAGGCTGAAGAGAACTTTTTCATTTCGTTTTCATTTTTATCTAGATCGACTTTAGAAAAGTCGTGTATTTCTTTAGTACGGCGCTGTTGTTTACTGATTTTTGTTTTGATGATACCGTGAAGGACTTTGTCGTCACTGATCTGTTCAAGGACGGTTGCTGTAGCTGGATCGGGATGCGCTGTAATCAACAAATTAAGTACCGCATCACCACGCGTAGGCGTATGGATCAATTGCGTCATTTCAATAAATGATAACATGTCAGTGAAATCGTGCCACTCCCGATCTTTACGAGCGTTACTTGATGGTAAGCATAGCCAATTGATACCAGGGTGGTTGAAATCTCCAGCCATTATGATATGCGCGTTAAATTCGCTTTGAACGTAAGCAATAACATCGGTAAGTTCTTCAACGAAGATTTCGTGATAATTAGGGGGCCTATAACAAGTACCTCTTGAGCGTTACATGGTTTAAGTAGCATACGACCCATGCAGTTTCAAGAGGGCTGTCAATGAAAACAGGTTGTGATCGAATATGCTTTTTTACAGCGATTAGCACGCCGCCTCCCTTCACGCTGGGTCTATCTTTGCGAAACACGGAAAACCTGTTAGATATAAGAAGTTCGCTGGTATCGATGTCACTGTTTAGCCACATTTCCGTGCCGATAATGACATCGGGAGAGCACGTGTGAACAACATCTTCTAGGTGGTCTTGTTTGTGTACGATACTGTGCAAATTGGCATAGATTATAGAGCAGTTTTGCGCCTGCGTTGTTTGTGAGCGGTTAGGTTGCCAGGGTGATCGTTTATCTGAAGGTATCATGCAGACCTAGTCAGTGGCATCATCATATCGGTAACGCCTGCCTCCTAGAACGAGCGTATCAAAGTTAAGCCTTATTTTCTGGTTTGGGCCGCGTTTATAGCGCGCGCGGTCACGAAGCTTCTCCCGAGCTAACTGAATGCGCTGCGAAAAGTCTTCTTCAGTCCAGACCAAGGATGCTATGCAGGATGGCCCGAGTTCGGCGAAACTCGGAATCATTCCGAGCTCTGGCGACACCCCCTTTTTAGCCTTTTGAACGGGCTAACAGTAGGAAAAGGTCAAATTTATCCCTCCGCACGCGCTGCGTTTCATTGGTTACGATGAAACGCGGCGTCATGTCGAGGGCGGTCGACAATTTTTGGTAGTGTCTTCAAACCAGAAGCATCTTCTTTCATTTGTTTGTCGTTCCACTGAGTGCATACGTGCACCCGTGCAAAAAAGTGTCAGAAACTTTTACTAACGATATTTTTCAGAGGTATGGTCTGTTTAAATTCCTTTTCATTCGTTTAAATTTTGCACTAAGTATAATTTAGAATAATCAGCACTGTGGCCTCTGAGATTAGCTCCGGCCTAGTGCCTTACAACACTGCGACCGGAGCTAATCGCCGAGGCCACGTGTATAACCATCATGGTCGGCCGGTACGTTCTAGCACAGTGCTCCGTAGGGCGCGCGCCGTCTTCGCCATCTTACTCATCGTCTGCTCGCTTCCCGAGCACGTGCGCCCGACTGATTAGCTAATTGGCTGGGCGGTATACCTAGCTAATTAAGTCAGGACATGCTCTATTACAGCTAATTAGACCTGGTATACTAAGGCCGAGCAAATTAAGCCACATCTCACTAACACTGTGCTAATGAAGCCCTGCAGACCTAAGACCGAGGTAATTAGCATCATGTCATTAACGCGACGCTAACTAGGGGTGCGTTAACTAAAACCGAGGTAATTAGGGCCCTACTCACTAAAACGACGCTAAGATCGCGCTAATCAGTATTGCGCTAATTATCTTCGTACTAATTAAACGTTGCCAATAAACCTGGGTAAGTAATGAGGTGTTGATTCGAACATTACCAAATAAGACAGAACTATATCATATTAATCAAGACCAATGTAATTATTACCATCATAATAGAGACCGAACTGACGTGGTCTTCACTCCGAAGCAGACCGAGACAGCGGTGTAGCCAGGGGGTGGGGGGGCACACTGGGCCCGTGCCCCTCCAGAAAAAAATTTTTCCCATGGGATGCAGAGCACAAGATGACACTCGACCCCACTTATCTGCCCAGACTCAATGTGGGATCAAGGAGGTGCCTCCTCCCCCCCCCTCGAAAAAAATTTCTCCCTACGCCACTTGACCGAGCAGACTGAGTAGACGAGCCACGTAAAAAGCTAAAAGAAGCTGGGTGATCACAAGCTCGTCCGATGGCTCCCGCCTTGCACGAATAGTGTAAGCTGACCAAATTATTTGATATGCAAAGAAATTCTGCTTAGCGTCCACCGCATGAACCGCTTGACAGGCACACCGGCTCGATGACAGTCACGAGTTGAACTGGGGCCTTTTCAGAATCAACGAGTTTGTACCCAAGTTCGCGCGTCAATCAGTTTGATTGACAGCCGCCCACGCCGAAGAGCGGGCCCGCCCACCGCGTTTGCTCTTGGCGAGGAGCAGTGCTCACGCCACAACACCAGCGAGCGGCAAGATTCATCTATGAGCATATTCGAACAGACTGTGCACACACGCACGAAGAACTATTGCCACGCGCGTTCCTTATTATCACTTTTGTTGTATTCCGTTTTCGCCCAGAAAGACTGCCAACAACGCTCAGCGCGAACCGCGCCTCAGTGTTCGAGAAGCTTCGCGAGATTAGTAGATCGTTTTGTTAAGATTGCGCGCAAGACGCGAACGCCCGAGCTTATTCTAGAACATGCGCAACAAGCAGCGATATCGCTGGAAAGTTCGATAGCGCCTGTATAAAAGCCGACGCGCTTCACCACTTGTCAGTTGATCGACGGACGACGCCCTGTTCGCCGCTATCTTTGTACAGCGTGTATTGCTGTAGTTCTAGTTCTCATTTTCCGGCCACAAGTTCGGCCAAATAAACAGTTTCATCCTGCAAACGCCGACTGCTGTCTTCGTCGACGTCACGACCACGTGACATGCTTCCATGATCCGGACGCCCCCGCGAAGCGCTGACCCAAGCCCAAGCCGCGAGGAGGACGACAGCAAAGAAAACCCGGATCGTCGAACAAGCCGCAGGCAGAAGGGACTGCAGCCAGAGCACGGGCTCCTTCCCAAACAAACCAGGCAGCCCAAGGTCCTAACACCCACCGCAGCGACGATGACCGACCCCGTGCAGCCTGCACCGATCCTACTCCGGCAGCCCAAGGAGCCGCCAACCTTCCGCGGGTCGTCATTCGAAGACCCGGACACCTGGCTCGAGACTTTCGAAAGGGTCTCGACATTTAACAACTGGACCCCCGAGGACAACCTGCGCCACGTGTACTTTTACTTGGAAGACGCAACAAGGACCTGGTACGAGAATCGGGAGTCCTCACTCCGTACTTGGGACCTCTTTCGCGGCAATTTTTTGGCGACGTTCACGAGCGTCGTCCGAAAAGAAAGGGCCGCGGCCTTGCTGGAGACACGGGCGCAACATCCGAACGAAAACGTGACCATCTTCACGGAAGAAATGAACCGACTTTTCCGCCACGCTGACCCCGACATGCTCGAGGAAAAGAAAGTCCGCTTCCTCATGCGAGGGGTCAAGCAAGAACTCTTCGCTGGACTGATGCGTAACCCACCCAAGACCGTCGAAGAATTCCTCAAGGAAGCAACGGCGATCGAGAAGACGCTGGAAATGCGTACGAGACAGTACAACCGCCGCATTCCTACGACGACCTTCGGGGAGGTTCACGCGCTACAATCTGATGACCTGCGTGACACCATCAGAACTATCGTGCGGGAGGAACTGCGTAAATTGTTGCCCTCCTCCCAGCCTCAAGTGGACCCGATCGCCGACGTCGTACGCCAGGAAATCCAGCAATTTCTGGGAGCACCTGAACCAGCGCAGCCTGAGCCACAAGCAATGAGCTACGCTGCCGCAGCCCGACGCAACGCCCCCGCTCCTCGTCCACGTCAAGACGCCACGTCCCCGCAGCAGTTCCGCCGCCAGACGCCGCCGCCACCACCACCGACACCCTACAGTCCTCCTGTCGCCCAGCGCTATGCCCCGCGTTACGCGCCAAGGAAGACCGACGTTTGGCGCGCCCCTGACAACCGCCCGCTCTGCTACCACTGCGGGGAGGCCGGCCACACGTACCGCCGCTGCCAGTACCGTCAGATGGGGCTACGCGGATTCCCCGTCAACGCGCCGCGCCCGCAGCCAGGCGAACGGCCTCGCGACATCGACGACTACCTCACTGGCACACAGTGGCAAGAACGACGACCTTCCCGCTCACCTTCGCCCGGCCGCTACATGTCACCGCACCGCCGGCAGCACACTGGCCCAAACCGCGGCCGGTCGCCTAGCCCATATCCGGAAAACTAAGGGCAGCAACCGGTGGAGGTGCGGTTGCTGAACGACGAAATGCTGAAGATCCTCCGCCGTCGACGACGACACCGCGATGAAGTTCCGAGCCCCCGCCGCACGCCGAACGACGTCGACGTCCAGAAGACGAAAATTTGCGACCGGAAGCAGACCTGACGACGCAACGCGGAAGCAGCGGTGCAAACCGACGTAGCCGCGACCCGACGCCGCGACGTAACTGCAACGCAAGACGGCGGACTAGCGACCTCGACGTTCTGATCGACGGCCACAACGTCACCGCTCTCGTCGATACTGGAGCCGACTATTCCGTCATCAGTGGGCCGTTCGCAGCAAAGTTGAGGAAAATTAGGACTGCTTGGGAAGGCCCCGAGATCCGGACCGCTGGAGGCCATCTAATAACGCCGATTGGTGTCTGCACGGCGAGAGTCACTATCAACAACCGGACTTATCCTGCGAGCTTTGTAATCCTACAAAACTGCTCCAGAGATGTGATACTTGGAATAGACTTCCTAAGTGACCACGGCGCCGTCATCGACTTAAGAACCAAGTCGATAACCCTATCGTCGGAGAAAACGACACCGCCGTATACGAACCCATGTCAACATGCCCTGAACGTGCTCGAGGATCAAGTCACCATTCCTCCTAGATCCAGCATCATAATTTCCGTCGGCACCGAAACGGCTGAATGCATCGAGGGTGTCATCGAGAGCGATCAGGGTTTGCTGCTAGACCGTGACATTTGCGTCGCAAGAGGCATTGCTCGGCTGTATGAAGGGAAAGGAAGCGTGATGCTAACGAATTTCAGCAAAGAATACAGACACCTGAGCAGGGGCACGACGATTGCATACATCGAAGAAATCTTGGCTGTCAGCGATGCGTTTGCCTTTTCAGATTCTGACGAAGCTACAACGACAACCGCAATGCCTGAGCCATCCTTCGACGTAAACCCAAGCCTTCCCGCCCGCCAACACAAACAGCTCCGATGCCTTCTGAAGAAATACAAGGACTGTTTCTCGTCGTCATCACGGGTCCGGCAAACGCCCCTTGCTAAACACCGTATCATAACGGAAGAAACTGCTCGACCACTCCGTCAGAGCCCCTACCGGGTTTCGACGCGAGAAAGGGACGCCGTTAAGAAGCAAGTCGACGAAATGCTACGCGACGACATCATCCAGCCGTCCAAGAGTCCGTGGGCGTCTCCCGTAGTGTTAGTGAGGAAGAAGGATGGAACCCTACGTTTCTGCGTCGATTATCGTCGCCTGAACAAAATCACGAAGAAGGACGTGTACCCTCTTCCACGTATAGACGACGCCCTGGATCGACTCCACAACGTGAAGTACTTTTCGTCGATGGACCTCAAGACCGGCTACTGGCAAACCGAAGTCGACGAGAGAGACCGAGAAAAGACGGCCTTTATAACACCAGACGGCCTCTTCGAGTTCAAGGTCATGCCCTTCGGTCTTTGTTCGGCACCTGCGACATTCCAACGTGTTATGGACACAGTGCTGGCTGGCTTGAAGTGGCAGACGTGCCTCGTGTACTTGGACGACGTCGTTGTGTTTGCCTCAAGCTTCGACGAACACCTCCGGCGCCTTGAAGCTGTACTTGAAACAATCAAGACCTCCGGCCTCACTTTGAAGCCTGAAAAGTGCCGCTTCGCGTACGAGGAGCTCTTGTTTTTGGGTCACGTTATCAGCAGGGATGGTGTTCGCCCAGACCCGCGGAAAACCGCTGCCATCGCTGCCTTCCCGCCACCCACCGACACCAAAGCCGTGCGCCGTTTTCTCGGCTTGTGCGCCTACTACAGGCGCTTCGTCAAGGAATTTTCACGAATCGCCGAGCCGCTAACTCACCTCACGAAGACCGACGTGCCATTCAAGTGGGAAACGGCGCAAATCGAAGCATTTGAAGAACTGAAACGACGCCTTCAGATGCCTCCGATACTAGCGCATTTTGATGAATACGCCGATACGGAAATCCACACCGACGCAAGCAGCGTAGGACTCGGCGCCGTCCTTGTGCAGAAGACTGCCGGGCAGGAAAGGGTCATCAGTTATGCTAGCCGGTCGCTATCAAAGGCAGAAACGAACTATTCCACAACGGAAAAGGAGTGCCTAGCGATCATCTGGGCTACATCCAAGTTTCGCCCCTACCTCTACGGCAGGCCCTTCAAAGTTGTGAGCGACCACCACGCATTGTGTTGGCTGGCTAACTTGAAGGACCCTTCAGGTCGGCTCGCACGGTGGAGCCTACGACTTCAAGAATTCGACATTACCGTCGTTTACAAGTTCGGAAAGAAGCACTCCGACGCCGACTGCTTGTCTCGTGCCCCCGTCGACCCACCACCGCCCGACGACCACGATGATGACAGCTTCTTGTGAGCCATAAGTATCGACGACTTCGCCGAACAACAGCGAGCCGACTCGGAGCTGAAGAGTCTAGTTGAATACCTGGAGGGCAGGGCCATCGTTGTCCCAAAAGTATTCAGGCGAGGGTTGGCATCATTTTCCTTGAAAAACAACGTCCTCGTAAAGAAGAACTTCTCTCCTGCCCGAGCGAGCTACCTTGTCATTGTACCTTCAGGACTGCGACCAGAAATTATGCATGCCCTGCACGACGACCCGACGGCTGGACACCTCGGACTTTCCCGCACGCTCGCACGAGTACAGGAAATGTACTATTGGCCGCGCCTTGCCGCCGACGTCACTCGCTACGTAAGGACGTGCCGAGACTGTCAGCGACGAAAGACACCGCCCACAAGACCAACAGGCTTCCTTCAGCCGATCGAGCCTCCTCGGCGACCATTCCAGCAGATCGGGATGGACCTCCTGGGGCCGTTCCCAACGTCGACTTGCGGAAATAAATGGATCGTCGTGGCTACAGACTACCTCACCCGCTACGCCGAAACAAAAGCCCTGCCCAAAGGCAGTGCCGCTGAGGTAGCCAAGTTCTTCGTTGAGAGCATCGTCCTTCGACACGGCGCCCCAGAGGTTCTCATCACCGACAGAGGTACGGCGTTCACGGCTGACCTAACTCAGGCGATCTTGGAATACAGCCACACAAGCCACCGCCGCACCACCGCGTACCACCCACAGACCAACGGCCTCACCGAGCGTCTAAAGAAGACCATCGCCGACATGTTGGCCATGTACGTCGACGTCGAACACAAGACGTGGGACGCCATCCTTCCGTACGTGACCTTCGCGTACAACACGGCCGTACAGGAAACGACGCAGATGACGCCATACAAGTTGGTCTACGGACGGAGCCCGGCAACGACGCTCGACGCCATGCTACCAAACGTGACCGACGAGGAAAACATCGACGTGACCACCTACCTACAGCGCGCCGAAGAAGCACGACAGCTCGCCCGCCTGCGCATCAAGACCCAGCAGCACACCGACAGCCGCCGCTACAACCTTCGACGACGCCACATGGAATACCAACCCGGTGACCGTGTGTGGGTATGGACGCCAATACGCCGACGGGGACTTAGTGAGAAGCTTCTTCGACGATACTTCGGACCGTACAGGGTACTTCGACGCCTCGGCGCACTCGACTACGAGGTTGTCCCTGACGGCTTTACGAACTCTCAGCGGCGCCGTGCACGACCTGAAGTCGTCCATGTCGTGCGCCTCAAGCCATATTACGCGCGTTAGTGATCTGAAGGCTGTACTTTTCCTTTATTATTGTACTTTCTCGCTTGCGATTATTGTTTATTGTACTTTCTTTTTTTATTGTTATTGCATGCATTGACCATACCCCCCCCCCCCCCCATGTTCTGTTTTAAGCATCGGGACGATGCTTTTTCAGAGAGGGGCATTGCCACGCGCGTTCCTTATTATCACTTTTGTTGTATTCCGTTTTCGCCCAGAAAGACTGCCAACAACGCTCAGCGCGAACCGCGCCTCAGTGTTCGAGAAGCTTCGCGAGATTAGTAGATCGTTTTGTTAAGATTGCGCGCAAGACGCGAACGCCCGAGCTTATTCTAGAACATGCGCAACAAGCAGCGATATCGCTGGAAAGTTCGATAGCGCCTGTATAAAAGCCGACGCGCTTCACCACTTGTCAGTTGATCGACGGACGACGCCCTGTTCGCCGCTATCTTTGTACAGCGTGTATTGCTGTAGTTCTAGTTCTCATTTTCCGGCCACAAGTTCGGCCAAATAAACAGTTTCATCCTGCAAACGCCGACTGCTGTCTTCGTCGACGTCACGACCACGTGACACTATAAATGTTATATCATCACGTGGCTACGATGTCTCGCATTCAATTTCACCGCGCTCACGACGTACCATTCACAGCCATGAAACAAGCACCACTGGTGGCATTTGCGGCAAAAAATTTTACTGTTTAATTGTTTGTGGAGTCATTGTTTCTACCGATTCGTTACTGCAGAAAAATTTTCAGGCGTGTAATGTAAGTTGCAGTAACATGTATATTTATTTACCTGTAATATTCGAGAGAAGCGAAACGAGCTGCACGAGACTGCTGCATGTGCGGCCTTGCTGCCTTCGAGAGTGGAAATTTCCATGCTGCAGGTGGAACGAAAGAACTTGCCTGAAAGAGGGGAAACGCCCACGAATACGCCTGTGGGAGGCGCGGTGTTCAGTTGACAAAACGATAGCGCGGCAGTCACGCTCACATCGCTGCACTGTTGAAATGTTGACTGAGTGGCGGCGTTGACGCGTTCGCACGCGGTGTTCCTTTGAAAACCACCGCAAATGCTGCACATGCATGTGTGACGCCATGCTCGTTCTTGTAGCCGTTTTCAACCAAGATGGTTCTTGCAAAAATCAAGAATCAGTGATTCCGACACCTCGTTAGTTTCTCATTCTTTCTCTGGTGTCCCTTTGAATATCAAGTTCTTGCGGCGCATCCTGTTATAATGTCGTCGAGAAGATGGACCAAATCTGCCCGAGTACCATTTTACTTGAAAGAGCCGAAAGTTCGTTCCTAATGGCTCCGATAGATTCTGTGGATGGGATATGGTAGTCGTGTTGCTGCAGAATTCCCCAAGCATTGTTTCCGCCTTCGTAAGCCTTTCCTTGATATCAATGATACCCGTGTGAATATCTTTATTCTTGCCGGACATTTCTTTTTGAAACTTGTCTCGCGCCAAGTTAGCCTCCTTCAAAGCATCAATAATCTGATCCATCTTATCGGGTCCTGGGTTCGTTTCAACGTCACTAGCGCACACAAGAAGCTGAGCAAGGAAAAGGAGAGCAACAACCGCGAGTGCAGTACTTCAA
Organism: Rhipicephalus sanguineus; assembly: GCF_013339695.2. Taxonomy (NCBI): domain Eukaryota; kingdom Metazoa; phylum Arthropoda; class Arachnida; order Ixodida; family Ixodidae; genus Rhipicephalus; species Rhipicephalus sanguineus. The sequence continues at coordinate 151,004,062 of NC_051183.1, forward strand.
AAATAAACTTGCAGCGCCATGAAATCGCGAGTGCACTTTCCTTCAATGGAACACCTATTGGCTGAAGGAGCCTATGCGGCATCGGTACACAGCTATATCGATACCCATTCTGTCACAATGTCAAAGCAATAAAAAACACATCAGTGGGATTTGCGTCAAAAAATAGCATCCAGAACTACAGTGTGAAAAGCTACTGCTTTCCCACTAACCTACAAAAACGCAGATGCTGTTTCAGAGCACGAATATGCCGCAAATCCCGTTGTGTGCAATCAGCAGGTCCCTTTTGTAGCGGGGCTGACGTTGGAAGTTGGTGGTCCCTCTTGTGGGCAATGTCGCTCTTTTTGAGGCATTACACCGCTGCTGGATGCCGGCTGAAGCAGTCCGCGTCAGCGACGAGTGAACCGTCTAGCGAAGTATCAGCGTAGAATCGCAGATATCGCAACGCACGACGGCTTCGTGGGAACCGTCTTGCGAAGGATCAAATGCGGAGTGCGCCGGTACGTAAGATAGGTCACAGAGCCCTACAAAAACGCCCATCTTATTTCTGAGCACGAATAGGCCGCAAGTCCCAGAGATGTTCACGGTCTTATAGATGTGAGGCCAAAAGCGGACCTCTGGGGGCTGTGTTCGTTGCGTTGAAGCGCATTCCACCTCTCTGATTTCTGTCGAAAGTTGTGAAGGCTTCGTGACGTCAAAATGATGTTGTGGAAGAAGAACCGGAAAGACGGGGTGCGCTGCTTGCTAAACTCCCGCCAATAAGCGGCGGCCGAAATGGACAGTCCATGAATAGGCATGAACACATCGTGAAGAGCTCCCCCGGTGAAGTGATGTATTTTATGTCCCAATTCTCCATTCAGGTTAAAAGAAAAGACTAACGGTGGCGGGCCGCAATTATTGCGCGGAGGCAGCGGCGGCGTTATCATTCTCGGAACTTCGGCGGCAGAGCGAGCGGCGTGAGCAAAAAGAGGCGGCGGCGCACAGGCCTACCCTGGAGACAATGTTAAAAAGCGAATATGTGGTTTTTTCATAGATGCGCATATTTTTGCTGTACGAAATAATTAAAGCGATTTTCCAACTGTCTTCGTAATTGAGACACATTTTTTAGTATAACTAAAAATATTTTCAAGAACGGGAAAATAATTAAATTTCCGCTTCTTTGGGGCTTTTTTGGGAAAGTGGCGCCGCTTTTTTGGGCTTCTTTTGTGATGATTATTTGCTTCAGGGGCGTAGGCAGAAATTTTTTTCGGGGGGTTCACTTATGTATGTTCGTGTGTGCGTTTGTATGTGTGCGTGTACATATCCAGCTTTCAGGGACACTGGATGATCAGCGCTCCAAGCGGCCACTGCTGGAAGCTCGCCCATTTTCAATGGGACAGGGTCATTTTTTGGCGATAAAAAATCGTAGAGGCGCAACTTCCAAAAGTCCCCAGGAAGGCACGTTCTAGAAGTTGTACTGTACCTCACAAATGCAGCACTTTTGCCATCGGGGCGTTAGATTTTGTTCCCATGACGAGTAAAGCTTAAACAATGGGATCCTATGGAAGCCACCGAAATTTCCTTTTGTGTTTCAGGACAAAAACGGGCTGTCTGAAAAAACTAGACGGAAACCTGCAAAGTTCCCGGAGATCTAATTAGTATGAAGACGCAGCTTTAATTTGAGACTGCGATCATTGTTTGGCGTGAATAAAAACACGTTCCAAATTGAGGTTTTCTACAACGCGGTCAGTGGAGTGACATACCCATAGGGCCAATGGGGACGTTTTTCCGCTTCCGGCGACGGTGGCGGTTCCTGGGATGGGCGGTAATCGACTGGATTTTGGATTTCTGCTGGAGGCGAGCCAATCCGAAAGGAAAAAATCCAATATGGCCGCTCCCGTTTGCGGTCGCTTCCTCGCTCGTGGTGCCGCCGGCCCCGCGGCCGCGACGTCGGTTCGAGCGTTTGCGCACTAATTGCTACTGCACTGTCTTCTCTCTTTATTGCCGATGTACGTACGTAATGTGTGTAGTTGTTTTTCTGCTTCGTTGTAGCCTCTGTGGTAGCATGGCGAATGGTGGCGAGCGGCGCCGTCGCAGCTGCATAGCAGCCGCTTTCGGCGCTCGCTCGAGAAGCAAAAAGCGCATATAACTTTCTTCACATGACATTTTATTGAAGGAAACGTAAATTGCTGCACGTTTAGGCAACATTTGGGCTATAATATTGGTAACAATAACAAAAGAAAACGAAAAAGATTCGAAATACTGCTGTGGTAAAACCTGAATACAGGAATGCGTACATCGAGCACGCGTACAATATAAATAGGATACGAAAACGCATAATACAGCATAATACAATCACATAAGCAGGGTAAGCATATAAAGTGCTACATCAGCGTAAATAAGTGTACACATACGAGTTGTACAGATTATGACTAGCAGCATGAAGCGAAACAATCCCGCGCATTGAAATATATCATAACAAAACAAGTTGTTCGAATGGTTGGTGCATACTGTGCAAAAGATAATGACGCAACGCAAGCCGAAGAAAAGGGGTATAGGAAAAACACCCTTTCCTGTACTTTTTTTTTTATTGCCCTGCGTTGTGTCACTCCCTTTTGCACATACACACACACACATACTTTTGCATATATGTACACAGAAAGTGCACCTAACAGTCATAGCCTTTGGCTCATGTAGACGAACCCATGGAGCATAAGTAGATCAATGTCATAATATGCTGCAGTGCTACAGCATATTATTTTGTAAAAGCAGTGAGACAAATCTACCATTTGGCTCAGCTATCCCTGATCATGTTTTCCTCCAGGTAAATGTGTTGTAGGCAAGCTCACGTGATGTGAACAGGACACAGCATGCTTTAATTTTCAAGTAATAAAGGGAGAAGAACGCAACAAAGAGTGGTCTAGACTCAGTTGCAGAGGTGACCTTTGAAATTTGTGGAAACATTGTGGTTGTGACTGGTGCATAACAGGAATGATCACAGGTCATTAGTCAAGTTCGAAGTTGTGCGAAATACTCAAGGTAACATGAAATATACACGAAGATAAGCATCTTATCAAAGAAATAAGTAGAGTAAAGTGCAAAGTTGAACGCAGCTTCCCTATTATTTTTCTACCAGGTATCATGTTGGATCCATCACAATGTCAGAAGATTTTCTGAGCAGTACTTAAATTGCAGATGGGGAACGCTGCACAGTTTCATCATAATGTGTCACTAACTAGAACTGCATCACTTGTCATTCATTGGTTCAGGAAGTGAAATGTCGGAGTTTGCAGAGTTTAGTTAAACAAGAAACACAGTTGCTCTACACAAACAGTACGTTGTGAATAGTTTCAGTGAGTATGGATGCATGCTTCTATTTCAAACTAACATGCATGTCAACCGAGTCGCAGCTTCTGCACAAACCCCTCTGGAATCCTCACAGAGCTGAGCACTTCATCAATGTATCTTTTATGCCTGTGAATAGCTTACACCATCAGTTCTTTGCAGTGGCACAACAGTCATGACCAGATGTTTGTAATTGAAAAGTGACAGAGCCCCTGGGTGCTGAAAATCTTTTGGACTTGGCGAGCACCTGAATTCATGCATGCTTCAACCTTCTTGGCCCGTCGCAGTGGTCTAGTGGTTACGGTGCTCAACTGCTGGCCCGAACGTAGTGGGATTGAATCCCGGCTGCATATCAATGGATGCAATATGCTTGAGGCCCATCTGCCTAGATTTAGGTGCATGTTAAAAAAACGCCAGGTGCTCAAAATATCTGAAGTGCTCCACTACTGCATGCCTCATATTCGTATCATGGTTTTTGGACATAAAACCTCCACATTTTTTATTAATCAACCTATTTTTGCAACGTTCATTGTGAATTAATCACACTGTTACTGTTTGTGAAGACTGCTTCAGTGTAAAACGAGTCGTCAGTATTACATAAATTTTGGCATTTTTTGGGAGGCTGGATGTTTGATTGCCTTCCAAACCATGTCAAGCAAACAGAAAGAAAGCAGAACGAGCAGGGTTTTCCAGTGCATTTTGGGAAGTGTTGGCATTTCCCAATACTAAAGCAATCCAGAACCTCTGGTTGTAATACTCATGCTGATAGGGGCACACAAGGCTTCAAAAAAAAGTTAGTCGGTTAAACTTGTATAATACAAAAGTAACGCAGCAGGAGCAAAAGTAGTCAATGCATTACATACAACCACAGCAGAATTATAAATACACATATATAAATATATACCTACATAAAATATACATATATATATATAAAAATACGTACATATACACATAAAAAAAGAAATGGTGCAACACATCTAAAAAATGGATAGGAAATGGGTGCAGAGGGCTGCACTAGAAATCCAATTTACATAATCATGTTCTAGAAAGGCACAGGATAAATTTAGCCTGCTACTTTACGTTATTGCTGGCAGAAGCACTGTGCCTTGACTTTGTTTCTCGTGTGTTTTTGTTTACAAATGTAATGTGCCAATGTAGCCTTGTGCGGCAGAACATTAAGAAATTTCTCAGTGCAGCCAACTGAACAGAAAATAGCTTGCCGGATTGGCATCCTTTCCACCAGATTTTTGCACACATTGGAAAAATGTGCACAATAGTTGATTTCATGTCTGAAGGGCGAATCTAATTCCTTTATGTAATTCAGACATGATTCAGAGGTTACTGCAATGGAACCGAGGAGTTTCTCGGGTACACCACTTTCCTTGAGTAGTGCAAAGAATTGGTGTCGTCCATGGAGAGAGCCTCCATCCACTTCAAGGAGTGTTCTCTCACATATGCACTGTTATGCCAGGGCTCCCAACCCAAACTTCCTTGCTTCGACAAGGCATTCAAGCTGGTAAAACGTCTGACGCAACCAGCGTCAACACCCGCTGATGCAACGAGGCGGGAGTCTTACGCAATCCCCGGTAACTCCGGCGATGCGTCTGACGCAACCAGCGTCAACACCAGCTGATGCAACGAGGCGGGAGCCTTACGCAATCCCCGGCAACTCCGGCGCTGCGCCTGACGCAACCGACGGAAATCTCTCCCGCTACGTGCGGCAAGCCCTCCTCCCCGCGGATCCGGTTCGAGCCAGCGACCAACGGCGGTTCCTGATTGGAGGCTTCGCACTACTGGCTGATGCAAGGGGTCGGCCAGGGCTATAAAAGAACCAAGCTGCGCGGAGAGAGAGCGAGACAGCGAGACAGCGAACGAAGAAGTCCCGGGTCGTCGTCGCACCGCTGTGCGAGCCCAATAAGCTGTCGGCCCCAGCGCCGAATATGTAAAGCCTCTGTATATATGTATATAAATTTGCCTTAACTCACCGTCGCCTTGATCGCTCCGTCTATCAGCTCGGCGCAGAAGCAGTCGCAAGCTGAGACACCTGTTACCCAACAGTGGATGGCAGCTGCGGGATCGGCCGGCGTCAGCTACCTCGATGCGGTGAGTGCCTGATGTTTTCCCTTCAGTTCACCAGACTTCTCTAGCACAGGTTATCGTAGTTTAGAGAAGGTTGTGTGAAGCATTGGAGTGAGCTTTGATTGTTTCGAGCCAAGTCGGAGCGCTTTGAAACCAAAGTTAACGCGGAGGGTGTAAACACGGCAGGTTGAGAATTGCTTGCGTGTCTTTCTAGTAGACTTATAGGGGATACGGCAAGTAGATTCTAACGAGGGCAAATAGCAAGAGGCTAGTGTGAACGATGGAGAACCTTAAAGTGAAGGAACTCATCGAAATTTGTGAAGAACTCGGCCTTACTCTGGGCCGTGCGAAACGAAAGCAAGCGATCCTTGAGATCATGCAGAAGGAGGGGAGGCTGAGGAAGTCGATGAGGCCTGGGCGGATATCAAAGAACGCCGCGAGAAGGCCGAAAGACGAGAACTTCGTGAGCGTGAAGAGGCCGAAAGACGAGAACTTCGTGAGCGTGAAGAGGCGGAAAGGCGAGAACGCCGCGAGCGCGAGGAACGCGAAGAGCGCCTCGAGATGAAAAGAATAGAATTGGCGCTCCGTCAGTGTTCGCAAGCGCCTAGCGTAGCTTCGGCGACGGTTCAGGCTAGTGGACATAGAATTCGGGACCAACTGCCACCGTTCGTAGTAGGCGAGGACATGGCGAAGTATCTCGTAAAGTTCGAACACGTCTGCGATAGAAATGGCATCGAGCGGTCTCTTTGGGCACAGAACCTCTTAGCTCTACTTCCCGGAGAAGTATCCGACGTGATAACGTGCTTGTCGAGGGAGGCGTTTGAGAGCTATGACGAGGTTAAGGAGGCTCTGTTGAGAAGATATAAATTGTCACCCGAGGCTTTCCGGCAAAGGTTCCGGTATGCAAAAAGGGGGAATGAGTCACACGTTGACTTCGCGTTTCGTCTTAAAGCCGATTTAATTGAATGGCTCAAGGGCGAAGATGTCTATGACGATCGCGATAAAGTGGTAGAGTGCATAGCATTGGAGCAATTCTACCGCTGTATCGAGGATGATGTCAAGCTTTGGCTGCAGGATAAGCTTGGAGAAGTACAGCTAAACAAGGCAGCAGAGTTAGCTGAAGAGTACTACACTCGTAGAAACTTGCACAGTAGGGCCGTGCGTGTTGAAAAAGCTGAGAGAAAAGAGGGCTTTTCAAAAAAACCTGATGACCGGAAACCTGCTCCGCACCGTAATTTCAGGAAAGACCCATCTTTTACGAAGGAGACTGTGAGGGAAGGGCAAACGGAAGCGCACAAGTCGAGTGAGCTTCCCAAACAGCGCACTGATACTACACGGGCGTTTGAGTCACGGAAGCCGCTAATCTGTTACAATTGCAAAAAAGAAGGGCACATCGCGGTAAATTGTAAAGAAAAGGTTGCTTTCGCAACGATCCGTGAATCAGAAAAGAACATGCGGTTGTTAGAACCGTATATTCAGGAGATTAGTGTCAATGGGAAAACGTGTCGAGCACTTCGAGACTCAGCGGCAACTATGGACGTTGTCCATCCTGCATTAGTGTCTCCGAACGACTTGACAGGAGAATGCGCATGGATCAGGCAAGTCGCCGAGGAGCAGAGCACTTGCTTACCGATAGCTACGGTGATCATTGAAGGCTCTTTCGGTAAGCTTCACACCGAAGCGGCTGTGTCTGCTGCTCTCCCAGATTGTTTTCCTTATCTTTTTTCGAACAACTCGGAGCAGCTTCTCAAAGAACAGGGTAAATCGTTCTTTCCCAGCGTTGCGTACATGGCCCTCACGCGATCGCAAGCGCGGAAGCTTTCACAGGAACTTGATCTCGTTCCATGTAGTACGCCACCACCGGCAAAAGCGGCCGAGCTGCGTGACCTTGGCAGCGAGTCGAGCGAGCCTCGGACAGAAAACTCTCGGGGTGGGTTACTCGAGCCGCCGGCAGCGGAAGCGGGTAGCGTCGTCTCCGGCGGAGAAACCGAAGTGACGCCGTTGGGCGAGGCGGGCAATACGCTCAAGCCTGTTGCTGAAAGTTGGTGTGAGCTGTCGAGGGTTGATCGAGCGACGCTCATTAGAGAGCAGCGTGAAGACATCTCCATAAAAGCGCTAATGGAAAGCGTAAAATTGGGAGTAAAGAAAAAGAATGTTTCTTTTTATGAGAAATCTGGGCTATTGTATCGTAGCTACACAGATGTACAAGGTCGCAGGTATGAGCAACTCTTGATACCGCAAAAGTATCGTCGCCAGCTGTTGGAACTTGCGCACGAAAACGCGTGGGCAGGGCATCTCGGTTTGAAGAAGACCAAGGCTAGGATTTCCCTTGAGTTTTACTGGCCGAAATGCTGGAAAGATACCGAAGACTTTGTGCGCTCTTGCGACACTTGTCAGAGGGTGGGGAAATCCACAGACAAGTGGAAGGCTCCCATGAAGCTTGTGCCAGTTATAACAGAACCTTTTCGGCGCCTGGTTATCGACATTGTTGGGCCATTGCCGGAGTCAAGGCAAGGTTGTCGATACATCCTGACTGCCCTCTGTGTAGCAACAAAATTTCCAGAAGCGGTACCTCTTAGGGAGCTCAATTCTCCTCACGTCGTGGATGCTCTGCTCTCGATATTCGCGCGTGTCGGATTTCCTTCTGAAATTCAATGCGACAATGGCAGCGTCTTCACCAGTTGCCTTACCTCTACCTTTTTGGATAAATGTGGAATCAAGGTGGTGCACAGTTCGGTCCATCACCCACAATCTAATCCGGTAGAGCGTATGCATTCAGTTCTGAAACGTATACTGAGAGCTCTTTGTTATGAGCACAAATGCGACTGGGAAGCATGTATTCCTCCCGCTATGTTTGCTTTGAGGTCTGCTCCTCATGAGAGCACTAGCTTTAGCCCCGCAGAGCTTGTATATGGCCGGAGCTTAAGAACACCTTTGCGAATGCTACGCGAATCCTGGGAGGGATATGATGAGGACCCGAATGTAGTTGCTTATGTTCTCGACCTCCTTCAGAGGCTCAGAAAAACAAAAGATCTTGTGGAGAGCCACATGAAGGCAGCGCAAGTATTGTCGAAAGAATACTACGACAAATCAGCAAAAAAACGTACCTTCGAAGTGGGAAGTCAGGTAATGTTGCTGCGGCCTTCCAAGAAGAACAAGCTTGAGGTTCATCGGGAGGGGCCCGCTAAAGTAATATCGAAGCTTTCCGATACCAACTACGAAGTGAAATTAGGAAAGCGGTCTAACAAAATTTATCACAGCAACTTGATGAAACCGTACGTTCAACGTCAGGCGGTCGTAAATCTGCTGTTGAATGCTTCAGAGGAGGAAGGAGCGGAAATTCTGACTTCTAGCGATGTCAGCGAAAGGGGTTCAGAGGTGATGTTGGAACAGTTGAACCTGGAGCCAAGGTTAAGTGAAGTCCAGAAGGAGGACTTGAGAAGGATTGTTTCTGAGTTTAAATACGTGTTTTCCAGCCGTCCCGGAAAAACGACGGTTATTAAGCACGACATCGAGCTAACATGTGAGGAACCAATCCGTAGTAAGCCATATCGATGTTCCCCTGTGCAGAAGCAGATCATGAAAGAGGAAATCGATAGAATGCTTGAGTTGGGAGTCATAGTACCGGGTGAGAGTGACTATACATCTCCTCTAATATTGGTTCAAGTGCCGGGAAAGGATCCTAGGCCACGCATCGATTATCGGCGCCTTAACGCCACAACTCGAGACCAGACCTATCCGATACCAAATCTAGAGGAAAGGGTGGAAACAGTGTCAAAGTCAAACTACATTTCCACGCTAGACCTCGTGCGAGGTTATTGGCAGGTCCCTCTTACCGAGCGTGCTAGCCGCTACGCCGCGTTCGTTTCTCCATTCGGAACGTATCGTCCACTTATGCTGAGTTTCGGACTGAAAAATGCGCCTTATTGCTTTTCGGGTCTAATGGACCGCGTTCTTAATGGCCTGTCCGAGTTCGCACTGCCATATCTCGACGATGTTGCCGTCTTCTCGAACAGCTGGGACGAACATATCGAACATTTACGAGTCGTGCTGAACAAGTTGAAAGAAGCGGGTCTTACAGCGAAACCTGCTAAATGTCACCTAGGATGCGGCGAGGTGTCTTACCTGGGACACGTTGTGGGGCGTGGCCGGCGTCGACCTTCAGAGATCAAGGTAGCCGCCGGCGTGAACTACCCACGACCAACCACCAAGTCTGAGATAAGGGCTTTCTTAGGGCTAGCGGGATACTATCAGCATTTTGTGCAATACTACTCTACCATTGCCAGCCCTCTAACTGACGCACTTCGAAAGTCGGAGCCAGTTAAAGTGACATGGGACTCGGAGAAAGAGAATGCGTTTTGCAAGCTTAAACAAGCCTTAAGCGAAAAACCCGTTCTCATGGCGCCTGACTTTTCCAAGGGCTTTATCATTCAGTGCGACGCGAGTGATCGCGGAATGGGAGCTATATTGTGCCAGGAAGATGACACTGGTCACGAAAGACCGGTTTTGTATTTAAGCCGAAAACTGAGCTGCAGGGAAGAGGCATATAGTACCTCTGAAAAGGAATGTGCCTGCCTCGTGTGGGCCGTTCAAAAGCTGGCCTGTTACGTCTCCGGTTCCAAGTTTGTGGTCGAAACGGACCACTGTCCTCTAACCTGGTTGAATAACATGTCGTCCAAAAGCGGCCGGTTATTAAGGTGGAGCATGATACTCCAACAGCACAACTTGAACGTTCGTTACAAGAAAGGAAAGCTAAACGCGAACGCAGACGCACTGAGTCGCGCGTTCTAATCAGTGCCGTCATCGGCTATCCTTTCGGTTTTTCGCTGGCAAATTGGGGCAAAATTTTGTCCTCATTGCGGCCTCAGCTGAGCGCTTCCGTCCTGAGTGATCTCAAGGGGCCAACGTTATTTTGAATTCTGTTTCATTGCGTTTGTTACACGTGTAATATTTTGAGTTCTGCTTTTAAGAGTTTTGGTGTCCCACATGTGCCTCTTGATAAAGAGGGAACGAAATTTCGACAGAAACGTAGTTAGGAATGTATTATTCTATTTAGGTCTGGTGTTCTGTCGGGTGACCGAGGGCACTTGCTTGTGTCGTGTGTTTTTTGTTGTCGGACCGTTCTTGACAAGTTGCAGAACGATCAACAAGTGCTGATACGAAAGATGGTCAGAAGAGACGAGCAAAGCAAGTCGACACATCTTGGCGACAAGCCACTGGAGCCGGGATCCGGCCTGGCGACTGGGATCTGTTCACGGAACGAAGCGTGGAGCCGAATGTCCCCATGGCCCTGGAGGTGAACCTGGATGGACCTGGCGAACGAGCGCGCCCGGCATCCGAGCCACGTGCAAGCAGCTCGTCTTTCCGGCGCATTGTCTGGCGGCGGGGGTGCTGTTATGCCAGGGCTCCCAACCCAAACTTCCTTGCTTCGACAAGGCATTCAAGCTGGTAAAACGTCTGACGCAACCAGCGTCAACACCCGCTGATGCAACGAGGCGGGAGTCTTACGCAATCCCCGGTAACTCCGGCGATGCGTCTGACGCAACCAGCGTCAACACCAGCTGATGCAACGAGGCGGGAGCCTTACGCAATCCCCGGCAACTCCGGCGCTGCGCCTGACGCAACCGACGGAAATCTCTCCCGCTACGTGCGGCAAGCCCTCCTCCCCGCGGATCCGGTTCGAGCCAGCGACCAACGGCGGTTCCTGATTGGAGGCTTCGCACTACTGGCTGATGCAAGGGGTCGGCCAGGGCTATAAAAGAACCAAGCTGCGCGGAGAGAGAGCGAGACAGCGAGACAGCGAACGAAGAAGTCCCGGGTCGTCGTCGCACCGCTGTGCGAGCCCAATAAGCTGTCGGCCCGAGCGCCGAATATGTAAAGCCTCTGTATATATGTATATAAATTTGCCTTAACTCACCGTCGCCTTGATCGCTCCGTCTATCAGCTCGGCGCAGAAGCAGTCGCAAGCTGAGACACCTGTTTCCCAACAGCACTCACTAGTCCTCAGTTCAAGAAAGCTGTTCACAAGAGTACCAGCGACATGGTACACAACATTTTCATACACCATGTCGGTCGCATCTTGTGAAGATGCCTGCAGATCAGATGAATCAGAGGCCTGCTGCGTGCTGTGGCTTGTGGTTGGTGTGCTGCTATAGTTGACAACAATGCAGATGCACTCTCCAAGTTGTTGAGGAAAGCAATTGTTGTCACCTCACAGTTTCCTTGAGAAAGCTTGAAGAGCTTGCCAATCCAAATATGTTTTAGAGCCGCCACGAATTGGTACACATTTGGTGTCTCATTGCAGCCATGTTTTTGACAAATGATTCCAAAAAAGTTTTCTAGGGGATCTTGCTGCAATCAACGTGTGAAAAGATGAGTGAAATCAAAGTCCTCTTTTAAACCAGTCCACAGCAACAACAAGGCTTTGATTCTAATCTGCCAACCTTTAACAGTGCGCGGCTGCTTGTCCCGAGGACTACCAAAGTGCCATTGGGCAATCCAACTGATGCATGACTCAAGGGAAGCACGGTGTTCCGACCCATCAATCATTGCATACCGCAACTTATCATCCTGATTTTTTGGGGTCGAACTGTTCTGGCTGTCAAAAATCTTATCCATTCTTTCTGTGAACAGAGCTGTAAATTTAGCATCAAGAGGAAGCTCTTGAATGGCAATGAGAGTGGGGAGTGCCACAGAGACAGATTCACTGAATACTTGTGTGGCATACTTCACTCCTATGTCAGCCACGGCCGCTGGATGAAAAAGCGCACTTTTTATCCAGCGGCCGTGTGTCAGCAAAGGGCATCTTGTAGATATGTTGCTCTTTGAGCTTCCTTAGCAATCTTTCTTTTTTAGATGTTCAGTTGGTGTGTTAGAGGCGTGATTTGCGAGTATTTTTGTAAAAGGTTACAATGTACGCCCAGTCAACAACCTCGGAGCCAATCGTGAGCTTGTGTTTTCTCAAATTATTCCGCGTGCATTTTATCAGGTGTGGGATGTCAAACATGAAGTATAGTTTGCAGTTGTTGACAGTAAAACATGGTTCATGAAGAGAATGGATCAGCATTCTTGACAGGCTGACATTGTTTGACCCTTGATCATAGGTGACCACTTTTACCAAAAGACCTTCTTTTTTCAAGCTGCATAATTACATCTAATAGCAGCTTGTGCATTGCAAGAGCTGACGTTGCATTGCGGGACACTGCAAAGGCTACTGGCTGCATCCAAATTCTCGATATGCCAGACACAGCCATTAGAATGGCTGCATTTGCCACACGAGAAGTCCTTGTGTTTCCATCATATGTGTAGCCAATCACTATATCTTTTGATTGATCGTACATCAAATGTCTTTTCAAGGCTATTTAATCGAATAAAAGACAGCATGCTTTGTCTTGCAGAGGCCAAGCTTTAATGATTGTTTCTATTGCATCCATGGCACCTGGAATGATACCAGGTGTCATTGGGATGTCTGCCAGCCAGCACCTGAGTGTCCGCACATGTGGCAAGTGAAGCATTTCTTTGAGGAAGCGTGAATTGAGAGTGAATTGTTTCATCCATTTGGACCAATGTTTTTTTTTTGGGGGAATGTACCAAGCCTGATTCGTGCTTTAAGCAGTTCAAAAAAGGTCCTTTGACAAATCCGGTTCAAGCTTGTTTAAAACCTCCTGCTGCGTTACTCGCCTCGCCTCGTCCCTTTTTTTCATCTGACCGACTGCCTTGCGGTACCTTTCACTTCGTGAGTGAAGTGTTAGCAGCTTCTTTTTGGTGCGAAGGGTGTGCACAGAGCTGCGTTTTCTTCGCCCACTTTTTTGGCGTTTCTTGCATCTGCTCCGCGCTGCTGCCCTCCTTGGAAAATTGGAGGCCGCTCGGACTAGGCTCAGCTGAAAAAAAAAAGACATGGAAGAATGCGAAGGTATAGGCTTTCATCAGTCTTGTAGAGAAAAAAAAAATCACGATTAAGCTATCAGGGCGCAATCACAGGGCTACTAATATACGGACCACTATGTGCTGCCATGGAATCATAATTGATTTATACATTCCAAGCATTTTATCTTCAAAGAATCATCCATGATTAAGGAAATATCACAAAGCATTGCAAAAATGAACATTTCATGAAATGCTGAACAGAGGCAATGACATTTACAAAGTGGAGGATTTTGAATTATTCATCTCATAAATAGCTATCTGGGCTGCATAAGCCACATTTACATGAATGCACACCTTGATTGTGCATCATATTCCGCTGGCCTATCTCGCAGAGCTACACTCATCACAACAAATCGGACAGCACAATTTTCAGTGTGAACTATGTAGGTCCAACTGCACCCACCTTATATTTGAAATATAAATAATTGCGTGAACTAAATCACGGGTTGCAGGCCCTGAACTATATGTATGGTTTTGTCAACATTATAGGTTGTGACAATATTACACAGGCTTAGGTGTCCATATCTACTAGGAAAACATCAAGACTACTGGTCCATACTTCCTTATGCAGATGCAGGATGTGTACTTTGCAGCAATTCTCTCTCTCACTTTTTGCACTTACCATCACTTGGTGAAACCTGTGACGGTGGTGTGGGCCTTCTTGTGGTTGTGCTTGGCGAAGCGGCTGTTGAAAAAGAAATAAATATGCTATAAAAGGCTGGCAAGCAGGTATTTTAATACCCTCACTTTGCATTGCACGTGTGAATACTGAGCAACAGACTTATGGAGCAATTTTCACATGTGTCTGAGGAAAACTACTCAGTGTTTTCATCTCTATGGAATGAGCTCAACAAAGAAAGCACTGAGTCTATGCATTGATGTAGAAAAAGAAAAGATATCTATACCACGCAACAAAGTTTTCTTGCAGGGAGGTTGGTTTGTTGTGAACTCATACCGAGCTCCACAAACACTAGAGGAGTAAGGACGGAAACAGGACAGAGTACAAACTATTTATACTGTGAGATGCCAAAAGCCATTTTCGCTGCTCTATCTCCCTGTTTCTTCATTTTGCGTTTGTGCAGCATGCTATCAGTTCATCCATACCATGTAAACAGTGCACTCAGACATTTTTACTGGAAAGCATGCAAAATGCTTCTCTATGAGTGCAAGCAAACAACATTTTTTTTTTCCCTAGAGTACATTTCCTGCACTTAAGGTTTACGTACAGCAATTGTTCTGATAGCACTGGTAATTGAAAAACAGCTGTGGCATTTCTACCTACTGTTCTAATTTCAGAGAACAATCTGCTCGAGTGTGCAGGTGTAGAATACAAAATAGTACCGCTCTTTGTTTTTATTTTTTGCAAGCTATTCGTGCAGTATTACAGTGGCACCACCAACCAAATATTCTGTACCCTTTCATTCCAAGCAGAAAGGTGAAACAAATCCTTGTTCGGTACACCTACCTTCCACACTAGGGGGGCAGTCTCAGCAGCAGGGACGGCAACTCGCTTGCAGTAAACTGGTTGTCTGCAATTAAAGTACTCGAACTTAGTCACCCTACGGTGAAAAAACAGCTGGTAGAGTAAATACACTTGCAAGCTTTTAAAGGCATGGCACTAAGCTTAATAAATGTGCTTGCTTTTAATCTCCACTAAATTATAATTACAGATAATTACATATATCCCGACAATATTCTCTGAATTAAAACTTGATATATGAAACACAACTCGATCGAGTTCTTGTTTTTCCACTGCTTTTGCGAGTCGAAACGATATTGAAAGCTTATAAGGAATTATGGTGTGTAAACGCTAAGCGCAAACAGCGCATTGAAAAAAAAAATACAGAAAAGTGAAAGGGTGGCGGTGGGGATGGGTCCAGATTAGAGAGGGAAAAAAAAAGTGGCCCCGCGCGATAAGCGCGGCCTGTTTCATGAACATCCAAAACCGAGCTTGGCCATGCCTTCGCCCGTTGGAAGCATCACGAGGGAGTAATGGAGAGATAAGCGAAACTGTTTCCGGGAGCTTCCCGAGAGCGAAAAGGGGCAGGTGGGTATCACGCTTGGTTCAAGGTCCCCCGTCGAGCAGCGCGGCAAGGTACGCCGAAGGGAAGGAATGAGGACAATTTACGGCGACAAAAATCCGAGCAGGCGGTCGGTGTGTAAACAGACACACAGATGAGGAACGCGGTGGTTTTCACTTGTGCAACACCGCAGCACACATTCGAATCTGAGGGCAGTGTCCCGAGTTACTGGGGCCTCCGCAATAACTTTGCGAGCGATACTTTCGTCGGCTGCGAGCACCACCCATAAACTACACGGACATGATGTATACGCACGCATTAAAGCGCTTAAAAAAACAGCTGCAGCGAGCACAACAACTATCCCACTCCGTTAATGTTACTAGCACGCATAAGTTAAAGTAACACGTAACAAAACACCCTGAAGACACGGTTGCATGACACGGTAATCCGAACTGGTTAGATTTCACGAGATAGTAGAGGTAACGTCAGGCAGTGAGGCACGCACATATACTAACGTGAGCAACCATAACTAGCGAACAGCTCCACTTTTGAGAGGTGACGCGCGTCGAGCCACAAACTGCAGCCCGCCCACTAATTTTAACTTATTATCGTAACCATTTCTCAAACAGATAGCTGCAGCAACGAATGGCAGCAAGAAAATTCGCTGTTCATTCAGCAGTTTCAAATCATAACGGTCAACGACAGTCAAATCAAAACTTTGCGAACATCTTGGGAAATATATAATAGTGAACGTATAAATACCTGTGGTCAGCAGGGATTCTGAAGAAGTGTTCGCCTTCATTCCCCGAGGAATCGGACCACTTCACGCCGCAATAAAGGTGCGACATCGCTGCTCCTCGCTGCGGTGGTAAGGTTTGCGTTTCTATGCGCTCTCGTGCTTGCGCGTCGTCTGCTTGTGCGCTGCGCAGGCGTGATGGCGGCGGTACCTAGCGGAGCCACGCACAGTCATGTTTACAAAACTTCTTTAAAACTTTGCCTTGTAATACTCGTGGCTGGTTATAGTTTAATGCAGAAGCACGTTTTTATTTACTACTGTGTACTACCGTGGCCGCGTTATTTTATTTTAATTAGGCTTACTGAGGCCTTCACTCCCCGCCCGTACCAGGTTCGCTGCAATCGTTTCGACGGTAGCGACGCCCCATGGCTCGGACGCCAAACTGCCATCATGCCTCGGGCCTGACGCGGTCGTGTCTTTGGCTTGCATCTTTCATCGTAATATCTTGATAAGACCAATTTAGTCATCGCTGGCTCGGCTGGCGCTGTGGCCGAATCGGTAAAGCAGTAGCATCGTGAGTCGCGCGTGGACGTTGCGTTGAAGGTTCGAATCCGGGCAATATTTCTTTTTGTCTTTTTTTTTTACAGTATTGCTCCTGTTTGCGTGGGGGTACAGTGGGTTACGGTGCTAGGCTGGTGACCCGAAGGACACGGGTTTTATCCCGGTCGCGGCTCTAGCATTTTCGAAGGAGGTCAAAATGCCAGAAGCCCTTGTATTATCCGGAGCCTTCCACCACGGTGTGCCTCATAATGAAGCCGTTGTATTGTACTGAATCAGAGGCTGAGTCCGAGTTAGTTGGTATAGCGACATAATGAAAACGGTAAGCACGCGGCAAGACTGGAACAAGAAGACCGAACAAGAAGAACAAGCACTCTGTGTGTGTCGTCATGTTGTTCCAATCTTACCGTGCGCTTACCGTTTTCATTATGCCGTTGTTTTGGCACGATTTGATTGTTGGTACATTCGACTGGTCGTTTTCGAGCGCTCCAGAGCGCTCTGGAGACGCGCGTCACGTTCAGCTGGTCGAAATCGAACGCTCTGACAACGTTCGGCAGGTTCTTTCAGAGCACCACGTGTTGGGCATTTAAACTCCGGCGGGCGTCCAGTGGATGTCCACTTCTGGATGTCTTGGTCGTCCAGTAGACATCCGCGAATAGCCGATAGGCGTACAGCGGACATCCGCTGGACTTTAAGGCGCATACTAATTGGCAATCCAGCGGATGTCCCACGGCTGTCTAGGGCGGATATTCGGAGGTTCAACGGACGCACGAGCTCTTTTTATTGTATTGATGTTTTCATTGCCATGGAGGGGAAAAAATGCGCGTGGCAACCGCAGATCAACCGTAGTCGCTTCGTCGCTTGCAACGATCGAGTAAGGTTTGCGGCTTCAAAATATGTGTAATTTGTTTTAAAGGGCGTCGCCACCTCGATCGGCGTGACTTAATTTGCACGCCATATCGTCAAATATTAAAGACGATAGTCTTCCTTAGGGAACAAACGCAAATACTTTGGTGTCCGTCTGTCACTCGATATTCAGCCACCCGACTAAAGTTTAACTACTTTCTGAATGCCCAGCCATCTTGAACTGGTAGCGGGATTCATAATTGTGAACATTCTCGATCAAAGAGCAAATATTACGCATATCCAAGGCGCAACATCAATACGTAAGTATTAGATGGTGCGTTCCTTTAGTAGAAAATATATCGATACATAATTCTAAAGACCGTAGTGTTTCTGAGGCTGCGCTGACAATGCTAGTGTTTTTTCTGCTGTGCTGAAAATTCGACGCTGAGCCAGATGCGGCGATTCAGTAAACACCCGTGGTGGCCATACTGGCAGCGTGCGGGTTTTCTCGGGCGTGGCGCGCTTTCTGCGCTGTAAGAAATGACCGAGGGGTTTTTGAAAGCAATATATAGGGTTGGCTGCTGTAATTAAGGAGTTGAAAGGCGTATTGAATTATGTACATCACATTTTCTGTTGAAAATTCGACCTATCGCGCGCATGATGACCCTCAAAGACGTATCCTTGATTCATATGTACCGAAAACCACAAGTTCGCAAATAAAGCCCGAAATAATTTAAAATCGTACGCGATTGGCGATATGTCCTGCGCGTTATGTCCCGAGGACGTCCTATGGAGAAAAGCAAACGGACTTGAACATTCATTCCGACATTGATATCCATCGGATGTCCCCTGGACAACTGCTTAGGACGTGGACGTTCGGATTTTATTCGGATGTCCGAGGGAGTTTCAATGCCCATTGGGATATATATACGCTGCACCTCTGAGAGCTCTCTCGGAATCCGACCGAGATCTGATCACGTGACTCCTGCGTCTCGCGTGTTTGCTACTGAAGAGGCGGTGACGCGTATGCTCTTCCGGCCTCCGATTGCTCTGGCGAGTGGCTGCCGGTACCGCTCGGACTCGCTTTCTCTGGCTCGGATGCTTTGTCTTCCCTCACCAAGTCATGTGAGCACAAAATTTATGATAGCTTCAATGGCCAGGTTAGGCGTCTTTTAGGTGTATGTACGTTATCCTCACCATGCAGTAGCCACTGCCGCGGAACGTTTAAAGAAGTCCGTTATGTTATGTCCGAGCGTGGTTGCCGAAAGCGATAGGAAGAAATGTGTCGTAGGTATTCCGTACATCCATTGCGTATCTGATAGGCTAACGAAAGTAGAAAGCAGATACGGCGTTAACGTTGTTTTTACGGCAGCCAATAAGCTAAGTAAAATATAATCGCCGCTATGCAGAGAAAGAATGAGCGAGTGAAAGACAAGGAATGACCGATGTGAGAGGCGAACCTCCTTAGGGCCGAGCCTTGTCGTTATCCGCGTCCGACACGGTCCACGAAACCGAAACCGACAAAAAACAGAAAGATTTGTGAACCGCAACCGAAAAAAGAAACATCTGTGAAAAAAAATACTTGACGGGGCGCGAGAGAAGGCCGCCAGGGGGCCGGAGGGGCGGACGCGTGTTTGCGTTGGCTCCATCGAATGTTTGCTTTTGTGGCGGTAGAAGTCAATGGACACCTGATTAGGTGGTCGAATCGCGTTCTCGAAGTTTCGAGGAACCCGTGGATACAAGACCTTAGGGTGTGAGTGCATTTTTGAGGATTTCATCGTCGTTTTCGTGCCGATGCGCTGTGCGTCCCGCTAGGCCTGCTTTAAGCCTAGCGTCGCCTACGGCCGAGAGGCCGGACAAGGGGCCCCGTCGCCGGTCCACTACGGCCGTGGTGTCACGATGACGATGGACGTCACTGTGGAAGGCACCGACATCGAGCCGAATGAGATGGACGGAGAAGGATGGGTCGTCAAACTCAAAAAGTGTGTCGAAAAGCGCCGAAGCTTGAAAGTTCCAGAAGGAGCCGGCGACGCCAAGACGGCGTCGCACAACGGCGGTGGCGAGGAAGCCGGCTGCAAAGGGGATGGAACCGAAAACCGTGGCGGCGTTCGCTTGTACAAAGCAGTGGGAAGGAAGATAGCTGAACGATCTGTGGCATCGCGTCTCCCCAAGCTCCCGGAGGACGGAGGGAAAGTGATTATCAGACCAAAAGCGGGCCTAGCAGTGATCAAAAACACCTCACAACCGATACTCGGCGAAGCTGTGCGTCGGGCCGCGTCCCTTGAGTGGAAGAAAACAAAATCGGATCTTCTCTTCGTGAACGACAAACAAGGTACGATTCTTTTCCATACCTTGAACTTTGAGTGTGCGGAGAAGGTCATAAGTATCAAAACTATAAGGATCGAAGATAAGGACCATGAGGTGACCGCGTACATGGTGGCACCTGAAGACTGTGGAAAAGGGGTTGTGCATGGAATGGACATACGCATGACCGAGGAGACGATAATGGAGGGTTTCGCCGGTCATGAACAGAACCCAGAGATTCTTGGGATCAGAAGAATGGGCCGATCTACCACAGTCGTCATCACCTTTGCAGAAGCAGAGGTGCCGCGTACGCTCGTGTGTTTCGGCATGATCATGAGGTGTTTTCTGTTCAAAAAACGCTACGAAGTGTGCTATCGGTGCAGCGAACTGGGCCACAGATCGGACGTTTGCAACAGTCCAGAAGCCAAGTGCCGAGGGTGTGGTATGTCATCACCGCCGGAGGACCATCAGTGCGTGCCACAGTGTCGTTTATGCGGCAAAGAACATTTGACTGGAGATAAGAAGTGTACGATGTTGTTTCGCACTCCATATATTGTCAAGAAACGTCAGTGGGAGGCAAAGCTTGCAGCGGAAGCAGAAGAAGAGACAGCGCCGAAAACAGCGTTGCAGCAACAACAGCCGCGAAGCAGCCGTCATGACGGTGCTCGCGACAGATCCAAGAGCACGCCGAGGGACCGCTCGGCATCGTTCCCCAGGCTTCCACCATCGACGCGAGAAGAGGCTTCTCACCCTGAGCAACAGTCCAAGAACTCCCAGAAGAGTACACCACCGAACTCTCAGGTGGGTTGGGTGGACGGGGGCTCTCAGGATTCCGCAATAGTAAAGGCTCTCAAGGAACAGAACAGGCTCATGCAGGAACAGATAAAAACCATGCAGGCGCAATGCAATAACATGCAGGAGCAGAACAGAGAGCTCCGAGAGCAGATAAATTTGCTAAATAAGCGCATAGATGAGGGAGCGCAGAAGGGCACGACAGCAGTATCACAATCGGTGTCGGAAACACCACGTGCAGATCCTCCTCCTAAAAAGAAGCGGGTGAAGGAGGTGGAAACAGTAAACCATTACGAGCAACGTTTCGATAAAATTGAACAAGACATGAAGCTGCTCCATGGTATGATTCAGCAGATGAATGAGCAAATGAGGGCTGAGGCCGCGAACAGAGACGGGCAATGGCAATGCCTATGCCAGGAAATTCAGAAGTTTAAAGATGGCTCAGTACCGTAACACCATCTGGCAGTGGAACTGTAGGGGTTTTTCGCGCAAACGAGCCGTTCTTCAGTCGTTCCTGACCAATGGGGATAAGCCGGAAGTCATAGCGTTACAGGAATGTGGAAAGAACGCGAAGCTCGCTAGCTATAAATCGTATGCGGGACGATGGGAAAATACCAAGGTTGTCACTCTGGTCAAACGCAACGTCACAGCACTGCAACACGAGACAGGGTTGATGCAGATGGATCATGTACTGATCGAGCTAGTCCCTCGTAAGCGGATGGATAAAAACCTTTTTGTATTAAACGTGTACAGCTCCCCTAGGCAAAGGCGTAACTGTTGTTTTGACGATCTCTTCGCCAAAGTCAGGATGATCGCGAAGGACAGCCCCCTTCTTGTAGTGGGTGACTTCAACGCTCATCACCCCGCGTGGGGATACAGGTTTGTGCAGGTTAAAGGGAGGGAATTATGGAATAGTATACAGCAGAACGGTCTGACCCTTTTGACGGATCCCTTGAGGCCAACTAGACAGGGAAACAGTGTCTCGCAAGACACTACGCCGGACCTCACTCTGATTGGAGGCGGGCTCTCGGCCACATGGTGTAACACGGGTGAAGATCTGGGTAGCGACCACAGAATAATTGAGATAGTCACAGAAGACGGTCCTTCAGTAGCTCCCACGAAGAAGCTAGAAACTGTGAATTGGCATGCTTTCAGGAATAGTCGGTCCGACCAGGATGGCATCGAAGACATAGACGAATGGAGCAAGGGAGTTATTCAATCGGTCCACGATGCAACTGAGTAAATCGAGGTCGATGAGAACCAGGAATGGGTTGATACACATGATAAACCTATGGCGCAAAAAGCACGAGCTCAATTTGAGGCTCGCGCAAAAAAGAGGCAATAGAAATATCCGTAGGAAATTGGCTGCGTTGAATAAGGAAATAGAAGAATATGCTTTAACCCTCACTAAGCAGAACTGGAACAGCATTTGTGACCAAATGGACCACCAAATAGGTAGTGCAAGGACCTGGCATCTGCTGCGACACTTGCTAGATCCGGACAAATCCAAGCTAGAAGCTAGGCAGCAGCTACATAAGCTCGTTTACAAATACGAAGGGACGACCGATGAGCTCATCGCCGAGGTTAGGGATAGGTATCTCAGCTGTACGGGGTCTGAGTCCCTGCCTGAGTATTCGGGTTTAGAGAACCCAGATCTTGACAGCCCGATCACGGTATGTGAGGTCAGGGCAGAAATAAACCACTTGAGGACAAAGACGGCTGCAGGGCCGGATCGGAGCAGCAATAAGATGCTCAGAAATCTGGACGATGCGTCGGTCAGAAATCTGACAGCGTATATGCAGGATTGTTGGGACAGAGGGCAGCTTCCGCCAGCGTGGAAGGATGCCAACCTTGTCTTCATTCCAAAGCCTGGAAAGAAACCTAGCTTTGAACACCTCAGGCCCATTTCACTTACTTCATGCGTGGGCAAATTAATGGAACATGTTATTCAGAGCAGGCTGAATAGATTCCTAGAAGATCAGGGATTGTACCCCGACACCATGATTGGCTTTAGGTCACATCTATCGGCATGCGACGTCATGCTTCAGCTCAAAGAACAGGTGACAGACAAAAAAACGGTACACACCAGGGTAGTCGTAGGGTTAGATGTGTCGAAAGCATTCGATAATGTGAAGCACTCGGCCATACTGGAGAGTCTGGGAGCTCTCAATGTAGGCACGAAGACTTACAATTATATAAAGGATTTTCTTACGAACAGAACGGCAACGATCAGCTTGGGAGGGCAGTCATTGGAAGGTATTAAACTGGGAAGCAAAGGTACGCCGCAGGGATCAGTTCTGTCGCCCACCTTATTTAACATCGCGATGATGGGTCTCCCCAGGAAGCTGGCAGGCATAGAAGGACTGAACCATACGCTCTACGCGGACGATCTGACGCTATGGATGAGCAGAGGTAGTGACGGGCACATCGAGGAGACGCTGCAGAGGGCAATCCAAGCTATCGAGGAATATCTGGAGCCAATTGGCCTCAGGTGCTCAGCGGAGAAGTCGGAGGTCCTTTTCCTAACATCGCGGGCGCGGCGACGGGGAAGGGGACAGGACGCGGGGCACGGCATCGAGCTGAGAGTTAACGGTAACATTATTCGCACTGTCGACAGTATCAGGGTCTTGGGTTTGCGGATTCAAGCGAACGGAAAAAACGCCGAGACCATCCAGAGACTGGAAGCGAGTACCAACCAGACGTGCCGATTGCTCAAGCGAATAGCAAACAAACGTGCGGGTATGAAGGAAGCGAACCTCCTAAGGTTAGTGCAATCTTTCGTAATTAGCAGGATTGTATATGTAGCCCCCTACCTGAAATTCACCAGAGCAGAGAAAGACAAGGTCGAAATCATTATTAGGAAGGGAGTCAAGACGGCTCTCGGACTTCCCCCAAACACACCAACGAACAAAATCTTAAGTTTAGGGGTGTCCAACACTTCAGACGAGCTCATTGAAGCGGCGACAGTATCGCAATATCAGAGACTGCTGCGCACTCAGACTGGTAGACGGATCCTGGAGCGGCTGGGGTTTGAGCCCCAGGCGTGTTCCAAGCAGACAGGCAAAGTCCCACCGCGAGTCAGGGACAGGCTAAGAATACTCCCGTTGCCCAGGAATATGCACCCGGTGCATCACGAGAGCAGGCGAAAGGACAGAGCTGAGGCGTTGCAGAAAAGCCTGAAAGGCAAGCAAGATGTGATTTACACGGACGCGGCCGAATACAAGCAAGGCAAAGTATACGTAGCCGTAATTACACGCGAAAACGGAGGCCCTGCCTCGTGCTGCAGCGTCAGACATTTAGGAGCAACAGAGGCGGAAGAAGTCGCCATTGCGCTGGCTTTGACTCAAAAGAATGTGAGAGTTATTGTTAGTGATTCACAATCTGCAATCAGAAATTTTGATGCGGGCAGGATCTCTGCCACAGCTGTACACATATTAGCCGTCGGACAGCTCCCGGCGGAGCAGGTTTCACTAATCTCGACACCGGCTCATCAGGGTTTGCGAGGGAACGAGAAGGCGCACGCGCTGGCCCGAGGTCTCACTTTCCGGGATTCCAGCGCTGTCTCGACAACATCCCCAAGCGAGGAACCCCTACAGACCACTGACGAACTGAGCACTTATAACGAAATCCTTAACCATTATAAGCTGGGGCGTAAGACTTACCCGAGAGCGCATAAGAACCTTTCAAAAAGTGAGGAAGTTATGTGGAGAAAGTTACAAACAGGGGTATTTCCAAACCCGCAATTGTTGAGCAAGTGGCATCCCTCGGTGTATAGCCGTCGGTGTAGGCATTGCGATGGTAGAGCGGACTTAGTCCACATGGTTTGGAGCTGTCCTAACTTTGATGAGCCAGACAGATGCAGAGAGTCCTGGGAGTCCTTGCTACTCAACGAAGAGGAAAATGCTCAACGGCAAGTCATCGGTCTCGCCCTAACCGCCGCCACGTCCCAAGGGATCCCGGTCGACGGTTAGGGAGGATGAGTGTGGGTTTAGGCTGACGCCTCTACCCCGTCATCTATTTGACGGGTGCCAATAAAGTTACTTCTCTCTCTTGACGGGGCGCTGAAGGGAAAAAGAACATCTGTGAAAAAAATACACGATAAGGCGCTGCAGTGAAAACGGGTATATATAAGCGCGTTCCAGACCACACATACTCTTTCTGTCATGGACCGTGAACGCGCGCTCGCCCTCGAAAAGCAATGTCGACGCATACAGCGAGCTACCACAAGGGGGATGTGCATAGACCTTGTCTTTGCCAACTTCAGGCTAGGTTCGATTGAAGAACCATTGCCTCTGCATTTCACGGACCACAACGCAGTAATGAAGGGAAAATGGAATCCACAACTCAACACAACATAACATTTATGACCAATAAAGATTTTATATAACTCTACACACGCGTTGTCACTCATTTACATGCGCGAGGGGGCAATGTCACGGGAGAGGGTTACCGAATGATCCCCAGTGCTTTGCCCACTCATCATCATTCACTTCGTGGATATGCGTGGATTTTTTTTTGTTCAGTGAAACACGTGGACAAATTCACTGATTGCCGTACAGGTGTGGTGTACAGACTATTTTACGGATGGGTTCGGTGGCGGCATATTGGGCTGTTAGCCTTGCCCTGTGGTATCTTCAACAAAAAAAAAAAACTGTGTTGCGTCTGACGTACACACATGATAACGGTTGGGTTGGTGCGTTCGAAGTTTCTTGCCGCACCGTTCGACGTTTCTTGCTGATGACCATATTTCCGACGACCTACGAATGTCATCGCCGCTATATCGGTGTACAGCGCGCATTGCTAGTACTTCGACTTCTCATTACCTGGGCACTAATTCGCCCAATAAAGAATTTTCATATGTACCACCTTGTGTTTTGCGTACTTCACCATCACGACGAGCTGACAATATTGCTGCAGTTCTTTATAATGAGGATCATAAGACTGAACATATCGGTCGGGTGGAACATTTCTTCTTTAGTGTGGTTTATCAATTCTTTAACTGTATTAACTTGTTGTACCAAAGATGCTTTTAGGTGCCTCCAACTAACAGACCGTTAAGGATGGTTTCATTACTTTGCAAAGCATGTTAGCACGTATGCTGCGGTCAGCGCGTGACCAAATTTTCTACCTGCAGTAATGGGCATAATGCAAGCGAATAGAGAGGAAAGGACAAGAAGTGCGCGTGCTACTCGCCGATATCGATAGTCAGGTCCCACCGACCTGTTTTTCACGAAGCAGCTGTCATCATTGAACGTAGCCGCACGTTCTCATAGAAGAAACGTGATAATATTAACAGTAAAAGGCACCTTTTCTCACAACCATGCGTATAAGAATCTACATTATTATGAGATGATATGTATTGGTGCACATTTATAAAGAACTCAGTGAAGCGACAAATACTAAACCTATTTTACGGGGCTTTAACGCGGTGCAAACATGGGCGACAAGCTATCCCCACAACTGTCAGCCTCGGCGGCGAAGGAACGCAAAGGCGCCGCTACAAACCATGCATTCAGACGGAACAAAGCTCTCGCGAAACAAAACATGTATTGGCCTTCGGCGACGAATCTGCCCAGAAACTCGGTTTAGCGAGAGCAGATGTATTTAGCGGAAAAAGTTCGGGCAGGAAAAGGGGAGAGAAATCCAGGAAAGAAACTCCGGTTAATTGTCCGCTACGTTGGTATAGTGGTTACGGTGCTCCGTTGCCAACCCGAAAATTACGGTATTGATTTTGGCCGCGGCGGTCGCATTTTGCTGGATGTGAAATCATAGAGGCCCGTGCAGGCTCGTAGCCAGGAACATTTTTATGGGGGAGGGTGGGCCCACTTGCTGAATGCCTTGAAAAACACTCATTTTTATCACAACCATTACAATTCCAGGAAGGGGGGGGGGGGGGGCAGCGCCCCTCCTTTCCCACTGCCTACTTTTCTGGGCCCCTTGTGTTGAGCTGCGGGAGGGCACGTTAAAGAACACCAGACGGTCGAAATTTGCGCCACCCTCCTCTACGGCGTGCATGTAATCGCATCGTGGTTTTAGCACGCAAAACCCCAAGTAATAGTATTTTAGTTTATTAAAGAAATCACAAAATTTAGGTAGTAGAGAGTTATAGTTTAGCGGGTTTAACGGAATAGCGGGCTTACCGGAATAGCGGGATCGAAGTGCGCATGCGCAGTACCGTAAGCGACCCGTAGCGTTTACCGTACGCACGCTATTTTTCAGATTTAGCGTTAGCGTGTTTGCGTGGGTAACGTAGTGTACGTAAACATGGCGGCGGTTTTCGACGCCCGCTTCGAACTGAATTTAGCGTTGATGTGGACGGATCCACTTCTTTCGTAGCAAACCACTGTGCGAAATGGTTTCGCTTGCCTTCAGATAGCTTCGACGACACGGTATTACGAATAACTTAGCGTAGTTTTTGGAATCGCTTCCCATTTCGAACGTCCCTAGGCCTATCTAGAAGATCGGTGAAAACAAGTCTGCAACATGAAAATTTTTGCTTTTGGTGCTTAGTTCATATTTATTTACTTTTATTTTCACCAAAAAGAGGAGTAATATTGCTGCGTGCGGGGATACAGGCGAGAATTCTCGGTTTTTTCTTTTCACTTTTTTTAACGTATTCACCCTCCTCCAGGTGGCGCCACCGTCCAAGCTTGGGCACGTAAACCATCCTGTAAACGTTATCCCGCTAAACTAAAACGCGCTGTCGGCAACGAACGTTTGCGGCACGGTAACGCTATTCCCTTAACCCCCGCTATCACGCTAACGCTAAACTATAACTGTCTAGTGTTTCTTCTTTCCTTGCACACTTCGTTGGACGGAGCCGGTGAGCAGCAGATCAGTACACTCTAAGAAAAAAGAGTGTCTGCGACTCCTGTCGGCGATTCCTGACTTGCCACGTATGTGACTCTCTTTAAAGTGGCACGGTGACTCTCTTGTGGGTTACGCGACTCTCCAAAGAGTGTATGATGATCTCCAGAGAGAGTTGACGTGACCCTTTAAAAGAGGGCCATATACGTGGCAAGCCAAAATGGTCAAAGGCACATTTTTAAAGACGATAGTCTTTCTTGGGATACTTAAACGGAGAAATTTTGGTCTGTCTGTCTGTCTTTCTGTTTGTCGGCACGTCACTCGATTCAGCCACTCGGCCAAAGTTCAACCACTTGCCCAAGGCCAGACATCTTGAACGGCTGACTAGGTGCATACTTGTGTACACTGTCGATCAAAAAGCAAACATTACGCATATCTGAGGCGCTACATCACTAGGTAAGTATTAGGTGGTGTGTTCCTTTAATAGAAAATACATAAATACGTAAATCTAAAGGCCCTAGTTTCTTAAGCTGCGCTGAAAATGCGACTGCGCTGAAACTTACCTTCCTCCGTGCCCTCTGCACGAGCTCATTGTTGTGTTTCGGTTTCGGTTCTGTATTGCACTGTACGAAGGCCATGGGGCGCCGCTCTGGCATTCCTGTTTTACCCAGGCGACGTGTAAATAAAAGAGTGTGTGGAGAGTACTCGTTGAGTGCGCACGTTTCTTCTGCTTCAGCGCTTCGCGCCAAACCGCGTGTTCGGGCTGGCTGGCGTCCCCGCCGGTCGCGTTGGTCACCGCCGGTCTTCGCCTGCTGCTGCGCCGGGACTACCAGCCCGCAACACAGCACTCATGTTTCCCGGCGTATTGCCAGATGGCGTCCATATCTCACGCAGCGTCTCTTATGTCGTCTTTAGACGACATTTGCAGCGAAGCACGCAGATACGCGGCCAATTTTTTTTCTTAGAGTGTAGGGGTAGCACGCGCGCTTGATCATTTGTGATATGAGCCGATTTGTGTGTTCCGTGAGCCAACACCTTATAAATTCATTACTTTCCACTTGGAGTCCTATATTACGCAACAGCGTGTTAAGTGATGGAAGCGAATCTCCGAGGCAGCTTGAGCATTTCGATGGACGCAACATGCTTGAAGCCCGCGAGCTTAGATTTAATGCACGATACGTATGCAGCTTTTCTGGACACCAGCGGTCTAGTTCGCGTGAACGACACCACGTGGCGTATCGACCTTAAAGAATTCAAAAGTCCCGCCATGACGTATGCAGTGACGCGGCAATAAATAAAAGAGAATCAAAAGAAACAGTACACACGCCCCGAGACTGTCGCTTCACCTCGGTGCGCAGAAAAGAGAGCGCTGTGTGTCGGCGTTATCTCGACGGCGACGACTGGCAATGAATTGGCAGTTTTTCTAGACGTGCCATTTCTAGACGTGGCAGTTTTTCTAGACGTGTCTGGCCGTTATAGACGCGCCCACGATGCATCAAGAGAATCGTGTTTTTAATTGTTTGTTTGTTTGTTTGTTTGTTTGTTTGTTTGTTTGTTTGTTTGTTTGTTTGTTTGTTTGTTTAGTTTCTTGCGCTGCCGTACCGGTGGGATATTGGAGCAGCATGCTGCTTTCCGAGTTTCTTTTTTCAGCTAGCGGGAACCATTAAGTTTGGGTACGAACAGGATATTGTGGTTGCATAATAAACCGAATTTCCTTCGGTGTACCACTTGGGTGATGCTCGTTTGCTCCTTGCGTTACCTCATATTAGAACTGGATATGTTTGAGAACGCTAGGAATGAGAGTAAAAAAAGAAGTTAAAGATAGTTTTTATTTGTTTTCATTTAGTTCTTATTGAAATGTGGCTGCCACCGCAAGCTTGGCGCCGTCTAAGCGGATGTGCAAAAATGATACAGTCGTTGAAAGATGATCTTGTACACCGGAAAATGGGAACTTGGTTAGTTTTTTCGTTAGGAATGAACGTATAGCAGAACATATACGACTGACGTGTTGTGTAATAATCTCTAGATCTGCCGTATATCCCGCTAAAAAAGGCACTTATCTATGCTAATTGCGTTTCTTCAGAAGAGCGAATTTTGGCGTTTTTGCGCTGACAACAACGATTGTTAATGCAACATAATATAATAACTATTCCTACAATCTCTCAAAATCACGGGCCGAATTCACAAAGCTCACTTACGAGCAAATTGTCGCGTAAGAGAAATTTTGTCGCGTAAGTCGATTCACGAAGCGAAAAAAACGTCGTAAGAGCCGTCGTTATCACATCGGCCGCTGCGGTAAAGCGCGCTGCGACTGTCAAGGAGCATGCCAGCGATGGTGATGCAGTTGCTATATTTGGTGACGTCACTGAAAAATGCTCGTAAGTGGATTCACGAAGCAAAAAAATTGCGCAGAAACAGCGTGGCTACGAGGAAATCCCAAGAGTGGTCCGGACCACTCTTGCGAACAATATGGCTGTTTAGAACATGCAACTGCGGCGGGTATCTTGGTGCCATGGCTAATTTTAAGCTAATTCACGGCCATGTAAGGCTGCTTGATGACTGCTGGCACGTTTTAATTTATTTCGGCGCTTTGAGTTTCGTGTGTTGTTTCGCTTGAACGCTATGGACAGTATTGACACTCGTAGTCGTCCAATAAGCTGTGAGTCGCAGTAATTAAAGAAGCCTATTGGTTGTCAATGGCGAAAAATTATGCATGCAAAGGCTTGTGGTTGGATTAAAACCAAAGTTCTACATGAATGGTCGATGAAGTCGAAAGCGGTGCGGTATTTGGTCAACATTTTTTTGTTATGTTGTTGTGTTGCGTCCTACTTCCTCCAATGAGATGTCCAACTTATGATGATGTACGCAGCATTGGTCGAAATTACCACCAAAGAGGTTCAGAGGAGCACATCAGCTGCGTGTTATTGGTAATAATATTGAACGGAGCATTTCAGTAGCCATTATTAAAGCCTATTATGTGATTCCATAACTTGTCTAGTTGGATTGGCTTTAACTGACCAATAGGCACGATCTCCGAAATGCAGCTGTCGCTATGCACTTTGGGCAGATCCAAAGCGAGCTCGTACATTGCAAATCACAGCATATTATAGATGTACGTGATTACGCACGAAATCACAAACAAATCGAGCTTTTCGACCTTCACTGTTCGGAAACCGAAACGGAACGCGTTAATGTGGCAAGTAGTCAGAAAGAAATGACTCCAGTAATTTGAAATGACCTTCGAAAATAAGTGCGAATGCTCACGATTCTCGAGTATAAACAAACCTTTGCCGAATTCATGTCCCTTTGATTATTACCTGCCATTTAACTTGGCCTGAGAATATCAATTAAAGGTGGCTTCACCCGCTCATATATGTA
The DNA here is from genome assembly GCF_013339695.2 of Rhipicephalus sanguineus. Classification (NCBI taxonomy): domain Eukaryota; kingdom Metazoa; phylum Arthropoda; class Arachnida; order Ixodida; family Ixodidae; genus Rhipicephalus; species Rhipicephalus sanguineus. The sequence goes on from NC_051183.1 coordinate 151,034,830, forward strand.
TTTTGTGCTCAGAAGCGTCAGCTTGACCTGGAAATCATCGCGTAGATAAGGCGAAACCCCCGCAGGAGGCTACTATCGTAGCAGACGACAAACGATAGCAGACGACGGCTTGGGCGAGAGGTGCAACTCGTGATTGGTTGGGAAGCAGTACTCTCTACAACAGCCCATCTTATGACGTTGACAAAACACTTCTTTCATCGCGCGCTCCTGTCGTGTTCGTCATATCTTCCCCCTCGCACATAAGAGAACTTTTTATCTTCTCGCGATCAACGCGAAAGAGCTTTTTCTAAGTTGTCTTAGCGCCTACCCCCTGCTGCGCAGTTTGTAAGAACAACATGGCGCCGTAAACTGTAGGTGTCGGCGCCGATTTTCGCAAACGCATGAGTTCCTTCAGCGTTCGACTGGATGTGCGGTGAATACCGCTGCTTTTCCGGTGCGCGCAAGCAGTGTGAAGACCGACGACAGTGTCTCTTGGTGCGCGGTGAAGCGTAGCGAAGCCTGTGCCTCGGTGTGTGTGTGAAGCGGGGATCGGCGCCTGTGTACCGACGGTAACTAGCATTCGAGGAGCCTGCAGTGCGTGTTTGAGTGTCGGTAACAGTTCGTTTGCTTCGCTTCACAGTGTCTCAGTGAGGTGCAGTGCGGCATTTCGAATTGACAACATTTCGGCACGTTACTTGAGTGATTCTGTGCTCGCACGGTAACGCATGAACTACGCTCTGTGTTTGGTTCTTGCTTCGCCACGGGTTAGCCCGTGCGCTTCTATTTTCTTGTGAGCAGTCCAGGCAAATGCAGTGTTTGGGAGTGAAACGATGTGCGTTGTGAACAGTGGTGCTGTGTTGACATTTCCAAGACTTGTGAAGAGGCTGTGCCCGTGTGACAATATAAAAGCGTTGATAACCGTGTTTCGCCCTACGAAGTTGCGATGGTGCTTTATGAGGGCTTTAAGGATTTGGCGCTGGGCTTGGCGTTTTCTTTTTTAACTCGTTGCTTCTCCTTTTTGTGATAACCGTAATCCGAACGTCATAACGTGTCGAACCGAAGTCGCACGCCGAAACATTCTCCTGTAAATGTGGCTGCTTTCGCAGTACGCCTTGACTGTTCTCCGGTGAAAACTTGGACTTGTACCTGGCAGCGAAAGCACGTGAACGTCACGCTTCGATCCGGACAGAACACACTTCTCACTAGTGCCTTGCCTTGGATGAAGTCGTAGACCAGCACCTGCTAACTACAGGTTTTCAAGTGCATTTGTCCTGTCGTTTTGCTCGGCACTGGAGCCTTGACTACAGCGGCCCACGCCGATTTCTCACGCTTCACCAGTGGACGTACACGTCTTGCTAGCCTTGCATTTCTACGTCAACGGCAGCTTCCAGTCCACAGACGTCTTTTGCCTGTGGCTGCAGAGCACATTGGATTCCCGATGACGCTGACGGCTGCTAATATCGTTGTGCCATCGGTGAGTTGAACTTGCGCAACTAATTTCGTTGTTATTCGTGTAGCGCTATAACGTACGTTTGTAAGTTTTTCATCCCAGCAGATGTAATGTCACCCCATGTTAAGTTCCAGTACGAAAAATGTACTACTACCGCTTTGTATATACGTATATATGGCCAATATACATATATTGCAATATGAGCAAGTACACCAGCAGTGTTTATGATTTGGGTTAACCAGGTTATTATCTGGTGATTAAGAGGAGCCTGTCTGTTTACCACGCTTGACAGTTGAGACAAAAATAATTGATGCGAATTTATTTTCCAGGAGTCATGAAGCACTTCTTCAGGAATTCCCTTTATATTGCAAAATTACTTGTATAGAAGATTACTGCTGTGGCAGCACTATACTTTACAAGGACATATATATCTTGCGGTATGTAAAGCTTACATGGGGCTTCAGTTTGTTGCAAATTGAATATAGCATATTTGATAGCTTTGACTAAGTGATGTTACTGCCAAATATGTATTAAGAGCGCTTTCAATGATGGTTTTTTGAATATATCGTATTTGGCCTCTTCACAGATCGCAGACTTTCGTAAGGTCCTGGAATCCATCGATTGCAAGCACTGGCAAATCAAGCCACCTTATGACTTGGAGCACCTGTACAGAAATAGGAAGGACTTGTGCTCCCTAAATGTACAAGTCTTTCGCAATGGTAGGAGTGTCATCATCCAGCCGACCTCAAAGGGGCCTGGAAGCACGCATGGCAGCCTCATCTGAATGGACTGTGCTCTTCCTGGGAGCTTTAAGGGCAGAAAACTGCCTAATGGCTGGTTGCTAGGTTAGTTTTTTTTAAAGTACAGATGGTACAGTAAACACCGGTTAATGTACACACCTTCACAACCCAAACATTGTTAGTAACAGTGGATGCTTGTATTATTGTCACGCACCAATGCTAATTGGACACTTAAGGAGAAGCAAACTATGATGGAATTGACAATGTCGCAAGTGTAAAGTCTGCAGCTTATGAATTTTACTTCATACATGTGAGACTGGAAAGTTGTGCTTTTGAAATAGCACAAATACTTTTATTGCTTATTGAGCTCTTGTGCTTGTGACGCACTCACTGTATCAAGTGCTCTGTATGGAAATAGCAAGTGGGTGAAAATCGCCTGGCTGTTCGCAACATGCAGGGAGAAAGAGCTCAGGCAACACAGGAGCAGTAAATGCGCATTTTTTTAAAAAGCTCATCTTTTTTTCAATGTTGTTGCATATGTTGCATTTCCGTCGTACATGTTCTCAGCACAATTGCATAGTCTCACGATTATTTCTACAAATCGTATTTGACCTGAATACACGCTTGTTGATCTCTGAAGGTGACTCTCCCTATGCCTGAGAGCCATGGGTGCTCACCCTCCGGTCCGTGGCTGGCCCAGCTGAGCAGCAGTGCAGTGCAGCCCCCACCCATGCAAGACAAGTCATACAGTGCACATTTGGTGTTCTGAGCACGACACAGCATATCCGTCCGGCATGGCATTGACAGCAATAGTGATGATGGTGAGTGTTTGTGGAAACCATAAGAGCCTATTAACATGCATTTGTGGATTATGAGTGTGTTTGTTGCTCACAATCATTTCTCCTAATCAAGTGCATTTTTTTTCAAAGTGTCCTTTTGGTAGGAAAAACGGCTTTGAGAAACAAAAACACACATAATCCGCAAGTGCTTTGCGCTTTCTAGTCTTCAAAATTGTTCCTGCACACTGTATGATGACGTGGCTATGTTAGATAACGTTAAAGTGATGAACAATGGCTGTTGTCTTGTAACATAGCAATACATAAGTACACTCTAAGAAGAAATAGAGTATTTTTTAGTATTTCTGCCACACAACAATAACGTAATCTTGCTTGCTCGGGTTTTCTTTTTTGAAAACCTGGCTCTTGGCACTTTCCTATCAAGAATGTTGTCACTCTAATGACGCGTGGCGGTAACGCGAGGAAAGTACGTGAGATGGATGACGATTGTAGTTGTGGGGTGGCAATACTCCCCAAATACTTCATTTTTTCTTAGAGTGTAGCACAGTGAACTCATTTGTGGTCGGCTTCTTGCACCTAGTGTAAAGTCGAAATAGAAGATACTTTATTGGCTTATGTCTCACTGTTAGGCAGAAGTTTGTTGCCTTCAAAATGAACATCGTAGTTATACATTTATATCATAAAATATTTTTTCAAAGACTTCATTGTTGGTGGCTCTATGTTCAGACCTTTTTGTTGTTTTTAATATTTCTTAATACTTGTCATCGGCTTCTGAAAATACGAGAGCTGGAGTTTCTAGCACATATCAGTTGTCCAGTTTTACACATAGCACGGTTGTAACAATCATCTGCATTTTCTATGTTCCAGCAGTACCACGGGATCAGGTGCCTCACTGTCATCTAATTGTACAGTGTATCTCGGACAAAACGCACAAGGCGAACAAGTAGACAGCGACTACCAGTGACTGTGTCCTGCTGTTCAATGTGCACGTCAACAGACAGAATGCATTGTGATATCTGGAACAGTTTGAATTGTATGGTGAGAATCTGCACAGCTGCAGTTTAATTGTTGAGCAGTGCATCATTCAGCAATTCCTTGCACTTGAGGATTCAAAATTAATTAAATTCTGCATTTAATATACAAAACCTTGACATTAATGTACAGCACACTGTAGTAGTAGTGTGCAAATTAATTTCGGCTACCTTGAATTTTTAACATGCTCGTAAATCAAAGTGCATGTGTGTCTCTGCATTTCACTGCCATTAGAAACAGCAGCCATGGTCGGCAACCAAAACCGTGTTTTCATGTTTGGTAGTGCAAGAATGAAACCATTGAAGCAGGTAATTTTGCACTTGGTCGATATAGTCGTTCAGGATACGCGCATTAGTATAGCACAAATGATTTTCTGTTTATATAAGCTCTGGAAAGTCCTTCTCCACGGATTATTTAGATGCAAGAGGAGCATCACTATTCCTAGTACGTCCAACAAGTTTTAGCACCGGTGTAATGTTATCCCGTCGCCTGTCTGTGCTCTTCAACGGTCACCCTCTCTGCATGTACTGTGCAAGTTTTAATTTTTTTTTCATATAGTGTTTGTTGCCATAGGTTTCTCCATTATGTAATTGTATACTCTGCAAATAGTTCATCTATGCAGCTTTGCTCATTTTACTGCTGAAAGTATTTATTGCTTTTTGTAGGGTGATTATAGCATGCATTTACTTATGCCTTTTGTTGCGTCTGTACAATGGTTTAGCCTGAAGAAGGCAGTTGGTATACTCTAATCATGAAACTGGCGACTTCAAACAAATTTCTAGGCTGATAACCATTACTACTATCATCAGATAAGCTGTGATTGCTCCATGAAAATGTATTTAAGATTCTGTAAACTGTGCCAGGTAAATATTTCTAAATAATTTTTTGTTGTCCATGTTTTATACGCCTGAAACATAATTACTTCAGCGTGGTACTATATAAAATGTTATTCAGCACATTTCTGCTGATAAACATTGCAGCTGAGGCCAGCAGCAAGATATACATGCAAGGCACTGAAGCTTCACATCACATGCCTTGTCCAGAAGTGCATTGAATTTTTTTTTTCGAGCGGAATGAGAGACTGCTATACAGCAATCTCTCAATGTGCACATTTCTAAACCTTTTTGAGGAGTGTTTTCAGGAGAAGCAATAGGGTCTTGACATGTCAACAACAGGATTTTTTGTACCGAGGAGCTTAGTAACAGCGAATTGCTTTATTTATGTATTAGTCCAGAATTTGTCCGACCTGTGCCAATTTTTCAGCCCACGTCACCTAACATGGCTTGTTATAGTGTTGTCAATGTGCCCGACTATGTAAATAATCTATGTGTCATATTGCAGACATGTACCAAAATGTGATGCATTGCGCTTTTCCTTGGCATCACATTGTCAGGGGCTCTTTTCTTATATATCGTCGTGGGCTGCCGCCCACCAAATGTATAAAAATTGCTTGTGAGTGGGCAGCAACAGGAACTATGCATCAAATTGTTCCAGGAGGGTTCGAGAAATGCCGAGTTTGCACATAAAAGTGGTGAGAGATTTATCTCGTACGTTACTGCCTTGAAACCTCATGTGCTCAAGACTGAGTGTATCAGCATTGTTGTTTTATAGCAGTTCATCCTATTAACTACACCTCAACGTATGTATGTATGTATGTATGTATGTATGTATGTATGTATGTATGTATGTATGTATGTATGTATGTATGTATGTATGTATGTATGTATGTATGTATGTATGTATGTATGTATGTATGTATGTATGTATGTATGTGTATGCATGTATCTGAAACAAAAACTTACGTTATTTTGTTTACTGTAACTTTTATAAGAATTTTCCTATTTGCTTTCTAGTTCTCCTTTTTCAATCTCATTTTCATTTCTCAAGTATGTTTCCTACTGTGCAAAAATGAATGTAACCTTAATAAAATGTGCGCATTCAAACAAGATGTTTCATTTTCCAACGTACAGTTCTGAGCAAGAAGTTGAAAACTATGCAACCAACCAGCAAAAATAAGTTTATAGGACAGTTCCTCCGTGTAACATTGCTTCTACAGATTGCGTTTGTCGAATATGTAGAATAGAGTAGTCGACTTCAAACCAGCATAACCAAGCTTTCGCTCGTGGCTGTACATACTTTTACATATGTGCGTGGTATTTCTACGTATTGTCATACCTGTTGCCAATTACTATTTAGGGCACAAATCTAGTCAAGCTGAATACGCGGATTTTTGTCTGGCCACCTGTCATCTATACTTTAACTGCTGTTGATAAAGAATAAACTCGGGTTTAAAATTTTCAAGTACCTACAAAGGGAAGAGTAGCCCTTAATGACGCAAATGAATTTGCCGTAATTTTTTCGCAGGCCTACTGCTTTGCCCTCTCCTCAGAACTCGATAGCCTGCTGGAGTTCATTAGAACCATTGACAGAGGCATTACACGGAGCTGCGCAACACGACAGAGACCGAGAGAGAAAACACATCACTGTGTGTGTGTCTTTTCTCGCTGTTCCTGTCGTTTTGCGCTGCTGCGTGGAATGAATGCCACCCAACTAGCACGGAAACATGTCCCGACAAAGGCAGTCATCTTGGCCGCAAGCAGTTTGGCCGCCGCGTGTCTATTGATGTTCTTGAAAACACAGTGATGTCTGACCGGCGCTCGAATAGCCAGAGTCGTGAAAAGTAATGCCCAGGTATGATAATTGGGTTTCGGGACTGGGCGCTCTTGCGATAGTAGTGGTTAGAGAAAAAAAAAGTAATCTTATTTCTGTGATCCGTGAGGGAGCACGGCGCATCGTCTTGGGGGTCTAAAGGGGAGTGAAAGAAGAGAGCGGAAAGGCCACGTTATCAAAAAAAGAGTGCCCGAAACACATACCCTCAGGCATTGCTATCTGTTTTTCCATAAAAAAAAATACGTGAGTGCTCGGCGACACTGCGAATCGAACCCAGTACCTCCCGCATTGCAGCCGGACGCTGTAACGACTCGACCACCGCTGCAGTGTTTCGCGAGAGAGCTTGCCACTGTCACACTTACTTCATTGTATATATATTATCTTTCCCTCGAAAGACACCTAATGCAAAATGTCCGGCGAAAGTCGATCAAAAAGAAAAAAAAAACTCGGTATCCGAGTGCATTTGCCTAAGGTGACTCGAAGGTTAAAGCCATTACGTGTGGTTATATTACCGTGCACATTGTATCGAGTGCGACATCACTAATCAACTATCGCTAATTGACTGTCACTAATGTCACTTTCACTAATTGAATATTCCATTTGTTTCGATTATCGTCATTTAAATAAACTTTCACTAAACAAATCACTGCTCACTTAATTTGCTTCGATTCTTATATATAAGCACAATCACACTTTCGCTCGCTTTTCTATGGCTTTCGCTCCCATAGACGTTAGTAAGTAACGCGACCGCCGTCTCTTTTTTTTTTCTTTTTGTTAATCGTGCAAACGCGCAGCACGCGCGCCCTGTGAATCCAGGCGCACGTGTAGTGATGTCACTTCAGGCCGAGACAACTGAACGCCACTTCTTTTATGTTTGCTCACGCAAACTCCGCAAGGACGAAGTGACTTCGCCGTGTTTTCTGAAAAGCATTAGCTCGTAGAAACCTCCCGACGAATCTTCCTCGTTTTACGTGTTCACATATCTAAGCGTATACGATCGCTCTGGCCTTTCGGCCCTGTCAAAATGCTGCGGTTAATTGAACTTGCGGCATTACGCGCATCATGCCTTTGTTACTGCTGCTTTATATTTCTGTACAAACGTTCTCCGTAAGCTCAAAAGCCGCTCCTATGTCTTGTACTGAGATCTTTGTAAGAAATGCAACATTTTACGTCTAGCTACAAAGCACCCTAATGCAACCACCATACCGTGCTCGAACATGCCTAATTAGTTGAGTGGCAGCGCAGCTTCATGAAAATGTAACTAAACTGTTTCTGGTAAAAAAGGGGGGGGGGAACGTTTCGCTCACACCTTCAAATCTTCAATGTTTCAATTTATGCGTGGTTTATAGATGCGGTGCATCTGGAGCGTTGTTCGCCTGCACTTGACGAGATAGCACACGGACTAGTAACGCCATCGAGCAATTAGATTTTGGTTAGCTATGGTCATCTATGAAACGCGAGCACTTGGCTTCGTGCAAGACCCCAGGACGTCTGCTGCAATGCGTAAGCGCTGTAGCAGACGCCCGGAACTGGCAGCTGAGATACAGCGAAAATCAGGCGAAAATACATTCGCTATCATCGTGTACCCTCGATGCTAGACGCTTCTCGTGCTGCCTTGCTATCACCTGCGCGCACTTCTTTCTTTCCTTGTCGTTTCATCGGCTTTCGCTTTGCCTCCTTGCCCTCAAAAGTGGCGAGTAAGTTAAATTCGCACCATTGCTATCGCATTCCCTCGAGATACGAGAATTCGTGGCTAAGAAATTGCGCAGGCAAGAGAAAGTTTTGTGAATTCGGCCCCACGTCTTTATTCTGTATCACTCCTGATGTAGAATACAAAATGCATTTGACTTGCTCAACAACGGGTCACAAGACACATCAGACAAAAGTGAACCCTTTAATTCCCCCTTCTTTCGTTCACCCAGCATATGAAAATTTCTTCAGTTGTGAGTGGTGCTCCTTCTGTTGCCACGAAGATGTGCAGGCGTTCCCAAGGAAATCTTAAGCCTTTCTTTCCAGGAGGTTCCCTTAAGAGAACAATGGTGTTTATGCGCACAGAAATTTTGATTAGTAGTTTGTCGCTCGTAGCAATGACTGAAAAATACCAGTCTTCAGCCAGATAAACCCTAGCGAAATCTGCTTTTTCCCTTAATATCTACTGCTTTTCAAGCAGTAGTCTTCTTCCTCTGAAAGCCCAACGGAAAATGACCCATGTCGAATAGAATGATTACAGCTCCGCTCGAGGGTCTTCAAAACCGGAGCTTTTTTTTTGTATTTCATGATGCAAAATATCAGCCGCGTATTGAATCCTGGAATCTTCTGGCTTGATAGGAATGTCAAAGCTGCGAAGACATTCCTGGTTGGGATTCTTTTTTGGCTCAAACGTGTAGGCCCACCTTGAAAGTCCCTTCTACTGTATCGGGTAGTTTTGTCTCTATTGTAGATAAGGAAGTCATAGTAAAATAAATAGTAGGAAATATATAATTCAATATTAAATTTTACTGCAACATAAAAGTTGCAATAGAAATACGCGCGAAAGCGACTAAGAAAAATTAATAATATTTCATAAGACACGATAACTGGCATATAGCCTCGACTTTAATAATAGGGATATCTGCACACATGTGTGAAGTCTGGTTAATGCGCATTGATAGCACAGCGCTATCATAGATGCACGCGTTTTAGAAAACACCCTCTAGACATGGTATTCCCTCTCAGCTTTGTCTGAGTGGAAATAGGTCAAAGAATTGAATTCCTGTCAATCTGATAACATGTTATTTTTTTCTTCTTAGATTAGGCCCTAAATCTACCCTAAATGGTGGCTCTGCGCTGTATAGCACAGACGTGTGCTGTACCACGGCCGCTACATGAAAACAAACAGGTGTTTTTTATGTGTAGCGGCCGTGGCTGTACAGCGCAGAGCCACCATTTAGGGCAGATATTGTAGTGACGCGGAAATTACCTCCTTGATAGTGAGAAAGTTCAAATATGTATACACAATAACCTTCTCAATATTTACTTATGGACAAATATTTGGGATCGTGGAACATGAGGTGAGCATGAGTGAGGTCACGCCTCTTTAGAGTAAATACTTACTCTATCACTATATATATTCGCGATGTGCTTTCTTGACTTACAATCGACCGAAATGTGTCTTAAGACCCTGGCTGTGAATTACAGTGACATAAACGAGCTTTTTTTTTTTCATCATATGATTAGGATTTGCATTGTTGAATTGCGCTTTGAAAGTCACAACGGCATATCGCGTTGCCTGACGGGCAAGCCTTCATAGTGCACGAATGAGATGTGCAGATTGCTGTACGCAGTCCGCTGCTATTTACTAGAGAAAAAAATGCGTATAAAATTAATCCGCACGTTATTAGGCATTCTCGATTTATTCTGTGCTTATAAAAAAGTAAAAGAGTTGACGTTGAGAGGTGGCGTTGCTTTCGCGACTGCTAGTGAACGCATGTCGAGCAACGGCGCATGCGCGCGGCGCTTTCTACATTGAATCAATTTCCAGGTAGCACACATCAAAAAACCGGAAAAAATGCATTCCATAACGTTTGGGCCACGGTGTTAGAATAGTTTAGGTGGAGCGACGGCGCATTGGAATGAGGAGAAATCGGGGACCTCTTTCCCTTTCTTGCCGAAAGGCGGCGCGCGCGGGACGGTGGCCACCTGGCTATACCCAGCACAAACCTGACGCTTCTAACATTCGGTGTTTTAGCATGTTTAGCAATATCGCAAGGCCCTGTGAGGATTGTGTGGTATTGTAATATCATATACATAAGTTAGATAATAAAGACTTAGTAGTGTTTTATGCATGACGGTTCGGCATGCGGCGTGAAGCTTATAAACACCCCCTTCGGCCTCGGCAACACCATGGCCTAGGCGATCGTGCCCGCATTTGTCTACAAATGTAAATCTGCAGTTGCGTGACGCGTGTTGAATTCACGCTTCATTTGCCCTCGATAGATTAATTAATGTATTTGCGGTCAGCATCATACAAAGAGCAGGTGTCATGTTAAGGGGCATTTCGCATATGAGATCAAGTGAGCCTTCAGAATCTTCTACTACGAACCGCTTATTTGCAAGTCCCGTAAACATTTGCGAGAAGACGGATGCTTTGATGTAATGGAATAAAATAACTCTATTTAGGTCTTTCGGGGCGTGCTGTAGCAGGTGACGCGCCGCTCCCACGTCGGAAAATACAGGATTGAAAGAGAATGCAATGAAGTGGGCGACAGCTTGTGGCCGATGTCTACGAAACCGCTCTTTGACATATTCAAAATAAATAAGCTGCAAGATATATACGTTATGGTGAGCCCAGAATTTTATCACAGTATTGGCACGATCTACGAATTTTACATATTTTTGCCTGAAAGAGCTGGTTTAGCTCGAGTATTGTATGGTGCGGCTGAATGATACGAAAGAATGTTTCCTCACAAGAACGTTTCCTTTTAAATAGCGCTTCCCATGATTTGGTGACAAATCGCGCATCAAAATGTTTTTCACAAACAAAATTTGTTGTTTGCAACTCGCGATTTTTCCGTGGAATAGCAGTGGCCACATTTTCAAGCGGTCACTATCCTTCGGAGCAGCGAAAAAGCAAATTTTCTCCGTGCACGATTTGTAGCCCGAGATGCATCGCGGCAAACAGCACTTCTTGCCCATCTGGACAATATAAGTTGTGTAAATAAGGACACGATGAAGAAGGATAAGCTATTTCAAATAGGCTAGCATTTAGGCGGCAGGCGTTTCGACTGGCGAACGTATGTGCACGAATGGGGCCTCGTCTGGTTTGGCGTGTTAGTTTTAACGGGTCAGACAATGACATCACGGAATATAGTGTCACTCTCAATTCGTGTCGTTCCCAAAAGAACAAACTGGAAAGCAAATGGTTAGGACGCTGAAAAGGAAACGGGCGCGACCATTTCACGTTTGTGCACCCGAGGAGGGCACAAAGTTCTACTTCTGCTACTGCAACAAGCAACATGTCTGTGACGAATAACGATCGGCAGAATCAGAATGGCACATGGTGAGTCATGATGGATTGGTCGGTAAACGGACGTTAACCTTCACTACCACGCGCCAGCCAGCACGTGTAAACGTTGTAAAGGCGGCTCAACAACTAACACCGTGGGCGGCTGCTTGAATCTATGCGATATGGTGCATGCATAATGACAACCCATGAAAGGAATTTATAACCTACCATTGTCAAATGTGTTGCTTTCTTCTTATAAGCATCATATAGAGAGACGTCAAGCCCCTTCTCCCCCGCTTTCTTTTTCAGGGAATACCTTTTTCTTTTTGACTAACCCAGTTCGGGTCCGCCACGGTGGACCAGTGGCTAAGGTGCTCGCGGCTGCTGACCTGAAGGTCGCGGGCACGGTGTTCCGTTGTCGCGGGTTCGATTCCGGCCGCGGCGGTCGCATTTCAGTAGAGGCGAAATGGTAGAGGCCTGTGCGTTGTCAGTGCACGTTAAAGAACACCAGATGGTCGAAATTTCCGGAGCTCTCCACTACGGCGTCTCTCATAATCATATCGTGGTTTTGGGACGTAAAACACCAGATGTTATTATTAATTAACCCAGTTTCTCGCGGCGGCCTCAACCAATTTGCCACGGGGGCCTTATCTGTGCACGAGCTAAAATATTTTTGAAATTCGTGTTCACCTGTAAACTCATTATCGCTGTTCGCAGAAGCTATATTTCCTATGTATTTCCATCTGTTGGCTACCGCCACTGAATTTCTTGATGTTGTGCGTTTACTTTCAAATCACATTGATATATGCGGTTACCCTGATAAAAAAGGAACGGCCAGCAGTTGAAGAGTTGTCGCAAATGCAGCTTTGTAAGCGACGCGGCCCCCGTTGAAGCGGCTGACCTGAAGCCTCGATACACCCAGCGCAGCCTGTCGGAAAAAACGCGAAGCGCGTCCCCATGTTCGGCGAGGAGGCTGCGCGGCGGAGGCGGAACGTCGGTACACCTAACCTATTCTAACACCGTGGTTTGGGCTGTGGCATGGGCTTCGCAAGACACTGACCTACGTAGGCGGTGTCACGGCTGAAACGTTAGTAAAGGCATCTTTTCTTTTTTTTTTAGTGAGTGCCACCCGCAAGGCATTCTCTACACACACACACACACATACACACAAACACACACACACACACACATTATATATATATATATATATATATATAGTGCATTACCGACACGTTAGTCATAAACCTGAGGCGAACAAGCAAGACGAGCTTGATCTGTTCATTAGTTTGATGAACCGTACTTAGGCTTAGCTCGGGAACACAGTGCGGAGAGCAATCTAGTGAGCGTCGAATACTTGGTTTAGGGATGGTAAAATCGATGAACGATTAATCGATTAAAGGTCCACAATTAATCGATTAATCATAATCGATTTCTGTCTTTCGATTAATCGAATTAATCGATTAAAGCTATTCGATTAATCGATTACGGTACCCCCCACTCCCGCCCCCAACCTCGCCCCTTGGCCGGAGCGCATGACTGCGAGGCGCGCTATCCTTAGACGCAGGAAGTTGCAAAGCCGTATACTACTACTTTTTCTGGTTCTATTTGGGATGCCGTCGATGGCGCACTTCTACGCAATTGCGTTGCACTGGAGTACGATCCGATGAACTAAATGCCTTCTCAGTTCAAGACATACTATAGTAACCCTGTAGTCGATCGCCGCACCAATCCGAATTCACTGGAGTATTTGCCAATTCCTGCAACGTCAGTAGCATCAGAGCGCTTTTTTTCGCATGCTGGATGTGTGGCGAACCGAAGGAGGTGTCGGTTGTCGCCCGAGCATCTCGGGCAACTGACATTTCTTCGCTCAGTAGAAAAAAGCATGTGGTTCGGAGCAGCAACCCCATGAAACAAAACAAAAAAGGGGACTGTTGAGAAAGTAAGCAGCTCGGGGATTCGCCAACTTTCAAAAGAGAAGTTTATTCTTTTCTGTAAATTTCATACGTGCCAGCGCATCGTCTTGTAGCTTATTTTGTTCGTGTTTGTTTTTTGCCGCGCTGTTTCATCGTGTTGCCGCATAAACGCATGTCTACTTACATTTGATAAACGAGTTGTTTTCGTCACCTGTAGTGTCAATCGAAACTTTCTTTGTATTTTATTCAACCCTCAGATTTTACTCGATTCTTGTGCAAGTGCGGCATTCTAATATGCGCTGCTTATTTCCTCACTGGTTCTTAGTGCCGTTCTGTTTTACTTTTTAGCAAATAAAATATTGTTTACCAATGAAAGAGAGAGAGAAAATATATTACAAGGCAGAGAGGTTGGCCTGAGCTAGTACGCCCCTGCCTGCTACTCTGCATCGGGGAAAACGCAACGGGGGAAAAAGAGTGATGAAGTACAATGATGGGGAGATGATTAGGTAATGCGTATATACATAATAAGACACGTTTGCTAGCGTAAAGAGGAGAAGGACGCTAGTAACCATCTTTTATTATGCTGTATACCAACTAGCCCAACTGTCCGTCTTATAGGGTATATATACCATTTTCATAATTGTTGAGCTAACTTTCCTACGATGCAGTTAGCCTAATAATTGGCAGCTAGTCACGTCTTCAAACAGAGTGTTCAAGCGCGGTTTGCTTGCGCTGGGACGCGGAAAGTGTAGACTCCGCTCTCTTGACACGAACACGCATAATAGACAAACGCCAGCACGCGCAACTACGACCTCGTCTTCACTTGAAGCACGAAAGTTGCTGCCATTAGTTGAGAGAAAATGTAGCGCAGGTATGCACACTCGCGAATTGTGAAATGGCTCTTATAGACCCTTTATATAATCCGCAACTTTATGCGTCGGTTTACCGAACGTCTAGCATCCAGTGCATTACTATTGAAGAAGTGACCTTGAAGCACTTGGTAATACTGCATGGTCGCGTATTTAGGGAGAAATACAGCTTTCAGCTAGAGGCCCCCGTCTTCTGCTGTGACAAGAAAGGAGAATCGCGGAATTTATGTTGTGATGTCTGGTACACTAGATAGCGCTCACAGTTCAGGATGTACGCACGATTGAAAAGGTGTGAGTGGTGCCGTGTTACGGCAAAGATCAGGTGAAACCTGCGGAGTGTACTGGCGCAGCTGCTGTTTTTTCTAGCCGGGAGGCAGAAACTCATGTCACTCTATTTCCCGCAATATTAATTAGAAGACAATAATGCCAAGGGAAGTATAGAGGATGTTATTTGTAATAATTGTGATATCAATGTGAAGAAAGTAAAGTGGACGGAAAGGTAACTTGTCGCCGGAAGGGACCGAACCTGCGACCTTCGAATAACGCGTCCGATGCTCTACCAATGAGCTACGGCGACGGTCATCCCCCCGTCCACATCATAGGGTACACATGTGCATTTAAACCTAGGAGTGTTAGTCAGCGCCGATCACAGCCATGGCGGCGAGTGTGGAACACCCTTTTTCTGCCTTTTGGAGTCACGTAGCAAGTGACTTTTTTTTACGAGCTGGCAGCTGACCAATAATCCCTCGCATACTACCTGAAGGCACCAAGTTTGCCAGAACGAGACCCTCGCTATGAATGAAGGAAAGAGGGTGACTTTTAGGGGCTCGTTTTTCTTTGTCATACACCCTTAACGGCAGCTCAAGATTACAGTCAAGAAGCGAAACCGAAACGAAAGCTCTTTTTTGTTTCGGCGGCGACATCCTGTGCGAAGCTGTGGAACTAAGTCACGGGCTGAAAAAAAAAAAAATGCTGATCCGTCGCCAGGAATCGAACCGATGACGGCGCGGTTATGCCACGCTCTGAACTTGAGCGATTAGTTCACTCGGTCGCGGTGGACGCCTTGTCGCCTGTGGTAAGCAAGGGTTTATCAAATTACCGCAAGCATTTGAACGACCGCGCTAGTACACTGTAACCGCGCTTCAAAAAAACGCGTTAGGGAACAATGATATGCCAATTGCGGCAAGTTGAGATTGGCTTCAAACGAAAGCTGATTGTCAGGACTACATGTGATTTCCTGACCATTTCCTGACCTTAGTTTTACGGCAGTGAGCATTTTTGTCTCAAAAAACAGGCCACATTTTTCGCCGTTTCCATAGACTCCCATTGTACAATCTTTAACTGCTCTGGGAACAAAATTGAAGCTTACTGCAACATGATCGCTGCAGTCCTCTCGTGCGTTTAGGTTCCCAGAAGCGCTCTGTGGTCTGCGTTTTTCAACATTCACCCTCTACACTTAATTATTCAGAAAAAACTCGCCAGTTCCATTGAAAACGCGCTAGCTTCGCGCCGGGGCCGCCAGGGGCGCTGGCTGTGATGTGTCCACAACAGCTGGATATCAAAGAACATCACGGTGTCGAACTATCGGCGGCCCTCCACTACAGCGTCACTCACAATCACATCGTGTTCTTTGAGCGTAAAACCACAACAACTATTGTAAGAAGTATCACCACCTTCTCTGTAGCCAGAGAAACCTAACTGGAACAGCTCTAGAAACACGCGGAAGGCAAGTGACCAGAAGCTGCAAACTAAGAAACTTAGGGCTCGATATTGCGAAATGCTGTCATTAGACTGTTAAATGTACGCAAACCCCTCGATATCTGCCATCGGCCGAGCTTTCCGACCCAGCAACATAGTTGCGGCGCTTACGCTGAGTCGCGCAAAACTGGTGCAGAGCAGAGCTCGTCGGCCCTCGGCTGGTCCTGGCTCGACTAGGCACACATGAGATCAGAAGACCATACACGAAGTATTCACGTGATCACATTGTAATTCACGACTATTGGCTACGTGTCACACGGGTTCCATTGGGAATCGCTTAAAGTTCACAGCACCAATTGACACGCCCACACACAATGTGTTCACGTGATAACACTGTAATTCACGAGTATTGACTACGTACCGGGCAGGTTCCATTGGGGATCGCTTGGCAATCACAGCGCAAGTACCCTAATGACCTCAATGAGTTTAATTGTCCTCACTTGATTATTCCAGGATTGGTCACATATAGTTTGCATCCCAAGTCAATCTCGCCTCAAATAAAGTTGATTACTTTAATTAAATACATTAACTTGCATATTCAAGGCTTGGTCCCGATTAGCTTGCATGCCAAGTCAACCTAAGCCTAATTAGCTAATTAGCTTATTTTCCAATAGTTAGGCTCACTCCTAATTAGCGTTAATTAGACTAAGCTCGGCACATATTACCGCGCTCGGCATGACTCTGCGCAGGAAAATCCCAGTTCGGCTGAATTAAGATTTATTAAGCTGTGATTTCATTTGCTTAGATCTGTGAAACTAATTAGGTTTTACCAAGCTCAACATAGCTTAATAAGGCTTGTCAACGGTTACATTGCCTTAACTAGGTAAAGCTATTCTTAGGCCCGTATTCACAAGCCAACCTTATCTTAACGCTATAAGGTAGCCTTTCGTAAGGAAGGAAAAGTGCAAGGACAAGAAAAGGTCACAGTGCGTTTCCTAAACTCGCTTTATTCGGTTTTAAGGCAGCCTTACGGAAGGCGGCCTTGTCGTCCTAAGGAACGAGCGTGGGAGCGAGGCTCTGAAATTTTACTGGCTCATTGTTGGTTTATTAGCAAGAAAACAAAGCTGTAAGCTGAATGCAGGAACGCATACCCGTACAAGTTTCGGTACGAACGCGCCTCGTCTGGCCGCGCCTTTTGCTCCTTTTCTTTGTTAACGTTTTTTCCGTTGTCATAGTAGCCGGCGGCTCGCGTAGACGCGCCGGCACATGCGGAGTTAGACGCGCCGGTCCACGAAACGCTGGTTTCTGCGAGAGCACCGACAGGCGCGTGGAGTCTGTGGAGATGCGAGCGGTTTTTGACCGTCTGTCTGCGTGTGTGCGTGTGTGTCTGTTTGCGTGGATCATACATAAGCTTGTTATTGAGTGCGACAGAAAGGCGACAATTGAATTTCACTGAAGATCGAGCGCTACTCGTCGACTTTTGAAAGCGTCGCATTGTGATAGCACGCGGTGTTAGTGAAAGACAACACGAGAAAGTGGGAGCAGCTCAAAGCAGCAAGAGCGGCGTGTGCACCGAGCACCGTGTTCGTGAGTGCAAAAATGGGTAAAAAATCCCATCCTGCAGTGAAACACGTAGGCTTCCGCGCCGTACCCTGACTGATTTTTTTCACACGTTTAATAATCCGGGGCAGTGTGGAAGTCACCATCCACAATTTCAAAAGTACCTGCGCCGTAGAAACAGCGCCGCCAGCAGCTGAAGGAGCTAGTGGTGGCACGGGAAAAGCCGACATAGTGAGGGCCGTTTCCAGCGGCAAAGTCGGGGACATGAAGTGCTCGCTTCGAGAAGCGGAATCTGTTCAGCAGCCCATCGTTGCTGAACTCTTCCATTTCATTTTGATGGTCCCCGATCACTCGCAGCGTTAATTGCACATATGGACGCCGATCGCGTACGTCACCTATTCTTTAATGACACTGTAAACGTCTAGCGTAATCAGCCATAGCTCGCCGCATAAGTGGCGCCGTAAGGTACCTGCCGGGCTACCTTATCGAACGCCACCTTTTCACGGCGATAAGGTTAAGGAAACTGAGATAACTGATATTTATTCTCCAACCAAAGTTACGAAGACACGTAAAAACCCGACGTTTCGGAACCAGCTCGGTTCCTTCCTCAGGGGGGACTGCGGCGGCTTGGCAGCGGCCTCTTTAAGGCACTCTCGCGGCGGTTAACGACCCCACGCATTACCGAGGAGCGTAGCCCATGCGCATACACCGGGGGGAGAGTTCCGAGTGAACGGTTGATATTTTGAGTGGTCCTCTGTATATGCCACGACTCCAGTAGTAACCTCCTCCTCCACTTGGTTTCACTTTCGAGGATGGCGGTTCCGTTGAAGTCTATTCTGTGGTCAAACGTCTCTGCGTGCTCGGCGACGGCGCTGCGTTCTTTGTTGAGTTTACGGACGTCGTTGACGTGTTGCCTAATCCGTTCGGGGAAGTTTTTGGTCTCGCCGATGTATGACGAGGGGCAGTCGGCACACGGTATTTTGTAAACGACGCCGGGCGCCCTGTCTTTTGTTGGTCGGTCTTTCGGGCGGGGAAGGAAGCGGCCCAGCGTGCATGAAGGCACGTGCGCGATGTGCACGCCTTCTTTCCTAAAAATCCGAGCCAACGCCTCGCTGGCTCCCTGGACGTATGGGACCGACACGCGTTTTGGAGAGCTGTTCGTCAATGCTGGCTGGGAGTCGCGTAACCTCTTTTTCTCTGCGCGGCGGGCGACGGATCGAATGAAATTTCTGGGATAACCGTTTTTTCTGAGGTCCGCAATTACGCGGGCCTCTTCTTTCCGGCGTTCCGTGTCAGTGGAACATATCTTTTTGGCTCTCTGAAGTAATGTGGACACAACGGAGGCCCGACAAACGTCGGGTTTTTACCAGTGTTGTACACGTTCCTCTAAAACAGGAACGACAGCTCGTTCCTCATTCCTTCCCAATCTTGGAACGAGTTCCCGTTACGAGTTCCGTTAATGCGAAAGGAACTCGTTCGAGTTACATTTCAAAAATTGGAACGTGTCGTTACATTAACGTTACATTTGAAATTTGAATCAAAATATAGTGCTGTATAATCCTGAGGCGAAATAAAGTAAGCAATTTAAAGCTCACGTCAAGCTACATATATACTTTACGAATTATACATCGCCGGCAGCAGGTTATATGTAGATGAAAGGAGTCTAAAGAAACGAGTCTAGAAGAATTTTTTATAGACGACTGGTCGTACTACAGACATATCTAACTGCAACTTTCGTGCTCGTCTATGCCAAGTGCAACACATGTGGCACATTCCACGTGTCTTCGAATACTGTGCTTCAGATATTCAAGTAGAAATTTCCACACATGCATCAATATAATTAAGTTTCTTGCACAGGAAACCGCATCCGAACGAACGATACATAGGCGTTTAATGAGTGCTGATTCAGCATTGCAGTGGGAGGGGAAAATAATGTCCAGTGTACATATTCGCGACTTAGTAAAGTCCCTTGTTCGCACTCAGCAAGAGCTGCATCTCGATGTCTGTATGAGTAACTTTACTAAGGTGGACAAAACGAATCAGAGCGGTCAGAGAGGTGGACAAAAAAAATCAAAACAGGGTTAATATGCAGAAAACTAAAGAAATGTACAACAGTCCCGGGAGGGAACAGCGTTTTACGATAGGTAGCGAGACCCTGGAAGTGGTAAAGGAATACGTCTACTTAGGACAGGTAGCGACCGCGGAGCCGAACCATGAGACTGAAGTCACTAGGAGAATAATAATGATGTGGAGCACATTCGGCAGGCATTCTCAAATCATGAATGGTAGTTTACCGCTATCCTTCAAGAGTAAGGTATATAACAGCTGCATCTTACCAGTGCTTAGTATTTACCTACAGAACAGAAACATGCAGGCTTACAAAGAGAGTTCAGCTGAAATTGAGGACTACGCAGCGGGCAATATAAAGTAAAATGATAGGTGTAGCCTTAAGGGACAAGAATAGAGCAGAATGGGTCAGGAAACAAACGGGTGTTAAGGACATCTTAGTCGAAATCAAGAAGGAGAAATGGACATGGGCATTTAGCGCGTAGGAATGATAACCGCTGGTCATTAAGTGCAGCTGACTGGATTCCAAGAGAAGGCTCAAGAGGGAGACAGGAAGTTAGGTGGTTAGAGTAGTAGTAAACAACTTTATTTTTTTTTTAAACAACTTTATTAAGGTGGTTGGAGGAGATTAAGAAGTTTGCGGGTACAACGTGGCCGCAGCAAGCACACGACCGGGTTGATAGGCGGAACATGGGAGAGGCCTTTGCCCTGCAGTGGGCACAGTCAGGTTGATGATGACGATGATGGTATCCAACAGCCAAACCTGTTTTCTCGTCAGCACTTTGTTCGCAATGTTGAAGAGCCGCTCCATCAAGCGCTTGAGGGTACTGCCGTGTTGTATACAAGTAGGAACAAAGTCAACCGAAGTCGTAGAGGCGAGGGCAGGCTCAGCGGGCGCAACAAGAATGTAGCGCTGGATGTACGCGTATCATTTATTGCATGACAGACGTCATCGGTGCGGTGGCTGTCGAAATGAACTATAATAAATATTATACACCGATTGCCACGGACATAACTCGCATGTTGAAGGGAAGCCTGCTCAAACGCAAACATCGAAGGCGCCGGACAGGCGCCACTACGGCACCCGTGTCCACTGCGTTACGGTCCTCTTCCCCGCTATCCATGCAACTGGGTGTCAGAAGACAGCTTCCCTGCGCCCCCCGCGGGCGCCTTATTCAAGTGAGAGGAGCGAGCTGTAGATTCTTGCGCCACACGGTCGCCCATCCGACCTGTTCTGCATGATGTGCTGCGTGCGTGCGCCCGTTCAATGCCGAGGATCGTTTACAGAAGGAACGCCGTTTCCTCTGTCGTTCCTACGTAAACGTAACCAGTTACCGTTACAGTTCCACCGATACTCAATGGAACGGTGGCGTTCCTCCGTTCCTCCAAAAAGGAACTAGTTCCTGGAACGTCGTTCCTTGGAACGCCGTTCCGTACAACACTGGTTTTTACGTGTCTTCGTAACTTTGGTTGGAGAATAAATATCAGTTATCTCAGTTTACTTACCCAACCAGACAGACTTCTGTCTAATGTTTACCTTCAGGTTAAGGAAAGGCTTGATTGCGGCAAGCAATCAAGCCTTTCCTTAACCTAAGGAAGCAAGCTTCCGCGCCGTACTGCATTTGTTTATGAAACGCGTTAAGGTGCCAAAAAGGTAAGGAGGGCAAAAGATAAGGATAAGGTCGGTTTGTGAATACGGGCCCTAATTTTGCTTAAAGGCCAACTCCGGCGATTTTTCGAGGTCGATGGATCTTAATGAAATTCGCTGGGTACGTTCCTTTGCACGTTTCCGTCATTTATACCAAATTACAGGCTTGAGACATGCGCAGATTGTTTGCAAATGAATTTTAAAGATTGTCTGCAAACGCCCTCCTGGCTTCCCACAATTATCGGCAACATTGCGTCTGTGACGTCAGTATTGGGAAGGCGGCGGACCACTAACTTCGGCGCTTCGGCCGCTACAGCGAGCGACTGCTGTGCACAAGGTGACAGACAGCGTTGGTTTGGCCGGCGCTTCGCTGGTCGTCCCGGCTGTCACAGTTTTCATACTCCGCGCCGGCGTGACCGGCATGCCTTGCACGACTTCCGGTTTGTTCGTAACAACGTCTACGTCATACGTAGACAGTACACTCGGTTGGGTTTCGGTTTCAGTGTTGCGCTTTTTTTGCTTATTTAAAATTATTCTTCAATTTGCCGAGTATTTCTGCTATCGGGCCCGTAACAGGAGCGTCTCAGGAACATAAAAGCACCATTACTTTGACATGACCAAAAAATCGCCGGAGTTGGCCTTTAACATGGCCGCGCCGATGCGACCACGACACGGTGTCTGCGCCGCAAACCGGACAAACGGCGGCCATTGCACACATGCTGTTAAAAAAAAAGGGAATAAATGAACCCGTTTCGCTGCACTTTCGATACCTCCGGTATTGTCGGGCGCTGTTTTCTTATTCTGCAGCGTCAAACGAGTCGTTGCCAAAGAAACTGGAAATGACTATACTCGGCGACAACTTATCTTGGCATTGGAGCGAAGGCTACGGAGGCGGGGCATCCGCACATTTGTGTTACTACGCAAGTAGTTCGGCATCTTGCAGCCGATTTCAGTTCCAGTTTCGGTTTCGCTTGCTCGCATCGCTAGAGCGTTTAGCACCACGTCTACATGCAGAATGGGAACATCAGTGTGCGTAGATGCATGTACCTACTGTACTGTATATTGTCACAGGGTTGTTACATTGACGAAGGCAGCAGTGGGCGTGTCGAAGATGAAATTCTTTATTTGGCCGAACTTGTGGGCGGGAAACGAGTCAGTCAGAGCGTCGTCCGTCAATAATTTTGACAGTGGTGAAGCGTGTCGGCTTTTATATATGTTCTATCGAATGTTCCAGCGTTATCGCTGGTGGCCACGTATTCTCTAGACTATTCGCGTACCGCGCGCAATCTTAATGGAAAGATCTAAAACAATCGTGACGCTTCTGGAACATAGCATCGCGGTCTGCGCGGAGCATTCCACACAGTCTTTGCGGGTGAACCCCGAAGACAACAAAATTAGACACATGGGAATATGAGGAACGCCGCCAAGCGCACACTGCAGCCTGAATACGGTGTTTGCTCGATTGTAACGCGATCACGAGTGTAACGCGAGGGGCGACTTTAGGAGCAAAAATTTGGAGAAAAAGCTCGCATTGTATTCGAATAAATACGGAATGCAAGTACCATGATGCCGCTGAATTGGGTTTAGATTTAGAGAGAGCTCACGCTTAATTAAAAAGAGACTGACGCAGAATATTTTATCAAGCTTCGCTGGTCACACACCTTCATAGAGCGCAGTTTCTCAGCCGTAGAGATTTCATTGCGCATGAAGTAGCTGTGCACTTTGCGTCGCAATGCTGCCAACGCAAACGTGTAATAGCGCAGCAGCCGCGTCTTGCCGGTGATGCGCTTCTCACTTTGGCCCGAGAAATTCAATTTCTTGCGCTTCGGGGAGGCAAGTTGGGCGCACAGAGCTTCAGCCCTGATACGCTTAACTGTTCGCTCACTCACTCCGGTGAGCTCGGCGACAGTCCGGCACACTGCATTTCCAGACGAGTCACGCTGACGGCGCCTCACTCCAGCGACGACATTGCAGATAACTTGTGTGGTCTGGTTTGATAGCCACTTTCTGTCACACTTAGAGTACAGCTCCTTCGGAGAACGAAACGGCGAGTTTGCGGCCGCACACGGTTCAGGCCAACGGTTCAGGCGGCATCGCAGACGCCATGTTTACTGAGACTCTGAGAGAGCAGGCGTGAGGAAAATGTGGTGCAGGCGTGAGGAAAACGTGGTGCTGTCCAAAAAATAAAGACAGAAACAAACTTCAAGGTTACAATAACATTTTTTCACGAATGGCTTCCCATACTCGTTCTTTTTTTATAACGAAGAAATCTTTATTTATTCGAGCTAGGTAACTTTTCGAATTAGAAAATAAATATAGGTACTATTTCTTAGCGCGCGCGCATGCAGGCACTTTGGCTCTGTAGCTTCCACAGTGGTGCCAAGAAAAGTTGTCGCCGAGTATAGCCATTTTAACGTTACCACTCGCCGGTCTTATCTTCGTCGCCGACGCAACGGAGAACGGCGGCAGACCAAGCCAAGAGGTGATGCTGTGTGTTCTGAACTATTTTTCTTTTGTTTCTTTCCTTTCTTTCTTGCCACGACGCAACTCTTGATTTCGCGCGAGATTCAAAAAGATAAAAGCCATGCGGCACGTGGTGGAAGACACGCGAACTAAACGCCGATGTCCGAGAAAGCTGGATCTTTATATGCGCAACCAAAATTTAAAAGATTCGGGGGGGGGGGGTTGAAACCCCCTTGGCTACGCCCTTGATTTGCTTGTTAGCTCGATAGCGTCTGGCAACGCTGCCCACGTCACCCGTTGCAATTGGTGCAATGCTAAATCACTTGTATCTTATCCAAGTCTGCGTAATCTACAGGGAAAAGTCTTTCACCAGGCTTTCGAATGGCGCAATCTGTGTTACAATGACGTTTGAGTTTCGATAAATTTTTTTAGATAGCTTGTGAATTTTCCTATTCTTCAGATAGAAAGAAGCTACCATTTAAAATGCCGGATAATATCCTCTTTTTCTGCTTATTCAGAGAGGCCATTTCAGCTTCCAGACATCACGTGTTTTTGTAAATTTGCGAGCTAACTTCGCCGATGAGTGCATTAAAAGGCAAGCCCTTTAGAAATTGCCACGCTCCTCCCTCAGCGTAATGGCGCATATTGTTTCGTGGAAATATGTTTATTGATATATACGTCCTGAAAAGTAGGCACATATTCAGGGACAATAGCACTACTCGACAATTTCGACAGCCAAAGCCGGGGCAGGCAAATCGAAAAAAAAAAGACGGTTGGTGATGCGGTGAAATAAGCTTTATAGGAACACACCACAGCGCTATGAAGGCTCACAAGAGGCGCAAGTGCAGGTGGTGTTCTACTGATGGAAATGAGGTCCGCACAAATTTTTTCAGCACAACTTGAGAAGTGATCCTGTGTGCCACTTGCTTCAGTCGTTACGTCCCAAATGCCCGTAGATGCAATCGCCAGATGGTGCCTTCATGAGGAAGTGGGACAATGTTTTTCCACTTTTAAAAACACTCTCATGAGTTAGTGGGACATATATGTCCTATTTTTTTTCAGTGAGCTACTACTTACCCTCCCAGTAAAATCTCCTTACCCTCCCATGCCAGTTTTGGTTTACACAAAGTGGTGGAGGCGACCATGAGAGCACCCAGACGTAGACGGCTACAGACAGACAGACAGACAGACAGACAGACAGACAGACAGACAGACAGACAGACAGACAGACAGACAGACAGACAGACAGACGGACGGACGGACGGACAGACAGACAGACAGACAGACAGACAGACAGACAGACAGACAGACAGACAGACAGACAGACAGACAGACGGACGGACGGACGGACGGACGGACAGACGGACAGACAGACAGACAGACAGACAGACAGACAGACAGACAGACAGACAGACAGACAAATAGATAGATAGATAGATAGATAGATAGATAGATAGATAGATAGATAGATAGATAGATAGAT
Organism: Rhipicephalus sanguineus; assembly: GCF_013339695.2. Classification (NCBI taxonomy): domain Eukaryota; kingdom Metazoa; phylum Arthropoda; class Arachnida; order Ixodida; family Ixodidae; genus Rhipicephalus; species Rhipicephalus sanguineus. The sequence goes on from NC_051183.1 coordinate 151,060,183, forward strand.
AGATAGATAGATAGATAGATAGATAGATAGATAGATAGATAGATAGATAGATAGATAGAAACGCTCAAAGTGCCAAAGGTTCCTTAAGAAATGCTTCGCATTTTAAACGTTTCGAATGTGTAAGATACTTAGGCGTACTTTACGTTGCCATGTAATTTAGCCCAGTTTCGGTTTATGAATTTGGCGCTTTTAGAAAGAAAGCGCCACATTTATGTGAGAAGCTGTAAACAGTTAAATAGCAATAAGCAAACAACCTTCGGGTGTGACTTGCAGATTATTAGCAGCGTTATATTATATTTAGCGAGTAGTACATATCATCCACCTGGAGGCAAGCAAACATATAGTATCAATGACCGAAAATCATATTCCAGAAATAAACTTTACGCCCATAAAAACTCAAATCAACTGGACTCCACTGAAAGGGAATTAAGTTAAAATCAGTATTCACATTCTAGTTGCACAAATAAAACGCGTTGGTTTAAAATAATACTACGCGCGGGTTACAAAGTCAGGAATATGTCGTAGGCTACATGTTCCTATATTTGTGCCTAACCAACTGCACTATCAAATACATTGTTTTTTAGGGAGCTTTTATGAGAGGAATCTGAACTTCATTGCAGTCTCTCGCATGTCAACAAATGTTTCGCAGGTGCAAACGGCGCAAGGGAAAGGTCGACTGCTGCTCCGGGTCTTGCTCAAGCGGCGTCTGCTGCGGTCAACTGTCGCGTGCCTTCTACAATCGCCAAGCCTTATCGCCGTATGTTGTCTGTTTTGAAGCACGGCTGTTTCACTCGGATCACTAACGCATTTCTAGTAATGCGATAGAACTTCGAAGGGTTTAAAAGCACGCGGTACATCATACCTAAGCGATATATATTATTCATCCATGAAGCTCCCGAATGATGCGTTGAAGGGGTGCTCTTAAAAATATCCCTCTACAAAACCTTGACCTAACTAATCTGGCGCTGTTGCCTTCTTTGGTTGCGGCTCAGCGCTGGTCTTGTAACTTCTCCCTTTTTTGCCGTCATTATTTGCGCTGTAAAAATGAATGTATACCAACTAGCCCACATTGCGACGCTTTTACAGTTAGTAGGCAGGTCAATAGTCTATCACTGCTCACTGCCGATATGTTACGTAAGAACCTCAGAGAATCATAAAGCTATGCTTATGCTTTTTAGGTTGAACTGTTCTTTGTTTTTATGTTTTTTTAGGTTGAAATGCGCCTACTATATACCGGGTCAGAACACTTCGACGATGGGACGAAACCGACAAATACCTAGAAAAAACACTTCCTTCTAACTGATATTTCTTGGCGCACGTGAAAGAGAAACCGATAAACAAACACCAAGGTCGATACGTGTCGTTAGACCTGAGCACTAATAAGGCCACATGCAACCGCAGACCGTGCGTGACAGAAAATTTGGCTCTGAATTTAACGTATACATATATATATATATATATATATATATATATATATATATATATATATATATATATATATATATATATATATATATATATACAAATATATACATGCATATATATATATATATATATATATATATATATATATATATATATATATATATATATATATATATATATGTGTGTGTGTGTGTGTGTGTGTGTGTGTACCGTTACAAAACAGAGACGCGTCGTGGTTCAGTTGCCATGCATTTATTCTAATGCACGCGCACTTCTTCTTCGTCGCCTTCTCCTACCATCGCCTTGTTCATACGTTACACTTTTCCCCCTCCCCCCGAGAAAGTCGCAGTTCAGAAGGTACAAAATAACGCCGCAGTTTGCTAACATGAACAATATCAGAGCTTCTACCTAAAGGAAACACAGAGCGGTTGATCTCGTAGTTCACTGGTGAGATCTTGCGTAGAATCTTGTAAGGACCTTCGATGATGGAACTCAGTTTGCCGTTGTTGGGATGCCATGGTGTCTCGTAAAGGACAAAGTCACCGACTTGGAACTCAATCGCGAGAAATTTCCTATCATAGATGACTTTGTTCTTATTGTGGTAGGCGATGGAATTGCTAACCGCAGCTTTCCGCGCTTCTTCAACAGTTTCTTCTCGTTGTTCCAGAATAGTTGGATACGATGGAATTCCATACATCAGGAATGAAGGTGCGTAGCCGGTAACTTCGTGGGGCGTTCTGTTGTACTCGTCTATTATTTCCGGGAGCAGTTTTGTCCAACACTTCTGTGGCTCGTCATTGATCTTACATTTAAGTCTGGTTACAATGGTCTGGTTTGTCCGCTCATTCATACCATTGCATTGCGGATGATGAGATGAAGTGAAGAGCTGATGTATTCGGTTGTGCTTTAGGAACTGCTTAAATTTTCCTGCAGTGAATCCCGTTCCACGATCTGAAAGGAACTTCCTTGGTTTTCCCGCAGCAAAAATGGTTTTCAGGCATGAGATGTAGGCGTCACTGTTTTCGCTTTTATGAGCGAACGCCCATACGTAGCGAGTAGCATGATCAATAACCAAATGGATAAACCTTTTTGATGAGCCGTATCCAGAAAATCCTCCAATGGTGTCCATTGCGAAGAGGTCAAAAGGCTCTTCAGCTGGAGGCAGTGATTCAAGTGTCCCATACTTCTTTGTTTTCGTCTTCTTGCATCTCTGGCATGTATCGCAATGCCGAATATAGGTGGCAACATCGGTTACCATATCCGGCCAATAGTATTGTGGAGACAGGAGTGACAGTGTCTTCTTCACTCCGACATGCCCGAAATGTTGATGTGCGTTCTTAAGAATGGTAGGGCGCAGTTCATGTGGCACATATATCTTCCTTAGTCCGTTTCTTTTGACGATGACTATGTTGTTTTCCAATGAATACGGTCCTCTTGGGTGCTCATTGGTGCATCGTTGAAGTTCGTCGTGTGACAGAAGTTGAACTATGGGGGCTCTGGAGAGTGTATCCGCTTCTACGTTGCTTACGCCTTTTTGATGTTTGATGTTGACTTCATACATTGACAGCTTTAAAGACCACCGGAAGAGACGACCTTGAGGATTCTTAACATTTTTCAACCAATGAAGTGCAGAGTGATCCGTTACGACAGTGAATGGCTTTCCGTGAAGGTAGCAATGCCATTTATCAATGGCATCTATAATGGCAAGGCATTCTCTCTCTGTAATAGCATAGTTCATCTCATGCTTCAGTAGTTTGCGGGAATAATAGGCAATGGGATGTTCCTTCCCTTTGTCGTCAGGCTGCTTCAGCACTGCACCAATGCCTTCGGCAGACGCGTCACAGTACACAGTACATGGTATAGAAGGATCGTATATGCGAAGCACCGGTTCTTCAGTCATTCGCTCCTTCAGTTCCTGAAAGGCTTGCTCGCATGCTTCTGTCCACGACCACTTGCTGCCTTTGCAGAGTAGCTTCGTAGCTTCGTGTTTACAGTGCCCAGGAAACGCTGGAGATCTTTCTCTCGTTTAGGTGTCGGAAATCTGAGTATTGCAGCCACGTTACTTTGCTTAGGTGTCACTATTCCACGTGAAATCTTGTGGCCCAAGTATTCAATGCTGGATCTTGCAAACTGGCACTTTTTTCGTTTTAGTCTTACGTTCTCGGTTTTAAGAGCTTTCAATAAAGCCTCAAGGTGTCGTATATGATCGTCAAATGTCTCCGAGTATACGACCACATCGTCAAAGTAGTTGTTAACATTAGTGAGCTGATGTTTGGCTATTATTGATTTCATGGCTCTTTCAAATGTAGCCGGAGCGTTCTTTAACCCGAACGGCATTACCAACCACTCATAATGACCATTAGCCGTGACAAACGCAGTTTTCTGAACGTCATCGGGATGCATTCGGACATGCCAGTATCCAGACGTTACATCCAACGTAGTGAAAAACTCCGCCTTTCCCAAGTGGTCAAGAATATCATCTATACGTGGAATTGGTTGATAGTCGGGTACCGTTATGGCGTTGAGCTTGCGGTAGTCAATGCATAGCCGAGTACGTCCTTCGCCCTTCTTTTCCGCTAAGATGACCGGTGCGGCGTAGGGGGACAACGAAGGCCTCACAACCCCTTGCTTAATGAGGGCGTCAACTTGTTTGTTAATCTCCGCTTTGTCTGCCTGTGAACATCTGTATGGTGCTCGATGAATTGGGACAGCATTGGTAAGTGCGATCCTATGTTGCTCAGTAGTGATGCATCCAATATCTGTTTGGGATTTCGAAAAGATCTCGTCATACTTGTTTAAAAGAGAGTCGAGCACTGCAGATTCACGCTCTGATAAGTTTTCCGAAGTCAGGGTGTTCATCAGCGGGGCTTCAATGGTTTGCTTTTCATTATGATCCGGTAGGTTCAAATTCTGATGTCCTTGCGTCACTGACTTGCTTTCCAAATTTACAGAAAGATTGAAGTACGAAGCGCTGTCTAGGCCAAGAATTAATTGCGTTCTCATGCCTCGCAGAACGTGTACATAAACTTTCTTTGTTACATTCCCAATTTGCAAGTGAATGTTTACGCGACCCAAAGTTCGAATGCTTGAAGTAACTTGCTGGACAGCGATGCTTGAGTCTCTCATCAACTGAAGTTTGAGCTGTTTGTACACATCCTCACTGATACAAGTAATGGTTGCTCCTGTATCAAGAATTGCAGTTACTGACCTTCCGTTGATGAGAGCTTTGAAGCGTATTAATGAAACTCTGGGTCGCTCTCCTCGTTTCCCGGTCTATTCTCAATAGCGGACACGTTGCCGCAGCGCGGACATTCGTTGTGCCAGTGAAACTGCCGTGGGAAGCCAGCAGCTGAGCAATATCTACATTCGTTTTGTGGAGCACGCGGTCGAGAAGTCAACGTTGGCTGCTGCGGTTTGCTGAAGAGACGTGAAGCTCCTGATGTAGTGCCTGGATTACGAGCAAAAGAAACTCCTCTCACCCGTTTTAAGGATGTCTGGACCCGTTGAGCAGCGGCGAGCCACTCTGATGACGAGGTGAAAGACAGTCCGGCGAGCGCTAGTTCCACATCAGGAGGAACACCGTCAGTCAGTCCAGAAATGATGTGGCACTCTTTAAGGTCGGCCAAGGAGCCCAGTCGTTTTTTCTCGTCGTAGTAGTCCTTGATGGTCTGTCCTCCTTTCAGCCGGTAGTGAATGAAGAGACGGAAGGCATCTCCGTCGGTCGTAGCAAAGCGGTTTTGCATGCCGCGCTTGATATCGTCCCATGTCTCGCCTTTGCCGAAAATCTCTGTTAGGTACCACTTGAACGCTTCCCCTTCGATGTATTCGCTGAACTGACTGACCCGATCGCTGTGTGTCCACGATGCCTCGACCGCCTTCGTATCGAAAAGAAGAAGCCACTTGTCGACGGGGACGTCTTCTGGTGTTCCCTTGTACTTCGGTATGTTGAGTGGAGGCTTCGGCTTAGCCATGGCGGGTTGATGAGGTCGATCCTGTCGACTTGTGTAATGTTACAAAACAGAGACGCGTCGTGGTTCAGTTGCCATGCATTTATTCTAATGCACGCGCACTTCTTCGTCGCCTTCTCCTACCATCGCCTTGTTCATACGTTACATATATATATATATATATATATATATATATATATATATATATATATATATATATATATATATATATTGTCGGGAAGAAGAGAACAGAGACATAGACACAACGCCTGCTCACTAGGCCGGCTGTTCTATTCTGCCCCTTCGTCGTTGTCTTCCTCCGCTTGCCTAGCGCACGACCTTGTGCAAGCGGCGCTGCCTTGCTTACACTCGGCCACACTGCGGCATTGCATGGCAGTCGAGCTGCGGAAATGTCTCTGGAGGGCGGGATTGGCATTTTCTTGCCGGTCTTTGCAGGTCTCGGTACTTGTGCGACTGTGTTGGTTGAAGTGCAGATGTTTCAGGCGGGCGACACTGGTCGGGCGACACTGGTTGGTCGTCGCAAGACCACAGGCCATGGACCCTGAAGTGCCATCTTTAGCGAAAACGTCTCTGGCGGGCGGTACTGGCTGTGCCTGGGTGGTCTCTCTTGTTCGTGCCGCGACGTGTCTTGCTGTAATGTCGATGACTCAGGTGGCCGACATTGGCTGCCTCGTTGCGGCCTAAGGTCTCGGCCACGCTGCGATTCAACGTGCTCTGCAGAAGGCGCAACGAGCGGGTAGCAATGAATAGTCACTGCTGGATGAAGGTGCCTCCGACGATCGTCCCGTCGCACTCCTGAACGTGCTGTCGGAGATCTTTTGCACCGTAAGGTTGACGGCCATGACATTTCATGTTGAGCAAAGATAAGCACCGTGACCTCATAGGCAGGCTTCAGTTGGAAGGCAGGGTTTACGTCCACCCTAATGTCTCGTCCCGCAGAGCTGCCCAGGTCAGGGGAGCTTAGATCACCATGCGAACCATCGGTAGACTTGGGCTCTTGTGACCGGTCTTGGATGATAACTTTCGCAGACGCCTCGGCTTCATTTAGGGACTCACCACTTTGCAAGTGGCGGGCGTCCGACGGCCCTGGAGGCGGTATGGGTGGGGCAGCGGCTGCCATGATAGGTGGTTTCGGAGCAGGCTTCTTCAGGGTAGACGATAGTATGTGAAGAGGCTCTGGTATTGTTAGCGGCTCCGGTGGGTCTTCGAACACAGTGATGGATGACATGGGCTCTTCCCGACCTTCCCGATAGACGTACGTATCAGGCAGGAGAAGACCTGGTAACTGCGTGTTCGCACGCGCTGCTGGTCTTGGAGGGCTCGTCACCGACCATTGTTGCTTGAAGGCGGTCGTGGTCTCTGGTAATGGTACTGTCGATTGTAACATTGTGGAATAGGAGCTCTGTGGCGGGGAAACCTGCTCGCGGCCGGTGCTTATGTCTGCCGCGTAGCCTTCCGCGATGCTCTCTGCGCAAGGGCTGCAGGGCACAACTGTATCGCCGAAGTGGTTTTCGTCGCTGCTCCCTTCCGCGGTAGAGAATGGGTCGGAGATGATAGAGTCCAAGGTATACGAAAGGGGACGGAAAAGAGTCGTCAGTCGGGCACACCATTGAGGCCAGGATCGTAGCCCGATGCCTTCGTAGGCGTGCCGCGCCTTGGCGGCATCGCGAAGGTGATCGATGGCCATCCACAATTTTTGCTGATCCGTCCAAGCCTCGCGAGCTCCGACAGCGTTGATGGTGGCCACCCAATTTTCGGCGTCATCCTGAAATCCGCGAAATACCGGTAGTTCGCAGAGAGCCGGCGATGGCGGGACGGCGGGCGAAAATCCGGAGTGTGCCCACGCCAAGCAGCCCAATTGCTCTGACAGCTGCGTGAGGGAACGCCGTAGCTCACGGTGGTTCTCGGGTGAGCTGGCCTCAAGATTTTGTGAGGCGGCCGCAGCCAACATGGCATTGATGGTGCACAATGTTGGCAAGGCGGCAGGGGTCAGTTTGGAGCTCGACACTATTAAGGCGTTAGTCGTGATGCGGAGTTGCGCGATGGTATGCACCAACTCCGCGGCGCTGTCGGGTGATCCGCATCGAGAGCCAGGGCCGGCATCTGCGGGGGATACAGCGGCTCCGGTACTCACGGTCGCACAACCCATGGCCATAGACGCGTGGACGGCGTCCCTTGGAAACTCAAATCTAGTCACAGCCATGGGCACGGGATCCTTGCCATTGGAAGCGTCAACCGCGCTACGAGGCAACCGGAACCCGTGCGATGTCTTGTCTTGAATTGGTACTGCGGCGTCGATGAAGGGGGCTTGAGCCGCCGAGGAGGCCTGGACGCCGTGCACGGACGGTGCCTGAAGCGCCGACAGATTGGCAGGTGGCGAGAAGGCATGTACGCCGTCCCTGGGCGAGAGGAGCCCGTGCGCATTGTGGCCGCGAAGTAGCAGGTCGCCGGACAAGTAGATCCCCGGAACCACAATGGAGGCCTGGACGCCGTCCGTTGGCGGTGGGATGGATACTTGCCGCGGTGGTCTACTTGCGGGTTCCATCAGCGAGGAAGCGTGACAGCGTTCCTCGGCAAGACGCGTTACCTCAAACTAACAACTGGGGTTCGCCAAAGGCTTTCGACGACTGCGCCATTGTCGGGAAGAAGAGAACAGAGACATAGACACAACGCCTGTTCACTAGGCCGGCTGTTCTATTCTGACCCTTCGTCGTTGTCTTCCTCCGCTTGCCTAGCGCACGACCTTGTGCAAGCGGCGCTGCCTTCCTTACAATATACACACACACACACACACACACACACACACACACACACACACATATATATATATATATATATATCCTCACAACCCAGGCAAGAGTGGTGTTCGCGAGTATATCATTAATAATGCAGCGTCGATGCGCAAGCAAGTAGGTGCGTTCTCGTCGAAGTGACAGAGAACTAGGTCGTATGTTAAGGCATGCTTGAGGGCTTGAAAAGCACGCTCGCAGTTGCCGGTCCAAGTGAAGCATCAAGGCAAATCCTGACGTCAGCAGCTTGTGCAGTGGCGACGCGATGGCAGCAAAATGGCTGATGAAGCAGCGGAAGTAGAAAGCACAGGTTCGGTTCCTGCCGGCGGCAAGTTATCTTTTCGTCCACTTTACTTTCTTCACATCTATATATTTAATAATAATAATAACATCCCCTCTACTTTCCTTGGCATTGTTGCCTGTTCTCATTATTATTGTGTCTAACAAAGAAAAACGAGGCCTTGAAAATCACCTTCTTTCCTTCATTCATAGCGAGGGTCTCGTTCTGGCAGACTTGATGCCTTCAGGCACTATGCGAGGGTTCATTGGTCAGCTGCCAGCTCGTAAAAAGATCACGTGCTACGTGATCTTTCTGCTACAGGCAGAAAACGTGTGTTCCACACTCGCCGGCATGGCTGCGATCGGTGCTGACTAACACTCCTAGGTTTAAATACACATATATACCCCACAAGGTGGACGGGAGGATGACCGCCGCCGTAGCTCAGTGGTAGAGCATCGGACACGTTATTCGAAGGTCGCAGGTTGGGTTCCTGCCAGCGGCAAGTTATCTTTTCGTCCACTTTACTTTCTTCACATCTATATCTTTATTACTAATTATAACGTCCCCTCTACTTTCCCTGGCATTATTGTCTGTTAGTTCTCATTGATATTGTGTCTAACAAAGAAAAACGAGTCCTTGAGAATCACCTTCTTTCACACACACACACACACACACACACACACACACACACACACACATATATATATATATATATATATATATATATATATATATATATATATGTTAGAGGCATGTAATTATTAAAAATTTGTACAAATAGCAATTAGATCTCAGAAACCCAGCGGATCTGGCTCGGCGCGACACCTGACGCATTAGATCTCAACCAGGCGCTTCTTCCTGCATGGCTTCAGCAGTGCGCGAAACAAAGTTTGCGCACAAGGACACGGTCGGGCCCCTTAGAAGAATATTCTTCGTTCGTCCCATGGCAGACCCGGCCACCAAATACCTTCAGCTTCTTCCTCGTGGCACAGCTCCTCCCCCTCTCGCATCCTACTCTGGGGCCCCCAACCCAGAACTGGTCGCCGATATCACGGAATCGGAGGTCTACGCGGCACTACAAAAGCGCCGCACAACCTCCGCCCCTGGTCCAGATCGCATCCCCTACAAGCTCCTCCGAAACCTCGACGCCCCTTCGGTTGCTACCCTCACTTCGTTCCTCAACGAGTGCTGGCGCTCCGGCAACCTCCCCCAATCATGGAAACACGCTCGCGTGGCTTTCATCCCCAAGCCGGGCAAGAAACTCACAATCGAGAATCTCAGGCCCATTTCACTCACCTGGTGCGTCGGCAAGCTTCAAGAACATGTCGTTCTCGCTCTCTTTCAAACGTACACGGACGCTCACCACCTCCTTCCCCACACCATGCTTGGTTTCCGCCCCACCTGTCCACGGATGATGTCCTCTTAGAACTTCACTGTGATCTCCTCGAGCCACCCACATTCTCATACACAAAGGCTCTCCTTAGTCTCGACCTTCACAAGGCGTTTGACCACGTCTCCCATTCGGCTATCCTTGCCGAACTCGCAGCCCTCAACCCCGGCACCCGCACCTAAAACTACATTCGCGCGTTCCTCACCGCCCGCAAGGCCGAAATCATCAAAGGGTACCTCCCGTCTCCTACGTACGAGCTTAGCCCTCCTGGCATCCCTCAGGGCGCCGTCTTATCGCCTTGTCTACGCAATGTTGTCCTCCGCTCGCTTCCTGGCAAGCTGGACCGTATCCCCGGTCTTAAAGGGACACTAAAGGCAAATATTAAGTCGACGTTGATTGTTGAAATAGCGGTCCAAAAACATCGTCGTGCTACTTTTGTTCCAAGGAAGTGCTTATTTTGAAATCAAATCACGTTTTATTGGTCCGCATCGCGTTAGCGCACTTCAAATCACCCTCCCGAAAGCGGTCTTTTTCACGTCTCTGTTGTCGTGCCCAACGTTGCGCGCCTTTACTGCGCGGCGGCGTGCACTGGCAGCGTGCACCATTCGGGCATCCGGCAACATCAAATGCATGCGGCATTTTGTCGAACTTTCTGTCAGAGCGGCTTTCACGAGCTCGCAAAACACACGAGGCAGTACGCGATACCGAAACTGCCACTGAGACGCAACCGCATGAGCGAAGCAGGGCGCCGGGCGAAGCGCAGTTCGGTGAAAACGGAACCTTTGAACCGCGCGCGCCGTTCCCCATGGCAACGCCAAAGAGGTTCTTTTTTCCGTGAATCAAACAGAAACGAACAAGCAGCATTATATTACCTCTCTTGATGCACATAAGGTTCTTTATTTTATTGCAGCTAGTTTGATTCCGAGTTATTAATTGTAGTCGGACTCTCTCCCGTCATCGGGATCATTTCCAAAATGTCCCGCTCGTGGCGCTCATCGTGTGATACACTTAGCTTAATTTCTCGGTAAGTAGGGCACTGCTGTTGATAATATTGCCGTTTTAGACGTTGTCATACATTGAGCTTTCACTCTGACATAAATTGTTATTTGCCTTTAGTGTCCCTTTAAACACGCTCTGTACGCGGACGACATTGCTCTCTGGGTCTCGTCGGGCTCTGACGGCCACATCGAGCAGACGTTGCAACGCGCAGCCGACGTCGTAACGTCCCACGTGCACGCGGCCGGTCTTACTTGCTCAGCGGCCAAATCGGCCCTTCTTCTCATGCGGGCTCCCGACCGGCGTCGCTACAAAACTCTACACCCAACCATCACGGTTCACGCCAACTCCACTCCCGTTCCCGTCGTTTCGCATCTGCGCGTGCTCGGGATGATACTACAGTCCAACCGCTATAATACGCACACCATAGACAAGCTTTCGCTCTCAGTGGAGAAGACCGCAAGTATGCTCGCCCGTGACCGTGCACGATGTGAGGGAATGCGAGAACACGATCTGCTCGGCCTTGTCGACGCATTCGTAGTTTCCCGCCTCACGTACGGCCTTCCTTATACACGGCTCCTCAAATCGGAACGCGATAAAATTTACGTCCTCATCCGCCGGGCATACAAACTGCCCTCGGCCTTCCCCCCAACGTGTCCACCGATGATATTCTCCGTTTCGGTGTACACAACACGCTCGAGGAGTTGATTGAAGCTCACCGCTCCGCTCAGGTGCAACGCCTTTACCGCTCGCCGAGCGGTCGCCACAACCTTTCCTCCATCGGCCACGACACCTCCTCCCACCCTCCGGATCTGGTCTCATTACCCCATGCTGTTCGAGCGGTGTTCTCCATCACGCCGCTGCCTAAGAATATGCTCACGGGCCACCACAACGCTCGCCGCCAAGCCCGGGCCGCCACGCTTCAAGCAAAGTACGCCGACCACCCGGCCGTGACGTATACGTGGATGCGGCCCGATACAGTTCACGCAGGGATACCTTCGTAGTAGTTTCCGTGTCGCCCTCCTCAGCGCCTCTGGGGCTGGCCATCACGGCTGGCACCGTTAGAACACCTTGCGCCATCCAGGCAGAGGAGGTGGCCATCGCTTTGGCCGCCACCTCGGCTGACGCTGGCGTCATACTCAGCGACTCCAAGCAAGCCATCTCCAATTTCGCGCGAGGTCTCGCCTCGCCTACTACCTTACCCCTACTTCGCCCCTTACTGCAGCAAGATGAGCAGCGCCGCATAGAACTGATCTGGGTACCCGCCAACTCGGGTAACCCCGGCAATGAAACAGCTCACCAACGCGCTCGAGGATTCGTCGACAGAGAGGTGGACCACTTAAGAGTCGGACGCCTTGGTGCCGGAGACCCTGGTCACCTACCGCGACATCACTCAGCACTATCGCCTCGAGCGATATGTCTATTCACCTCCTCACAGCAGCCTTCCCAAGCGGTCCGAGATCGCCTGGCACCGCCTACAGGCCCGTGCCCCCTCGTGTTGTCATACATGCACCCAGGTGCCAAGGATCCGTGCTGCTGCCTGTGCGACAACGTTGCCTCGATGAACCACAACCTCTGGGGCCACCCGGGGATCTCCCGCCAGCCGACCTCATTTGCTCACCCCCCACCGAGGAACAATGGGTGGCCCTTCTCTCCAGCACCGACAGAGACATCCAGACACTGGTCCTGGAACGAGCGGAAGAAGTCAGGGAAGCACAGCCTCGCAGCCTTCGTGGCTTAGCCTCCCTTACCCCTCACCCTTTCGACTAATAAACTTGTTACTCACTCGTTCGTCCGTGCCATTTACTGATAACCGGGCCACCCTCGTCTCGACGAGACAATTGAAGCCTTCGGTCGTTGCAGGATTGGGGCCGGGCTCTTCGTGGCACCGCCGGCACACATGAATAATGTATGTGATGTAGGGTGTCGGTCAGCAACTCGTGAACGTGTGACGTGTGGGTACGCACTGTTTTTTTTCAGGTAAAGCATGACGCAATTTCATACCTTCGCCGCGCGCCCGGAGGCGTCCCCACGCAACGTCTGGTTGGGCCTTTACAACAACACCCGCTGTGCACGCGTATTGGTTCTGCGAGATATGTGGCGTAGCGGCCACATTTCTCGCTTCTTGGTTATGTGATTGCTGCTGGAATATAATACATGCATGTCGGGTTAAGTGTTCGATAATATAAGAGTAATTACTTAAAACACCTAAAAATTACAGGCCCATCAGCTTACTATCCGTTGTCTACAAGCTATTTACAAAAGTAATTGCTAAAAGAATTAATACGACATTATAGTTCAATCAACCAAAGGACCAGGCAGAATTTCGTACAGGCTTCTCAACAATAGACCGTATTCATATTATCAATCAGGTGAAAGAGAAATGCGGGGAATACAACCAACCCTTATACATAGCCTTCATAGATTACGCGAAGGCATTTGATTCGGTGGAGACATCAGCAGTCATGGAGGCACTGCGGAATCAGGGCATCGACGAAGCCTATATAAACATAACGGAAGAAATCTACAGCGGATCCACAGCCACTATAGTTCTCCATAAAGAAAGCGACAGAATCCGAATAAAGAAGGGCATACGGCAGGGAGACACGATCTCTCCAATGCTATTCGCCACTTGTTTACAGGAGGTTTTCAGGGCCCTAGATTGGGAAGAATTAGGGATAAGAGTTAATGGAGAGTATCTCGGTAACCTGCGATTCGCTGATGACATTTCACTGATGTGTAACGCGGGAGACATTACAGCTCATGATTACTGAACTGGATACGGAAAGTAGAAGAATAGGTCTGAAAATTAATATGCATCAAACTAAAGTAATGTGGAACAATCTTGGCAGAGAACAGCGCTTTGCGATAGGTGGCGAGACACTGGAAGTTGTAAAGGAGTACGTCTACTTAGGACAGGTAGTAACTGCGGAGCCGAACCATGAGAGTGAAATAACTAGAAGAATAAGGATGGGATGGGGCTCATTCGGCAAGCATTCTCAAATCATGAATGGTAGTCTACCACTATCCCTCAAGAGGAAGGTATATAACAGATGCATCTTACCGGTACTTACCGACGGAGCAGAAACCTGAAGACTTACAAAGAGGGTTCAACTTAAATTGAGGACGACGCAGCGAGCGATGGAAAGGAAAATGATAGGTGTAACCTTAAGAGACAGGAAGAGAGCAGAGTGGGTCAGGGAAAAAACCGGGGTTAAGGATATTGTACTGAATGTGAATGACAGACGCTCCGCTGTTACGGAAGACGACGACGACGATCGGTGGCCATGGTTGTCGCTCGCGCACGCGCTCGCCAGTAGCCAGACCTGCCTGATAAAGAGCCTTTCGCAAAGCAACGTCTGACACTTTCTTGACGTATAACACCCCTATTTCAAGTGGTGGAGGAACCGGGGTCCCCGTCAACCTGGAACTTCGCAGTCGGACGCTACCATCGCCTTTCACCATGACTGCTCCTGGCCCTTCGCAAGCTGCCGCAACCAAGACAGTCTTCTGTACGGGTGTGCCTCGGCAACGCGACCCATCCGTCTTTCGCGGCAACGACGAGTACGACGTGGAGGATTGGATCGTCGAGTATGAAATACTAAGCGCTTCCAACAAATGGGACGACTGCGAAAAGCTCACGAACGTGCGCTTTTGCCTCGCTGATGTGGCCAGCCTCTGGTTTAAAAACCATGAGGGTGAAATCACCAACTGGTCGAACTTTAAGACAACCATCGCCGCGGTCTTCGCTCGTCCCGCCGTGCGCTACATCGAAGATGTCTTGTCTCTTTGCAAGCGCGTCGACCTATCTCTCGCCGAAATCGACAAAATTAAGCACATCATGAAAGGAGTGTTCGACGATACGTTCGAGATGCTGGTCGCTCGGAACCCTCAGACTGTCGCCGACGTGGTCCAACTCTGTCAGTCGTACGACGAGTTGCGAAAGCAGCGCGTCTCGACGCGCCGTGCAGCCGAAGATACAGCTGAAATTTCTGCCCTTGTCAACGACGTCGCTGCTGATCATACCGTTTTACTGCCACATATAAAGCAGTTTATTCGTGAGTTTATTCGTGAGGAAGTTGCGCATCAACTTTCCCTTGTCACCCGAACACCTGAGCCAGTGACATCATTAGACCCACGTCTACGCCAGGTCATTGAGACACAAGTAGCGCAGGCGCTACCGCCATCGCCGCCTACTACTACACCGCTGACGTACGCTGCCGTCGTTTCCAGACCACCGGCCCCAACTGCTTCTGGCACCTACCGGGACACCAGGTACTTCTACACTACGACGCCGCCCACACGCAGGGTGTCCCATACTACATCGCCCACCGGACCTTCTGCCGTTAGCCCATGGTGTACCTTCGACAATCGGCCCATATGTTTTGCGTGCGGTTTTGTGGGGCATATAGCACGCTACTGTCGCCGTCGCAACCTCCAGTCTCAGGACGGTGGGAATTCCACAAATCAAGCTGCTCAGTTTCCTCCACGACCTTCTTCTCCTCTCGCCGACTCGTTTTCCCCACGACGCCCTTTCGACCCCCGCCGGTCATCATCGCCCCGTCGCCGATCCGTTTCCCCGATGCATCGCCGCCCTAGCCCCGCACGAGAGGAAAGCTGACAGCCGCAGTTCCAGAGGCAAGAACTGCGTTGTCGTCGAACTTTTCAAGACCTCCTTTTTATCCGCCCAACGAAATCGATATAGAAGTAGAAGGTGTCGCCGTACGTGCACTTGTCAACACAGGCGCTGTCATTCCTGTAATTAGTGAAAAACTGTGCCGAAATTTGAGAAACGTCACAACACCGCTTACCAATCTTGCCATGCGTACGGCGACCTCGCACTACATATCACCGACGGCTCAGTGCACAGCTCGCGTTGTTATCGAAGATGTTTGGTATGCCGTCAAGTTTGTCGTTCTTCCCCGCTCGTCCTACGACGTCATACTAGGATGGGATTTCCTTTCTACCCATCAGGCTCTCGTCGACTGCGCTCGTGCTGAACTGACATTGACGACTCCGTGCCCCGACCTCGACAACCGCAGTGCGCCTAAAGTATTTGCCGCAGCCGACATCGACATCGCGCCTTTGTCCGCCGTTCTAGTGCCTGTGTTTTCGCCTGCTGCCACTAATTCGACCCTATTGTTTCAACCATCTATAGCTAGTGCGCACCATCGAACCTTCCTCCTCCCATTTGCTATCATCGACTTTTCCAATGGTTCCGCGGCACTTTACGCGTGCAAAGTCTCTGCTTGCCCGTATATCCTACTACGTGGCGAGTGTCTGGAGACCCTCGAGACCTTGGATTGCATTTTCGAAGACCCAATGCTTCCAGACAAGCCATCACTACCTACTTGTTCCATTACACCTGCAACTGACACCGAAGTTCCTAGGACGTGTTCCGCAAATCTATCGACTCCCACCTCACGACTGAGCAGCAGGAACAGCTGGTCAAGCTCCTCCAGCGTTTTCGAGCGTCCTTCGACCACGACCAGCTTTCCTTAGGTTGAGCGTCAGCTGTTGTTCACCGTATTCATACCGGTCAACAGGCACCATTGCGACAGCGCCCATACCGTGTGTCAACTGCCGAACGCCGTGTTATCAGTGACCAGGTCGATGACATGCTCAAACGTGGCGTAGTCCAACCATCCAGCAGTCTAGAAGAACTTGTTGCTGGGCGAGTTGGTGCATCTTAATACAAAAGAGATAACTGCGCTACCTGACACACACGTAACAACCATAGACACACACAGGCGCAGACTTGCAACTGAACTTTATTACACACATTCCTCCTATAAGTAAACTTCGCAGAAATCAATACAGAGCATGCGCTTTTCAGAAGGGTGTCATCACAAAAAATCCTATCAACCATAAGACGTCATCACAACAGCGCTCATCGATGAATCTCATTTCAGTGCTATGTAAGAACACCGATGACTTACAGCAGTCCTTGGGCCTCTCCAGTTGTGCTGGTGAAGAAGGACGGATCCATCAGATTCTGCTTGGATTACGGGCGTATCAACCGAATCACCCGCAAGGATGTCTATCCTCTGCCGCGCATCGACGATGCCTTAGACTGCCTACAGGGAGCAGAATTCTTCTCTTCCTTAGATCTGCGCTCTGGATACTGGCAGGTACCCATGGCGGAGGCCGATTGCGAAAAAACAGCTTTCGTCACGCCCGACGGGCTCTACGAATTCACAGCCATGCCCTTTGGCCTGTGCAACGAGCCAGCTACTTTCGAGCGAATGATGGACACGATCCTTCGAGGCCTGAAGTGGAATATTTGTCTTTGTTACTTAGACGGCATTGTCACCTTTTCAACCGATTTTTCGACCCATTTAACCCACCTCGAGCAAGTTCTCGCTTGCCTCTCCGCCGCTGGACTGCAACTGAACTTGAAGAAGTGCCACTTCGCCGCTCTAAAGCTAACGATCCTAGGCCACGTAGTTTCGAAGGACGGCATTCTTCCTGACCCAGCCAAACTTACAGCAGTTTCAGCATTTCCCAAACCGCCTACCATGAAACAGCTCCGAAGCTTCATTGGTCTTTGTTCTTACTTCCGGCGCTTCGTTCGCAATTTCGCGACCATCATCGCTCCTTTGACCAAGCTCCTCGCCGGCTATAGTGATCTTTCGGCGTGGTCTCCCCCTTGTGACGATGCTTTCAACGAACTGCGCCGCCTCCTTACGTCGCCGCCTATTCTGCGACACTATGACCCATCTGCACCCACAGAGATCCACACAGACGCTAGCGGTGTCGGGCTGGGCGCTATTCTTGCGCAGCGGAAAGACGGCTTCCAAGAGTACGTCGTTGCCTACGCAAGCCGAGCTCTTAGTAAAGCCGAAAGCAACTATTCTGTCACCGAAAAGGAGTGCCTCGCCATTATTTGGGCGATAGTGAAATTTCGGCCTTACGTGTACGGACGCCCCTTTGACATCGTAACTGACCACCACGACCTTTGCTCGTTGTTGTCACTAAAGGATCCAAGTGGTCGCCTCGCCCGATGGGCGTTACGCCTACAAGAGTACGATATCCGCGTGGTGTATCGCTCCGGCCGCAAACATTCGGACGCAGACTCCCTCTCCCGTTCGCCCCTTTCTTCTGACCCTGCCTGCTGCACAAGTCCGCTCTGTGATACCACTGCCCTCACCATCGCCGACATGCCATCCGAGCAGCGCAAGGGCCCGTGGCTTGCATCCATTCTGGACATCCTGGCTGGTCGGACGGCTTCCCCCTATACTCGCACGTTGCGTCGTCAAGTCGTGCACTTCAGCATTCGCGATGACGTGCTTTACCGACGAAACTACACACCCGGTGGCCGTCAGTGGCTACTCGTCATTCCACGTAACCTGCGGTCCTAAATTTGTTCCACGTTTCATGATGACCCCCAATGTGGCCACGCAGGTTTTCTAAAGACGTATTCTCGGATCAGGCTCCGATATTACTGGCGTATGTGTACCATTTTATTCAACAGTACGTTCGGACTTGTTCCACATGCCAGAGACGTAATACTCCCCCTCAACACGCCGGCGCTACCTTATTACCTTTGCCGTGCCCCTCCCGGCCGTTCGACCGCATCGGCCTCGACATCTACAGTACCCTTCCGAGCACTGCAGGCGGTAACCGTTGGATCATCGTTGCCGTCGACCACCTCACGCGGTACGCCGAAACTTCACCTCTTCCTTCATCTACAGCAAAAGACGTTGCACCTCGAGAGTTGTTAAGTGATCGTGGTCGCGTGTTCCTCTCCGACGTCATCACAGCATTGCTGTGTGGGTGCCACGTCATCCACTGTACCACTGTATCGCTGTATCATCCCCAAACCAATGGAATGACAGAACGCCTCAACCGCACCCTTGGTGACATGCTGTCTATGTACATCTTGTCAGACCACTCAAATTGGGACCGAGTACTACCGTTTATTACGTTCGCCTATAACACCACCATTCAAAGCACTACTGGGTTCTCCCTTTTTTTTCTCCTTTACGGACACGAACCTTCCTGCACTGTGGATACCATTCTTTTGTACAGACCTGACGCCTCCGAGTCCACAACTCTATCCCAAGCCGCTACATACGCTGAAGAATGCCGCCAACAGGCACGGTCATTCACATCACAAGACCAAAGGCGCCAGAAGCACCACCATGACGCATCCACTAACGCTCCTTCCTACGATCCAGGCTCGCTCGTCCGGCTGCGTGTCCCTTCTGGTACTCCTGGCCTTTCCACCAAGTTGGTCCCCAAGTACTACGGCCCGTATCGTATGCTCCAAAAAAGATCACCGGTGAACTACCTCATCGAGCCAATGGAACCATCTTCTGACCATCGTCGCCGTGGCCACGAAATTGTCCACGTATCCAGACTCAAACAGTACTACGACCCTCCTGTGTTTACTGGTCCCTAGGTCGCCAGGATGGCTCCTTATTTCGAGGGGATAATTGTACTGAATGTGAACGACAGATGCTCCGCTGTTACGGAAGACGACGACGACGACGATCTGTGGCCGTGGTTGTAGCTCGCGCACGCGCTCGCCAGTAGCCAGACCTGCCTGATAAAGAGCCTTTCGCAAAGCAACGTCTGACCCTTTCTTGACGTACTACACCCCTATTTCAATATCATAGTTGAAATCAAGAAGAAGAAATGGATATGGGCTGGGCACGTAGCACGCCGGCAGAATAACAGGTAGTCATTAAGGGTAACTGATTGGATTCCAAGAGATGGCAAACGCGTTAGGGGGAGGCATAAAATTATTTGGGTAGATGAGATTAAGAAGTTTGTAGGTATAACGTGGCAGCAGAAAGCACAGGACCGGGTTGATTGGCGGAACATGGGAGAGGCCTTTGCCTTGCAGCGGGCGTAGACAGGCTGATGATGATGATGACTTAAAACAACCTTTCGCTTTTGAACACGCAGGTCATGTACAGCCAGTCTGACTCAATACTAGGGAACGAGATACTTGCAGGTAAGCCTATAGCAATTTTGCGCGGGACGTCGCTTACAGGTCAAAATGATTCCTTTTCGAGGAGCCTGTGTGGGCCACAGTTGCCCATCGGTTTGACTTTGTGCGAAGAATGCAGGCGTCGTATCAACTACTTTTAAGTGCGGAGCGCTTTAAGGGCCCAGCCTGTCGTACGCCGTCATCGTATGCTGTCGTAGCTTGGCGTAACGAAGGCAAAACCACGTATAAAAATTGAAAAATAGAGCAAGCAAGTGAGAAATGGAAAGATAGAGAAAGAAAGGGAAAAAAATAGAGCGTGAAAGAAATAGATCAAGAGAGTGGAGGGAATAGATAGATATAAAGAGAGAAAACAAAGACAGAAATAAACGGAAAAAGGGGAAAAAAGAAAGAGAGGAGGAAATAAAGAGAAAACCGAAGAGATACAAAGAAAGCTGCCCAGCCCCCCATTTCCTTCAGGCTTTGCACCTCTAGCGCGAAGCTGCCTTAATTTTTTCGCAAACCTATTACGTGTGTTTTCAAAGACACATTTTTCGGTATAAGAAACTCTTTGCAGTTAGAAAATATCGGTAACTATTAAATGTACTGACTGTAAACCGCATCAGTAATTAAGTGTTGTATGACTGAAGGCTTTTCCTCTGGGTGCTATATAGAAAAGAAGCCTAAAGGCCGGTGTGCTTAAGGTGGAATTGCCCTATTGTAGGAGCAATATTGCAGACCTATCTTATCTAAAATGCGTGAGTGCGTCGGTCTGTAACTTCAGTGCAGCAGAAATACTATGCTCGGTGGTGATATCCGTGTTTCTTGTCCTTCTGAGCACGGGCATCGTTGTAGCACATTGCGTAATCTGCGAATTCTTTTAACTTTCTTGAAAGAATAAATCGCTATTAGTTTTAACGTGGCACATAAGACTTTGACAGGCTTTGGCGAATGTGATATGCCATATTATACAAGAAATGTTTTCACGAGAAGTGCTCAGTTAGCCTTACCGAATGGCCAACGTAACGTAAGAAGTGAGCGACTGGTTGCAACGGTAGCGAACGATTCGCCATTTGTCCCGGCTCCAAAGCACCGCATTCGGAACTGAAATCAAACCTGAAACGCTCACTAAAAACCTTTAAAATATTCCTCCTCTGCCACAATACCACCTCATTATCGAACCCTTCACTCCAACTTATGAGCAATAAATACGTGTTTTTAATCACATTTGAAGAAAAGCAGATGCTGCCTTTTACGGAGACGAATTGAAAACAACCTTATTTGGTCCAGCGGAACGCGACTCGGTCGCGCACCCGGCTCAGTCTCACGTAGGGACCGGCAAGCCGACCCTGCCCACCACTTCGCGGGCCCTCTGGACAGCCGTAAGCTGATCCTTGGGAGCAGGGCTGCGTAGAAGCGTCTCTCACTCCTCCAAGGTGATGTTTGAGTCCATGGCTTCGCACGTGCTGAGAATATGCTCTAATGTGGCTGTCTCGCCACATTCCGAGTACAGGCCATTCGGTAAGACGTCCCGGTAGATCTCGTGAAAAAAACGCAGGGCTGGGATACGATCTGGTCTGGTGTAGTCGAAGGGAGACTGCTTGGGGTCTGTTTAGTTTTGCGTGCGGACGAGGGTGGATTCCTTGGGCTAGGTAAAAAAATTTAGTCACTTCGTCATACGGGTACTGCGTCCCTGTGGCCGGCGGGAAAGAGGGGATCGGAAGCGGTGCGGTCAGCCAATCTTCGCGCGGCTTCGTTGGCGACCTCCTTGGTGTCCTGTTTTAACATTGACCCGTGGCTTGCTTGTTGTGCGCGTGTTAAGGCTATATGTTAATAGGTTAAAGTCTGAACATTCGTCCTATGCTTTTTAGGTTGGTTGAATTTTTTTTTAAGGATAGCTTACCCCTGTACGAAATTTCTTACTTCTGAGAAGCCACAACATGAAAACAAAAGATATAGATTTTGTTTCTTGCCTTTCTTCTGAATTAATAAATTAGTGAAGGAAAGCTTGACAAAACTACGGTGGAAAATGCCAAAACAATATATAATAAAAACAACCACTAACATGACTAAAAATCAACATCTACACTAGAACTAACATGAGTCACATTAAATATCAAAATGAAATGATCAAAGAGAGACAGCTATAATAGACAATTATAAAAATACCAGAACATAAAAAGTAAGTTATTAGGTCAGATGAAGTAAACAAAGAGGTAAATAACTACGAGCATCATAGACGCATATAATCCAGAGTATCTGCGCGAAATTGCGTTCCACCGATAGATTATATTTTTGCTTACAAAAAGCACAGTTTCCCCCTTTTCAAACATGAATCACCTGATTAATTATTTCATATCTGGGGTTTTACGTGCCGAAACCACGACATTGTTATGAGGCGCACCCTAGTGCCTCATTAATTTCCATCGCCTGGGGTTGTTCCACCAAGATCTAAGCACACGTGTGTTCTTGCATTTCGCTCTCATCGGAATGCGGCTGCCGTGGCCGGGAATCGAAACCATGCCGTCGAGCTTAGCATACATAACCTCAGAAACATGAAAAACGAATACCAGTTCTATGCAACTACATTAAGTTCCAAAGATTTACGTGCCAGAACAAGGATATGGTAAACACGCACACCGTAAAGATGGTGGGGACTTCGGACTAATCATGACGGCGTGCAACTCTTTACCGAGCACCTAATTTATGTACGCGGGCGTTTTTCGTTTCGCCCCCACGTAAATCGGCTGCCATTGCCAGGAACCGAACGCGTGATGTCGTTGCATTGTTGCAAATTATCCCATTTGGGACGTTGACCATGTAGTAAGATAGTCTTAATGTAATTAGCTAACATACAACATATTGTAGAGTAGCGCCACTCTTATACAAGTCACATGAGTTGACATTTACGTTCAATATACAATATTCCGGTCTTATTTCCGCATGACACTGAGCTTTTTGTGACAATATTAAAACGCATAATCGTCAAAGCAAATGATAAAGCAGTATGTCTGCACAGCATTGTGATTATGAGAACACACGATTCTACTTGATCTTATATATAAACATTTTGTCGCCTAGCAAACGAAGGTGTACTAGCACTGCAAAAGACAAGCATTGGAAAAAGAGATGACAACAAGCAGTACACACAGCTGTTAATTAGCAGGAACGCTTTGGCATATAGATCAATATGGTCATGCACACAATTGTATTGCACACAGTTATACAATTGTATCACAGTATCATGGATATACGTGAACGAAAGAGGCTCAAGAAAGTTTCTTTGCTGGTTTTGATCTTCGGTTATTAACCTTTAGTTATTGTCTGGCTTGAAAAAATGAGCATCCACCGGAAGTTATGTGAGGTCTCACTTCGGCCAACACATGTTCCTTTGCAAGACATCGTCAGTGAATTTTACCGTGACCAATTTACCATGCTAAAAAGTTTTAGGTAACGTCGCCATGATTCGTCTCACCTTGTTATGCGTGCGCTGTTTCTTGTCCTAATTCCCCTCAGCAGCCACGCAAAGCCAACTCGAATAGCAGTCAGTCCTTCTTAATCCTCCTACTACGTCTTTCTAGTAACGATATTCTATGCATACAGAAATAGTGCGAAATATGTTCACTTGTGTGAATACAAAGTAGGCCTCTTCTGAATGTGCGAGTGTACTAGTTGTGAAACAATGTTTCATTATGCTGAATTCATATGTGGCTTCGTTTTTTTTCTAAAAGAGCCAGGAACAATTTAGGTGAAACTAAGAACGCAGTTGTTTGGTGCCGACAACTTGTTCAGGCCGGCTTCAACAACATTTGCCAGTGTGCTCCCGTCACCGAAATACTTCATACCTATAAACCAGATCATTTCTACTATTGCACCCACGTTTAGAGCGAGCATACATAATTTTGACACCAGCTATCATCAGCCGGCGCGGCCGGCGCTAGGGGATGCGCGCCTGTTTACATTATAAGTGATGGCTAGTCAACACTCGCGACCAGCACAGCCAGCATGCGATAAGGACAGGCCGGGGATTATCATGATCGCCCGTTACATGTGATCAGCCGCCCACCATCAAAGATGGGTGCTCACTGCAAGCGATGAAAATTCTGGTCTATATTGCGGAAAAAATTTATATAGCCCAACATAACAAGGTGTGGGTTCGAGCTAGTTGGTACTCCATGATCACCACTTTTTGCGCAAAATTTTCTCAGACAACGGACGAAACACACACGGACGGGCGCAAACTTCCAACTGATTTTATTATCAACAAGTGACATATATATATATATACACAAATATGACTACGTCAAAACAAAAACAACAAAGGCACAGGTGTGCAGTGTGTCAGCGCGCATCTGCTACTCCCTCCCCCAAATGTAGTGTTTCTTCCAAGAAGGCCATTTCCTTCTGTGTCAACGAAACTGACGTCATGCTCACGCAGTTGCTGCCCTCCCGTTGCATTTTTGCTGCCTCCACAATCTCTCGCGTTCGCTGATCCCCGTCATGAAAAACAGCAGTACACTGTTGATACAGCGGTTTACACCCACACTCGTGGCAATGAATGGCCAAATTTCCATCCTTGCCCCCTTCCACCCTGTTCGCATGCTCACGCAGGCGTTGGTTTAGACACCGACCTGTTTGCCCAATGTAGGGTCGTCCACACGATAGTGGCAACTTGTAAACGACTTCCTTCGTGCAGTCAACATACTTCTTTCGGTGTTTTACGCCGCATTTTTCCTTTTTGGGTATAAATGGGCTTGTGGCGATGCATAGCTTTGACAGTTTCTCAGGCGCAGACATGACCACCTGTACGCCGGCTTTTGCACCAATCTTTTTAAGATTATGCGAGATGCCGTGCAAGTAAGGAATCACCGCCATCTTTCTAGGCCGCGTGGTCTCCTGACTGTCACCCTGATTGTCTTCAGCTGAAACAGCCGCAGCTTTCTTCTGCGTTCTCCGAATAGCATCAGCCACAGCGACAATCATATCCTGCGGGTAACCTCGTTGACAAGTTGCAAGGCACAAGCGTGGTAAAGGTGTTCCGTTATGTTGACGATTTTTTGGTTTTGCTAAACAGTGCTGATGATGTTTTTTCCTGTGATGTGGCACAGACGTTGGCAATATTTGAAAAATGCTTAACACCCCTAGTGGTCACGCACGAGTTGCCCCATCAGAGCAGTCTCAAGTTTTTAGACCTCTGCCTCACTTTTTCAAGAGCTCACGTGTGTTGGATGTACGAACCGCGTAGCCAGAAACCATTGCTGCCCTTTAGGTCCGCCCACACGAAATTGGTGAAGAGAGCCATAATCAGCTCCTGTCTGAACAATGCGCTCAGTAAGACGTGCAAGCACGGTATGGACCTAAGCTTCAAGGCGCAGGTGTCTCGCCTGACGTCAGCCGGTCACCCGCAGGATATGATTGTCGCTGTGGCTGATGCTATTCGGAGAACGCAGAAGAAAGCTGCGGCTGTTTCAGCTGAAGACAATCAGGGTGACAGTCAGGAGACCACGCGGCCTAGAAAGATGGCGGTGATTCCTTACTTGCACGGCTTCTCGCATAATCTTAAAAAGATTGGTGCAAAAGCCGGCGTACAGGTGGTCATGTCTGCGCCTGAGAAACTGTCAAAGCTATGCATCGCCACAAGCCCATTTATACCCAAAAAGGAAAAATGCGGCGTAAAACACCGAAAGAAGTATGTTGACTGCACGAAGGAAGTCGTTTACAAGTTGCCACTATCGTGTGGACGACCCTACATTGGGCAAACAGGTCGGTGTCTAAACCAACGCCTGCGTGAGCATGCGAACAGGGTGGAAGGGGGGCAAGGATGGAAATTTGGCCATTCATTGCCACGAGTGTGGGTGTAAACCGCTGTATCAACAGTGTACTGCTGTTTTTCATGACGGGGATCAGCGAACGCGAGAGATTGTGGAGGCAGCAAAAATGCAACGGGAGGGCAGCAACTGCGTGAGCATGACGTCAGTTTCGTTGACACAGAAGGAAATGGCCTTCTTGGAAAAAACACTACATTTGGGGGAGGGAGTAGCAGATGCGCGCTGACACACTGCACACCTGTGCCTTTGTTGTTTTTGTTTTGACGTAGTCATATTTGTGTATATATATATATGTCACTTGTTGATAATAAAATCAGTTGGAAGTTTGCGCCCGTCCGTGTGTGTTTCGTCCGTTGTCTGAGAAAATTTTGCGCAAAAAGTGGTGATTATATAGCCCATCATCGTCGGTATTCAGGAGTCAAATTTTGATTTGGCTCTTATGGATTGGAGCATTTCATTTGGGCTGAAATTGGCCACGCAAAAGAAGACTAAGTGGCAGCCCATGAACGATATAGCAACATTTGCGACAAAATTAACACCATCTTGCGCTTTCCGTCGGTGCCGTCCTTTGCTGCATGGGCCTAATGGCGATGACCAGGCTAGAAGAGCGAGTAGTCCTTCGTGGCAACAGGCGCACTGTCCTCTACTGTCTAAAGTCCCTAGATATTTCAGTTTTACCTAAGTAGCGACAGGTGCCTCCTCTCCCGACCCACTTTCACGCACAACCGTAGTCTGCCGCCATGTTCTTTCTAGCCTAGAAGATTTACAAAGCCCGTACGTTTAGGTACATTAGCCATGCACCTTTCACCGGACAATATGCGAACGCGACGTGCATCACCCCCCCCCCCCTGCTAATGCCCCGTCATTAGAGAGCGGTTGCTTCACTAGGCGCTGGAAAATCATTATGTATAGAACATACAGAAAACGAGCGTTACGCAATGTGATTCGTCGGCGACGCTTCAATGGTTGTCACTACTTAACAAAGAAGGGATAAAAATCTAGGCACTTTAGTACTGTCTGCAGCATTTTCTTGTTTCTTGCTTCAGCTCTTCTCTTTCTTCTTGGCTTCTTCTTAACTGCTGTTATGCCGCGCCGTTTAGCAACAACAGCAACGTTGTTGATGCTGTTGCTGGTCCTCTTTCAAGGAATTGATCGGCGCCCAATAACCTAATTTTTGTTGTCTTGCCTTGAAATATACCGGCTTCGAGCTCAAGAAGCACATTATACTGGAGCCCAAACTCGAAAAGAAAAACTGACAAACGTGCGGGAGTAGTACAGCCGGCCTCTCGCTCTTTCCAATTTAGTTTTGCCCTATACACTATATCAAATCCTGGCTAGATTCCACGCGTGAAAGCAGGAAATCCAGTCAAATTTTCGCCGCTGCTAGACCGTTCGTGAGAAGGCTCCATATGCGGCGCCAAGAGCAAACGGCCCATTTCTACGGGGCCCCCTGAATAGGCGTGACGCAAGATAGGCAGGAATATAAGTCAAATTTTTCCTGGCTAGGTACGGCCTACACTTACGCGTGACGACAACGTTGCGGCGTCGGGAGTCAGCATTTCCTGTCTATGGGTGGCCTGTGGTTATGCGGCCCAAAAGCGGTTGTGTAAAAAACAATTTCACCAGGTATCATTGTGACATATTAGAAGACAATTGATAACTCAGTAACACTCATACATGACACAAACACACTTCGAATGCACACCAGCGGATTCGATCCCGGGACGCACGCATTGAAAGCAGACACGGTAACCGCTACACCACAGGGCCACCACGTTCGCGCTGAAATTTCACGGGGTATATATCTACCAATCGCTCTGAGGTCCTTGCTTTGCCTTTTTCGCTGTTGTTGTGCGTTTGTGTTGTATTGCCATTTTCATTCGGCGAATATATAAGCTCCGGAGCCGGCAGAGCGTTGTCTTCCGCTCGTTGTTGCCGCAGGAAAATAACATGACCTTCAACGCTGCTCTATGCATCACGGTTACTTCGCCGAAATTGCGCGGATACCAAGCGTCGTGCATACATTAATGTGCATGTAGTGAATGCACGGGGTGAAAAATACTGTTTATTCCTACCGCGCGCTGCACGCTCTTATATAACGTGACTAGCGCATTTTGTGCGCTTCAAAGACCACCCAATCTTGCATATAAAGCTTCCATTCGTCGATGCCAGCGTTAAAGAGGCATTTCAGCGTGTCTACAATAAAGCGTATGTATTTTTTGCAAGGTTACTGACGTACAATTTGGTCCATTCCGCCGCGAGCGTTTTGAAGCACATTCGAAGCAGCGCATGTCAATGCTCACGCCACATTGATAAAGATGCATACATTATTCGACAATGTACGCATGTAATCGCGGGCACAGCTCGCGTTGTTCAGGCGAAAGCTGCGCACGTCATCTGACAGCGCTTATTCTGAAAGGTTTGAGAAGCACATTTGAAGGCAGCATTGATCCCTACATGTTGCGTTCGACGAGTACATAGCTGGGGCTAAGTACCAGTTTGCCGTTTCAAACGGAGCCGAATGTCTGAAGGCCTTCGTCCCACTTTCTCAGGTTCGCTTTGAGGCCGTTTCAACTACCGTTTTTCTCTTGCCTACGTGTATTTGTCACTGGCACATACATTGCCTTGTTCTCGAATACGCATGATCAGCTGTACACAGCACGCTCGTAGACTAGGCACTCTTCATGCTAATAAACGTTCAGTCATCAGATTACATATGAAGTTTCTAGTGAATATCAGAAGCAATGTGCAACCTAAGACCACACGCATTGTTTACAAACTTTTCTCTTAAAAAAAGAAGCTCTAGCGAAAAGGTATTTGAGCCTTTCTGCATTTCTGATAACTCACCTTGTGCCTATATACACTCGTGAAAATAATTTGTTTATATGCAGGTGTGCTTGGGGGGGGGGGGGAGCAACTTTCAGGGAGTTGAAAGTTTGGCTACACTAAAATACTGAAGTGCACATCTGAAAAATACTGAAAGGAATTAGCACATCTGCAACTGTCTGCCTCATGTTCCCGGGCTTTACTTATACAATGGAATTTTTTTCCGGTTATACTCCAATGGACATTACTCACTCCAGCCTTCAGCGTATGTTCAACCAGTGCACTGTCTCTACTTCCCTGCCAATGTTATCATTTTCCGAGCATTTTGGCACAAGATTTCTTGAATTGATTTGATTGCATATAAAGAGTGTACCAATAAATGAAATATTTGTGCTGTATGCACAAATTCTGTTCTTCAGTTCGCTTGCATGACAGATTGATGTACCTCAATGAACACGTACAACAAACAATTTTGTTAAAACAGAAACAGTAAGCATTGTTACATAACCACAATGATATGCACTTGTGTTCGCACGTGCAGAGACCTTTCCTCACAGTGTACAAACTGAACAAGATCACATGTACTATGACTTGTGCGCTATTATTCACAGGAGCAGAACTATCACAGCAGTTCCCTAGAAAATGTCATGGCACTTAGTGACATTCATTTTGTAACATAGGCATAATACAAACACCTTAAGGAACAGAAAGCTTGCCATGCACCAACACCAGAGTACTATGACTTGAGCACTATTATTCACAAGAGTCGGACTATCATAGCTTTTCCTTGAAAATATCACATCACTTCGTGACACACATTTTGTAATTGCCTCTATGGGCGTGATAAAAACACCTGAAGGCACAGAAAGCTTGCCGTGTGCCCATAGTGAAAGACCAAGAGAATTAATAAACTCCCACCACTATCAAGACATGTGACTAAGGCAAAACAATGTGCTGTGTCAACAAAACACTTTTGTTTACTCAACTTCACACCTCTTGAAACTAAGGAAGGTAGTCTTCTAGAAAACGCACAAGATCCAGCTGGCCTCTTTTTACTATAGCTGCATGCCTAGAGGGGCCTAAGGTACAAATTAGTGGCAACCTTACTTTCGAACATATGTTTTCGACCTGATAGCAGGATGAAGAATGACTAGAAAAGTTGTGCTCCCAACATACACCCTCAAGTAGAACTGATGAAGCACTCTTTTTTAATCTTGTGCCTGCAACGAACACATCAAGATTTTAAAACCTTAGAAACAAATATATACTTCAGAGCATGATGACAAACTTCTTATCTAACAGGTGTTTTACAGACAAGATTCAGTTATGTTTCTAGAGGCAAAATTGATCAGGCGGCATAAAAAAAAGAAAAAATCCAGAGCATATCCACAGGGTGAATGATGATGAGTGGGGCGAAGCTCCGGATGAAATCATCGGTAAACCGTGAATATTCCGAGTAATTCGCCCAGTATATGATTAAATAAACACGTGAGAAACACCGTGTATATATTAAACATCAAACCTTTATCGTACTGCTGGTTTACGTGGTCCCTTCATTACAACGGTCCCCCTAGCGTACGTCGCCGCACTAAATCGAACGATTGCCTTCCACAAATGACACGCGCCATATGTGAATCTTTCGTGAATTCTGCCCAGTACATAATCAACGACATGAGATCGGGCGCGTTTATACTAAAGGGTCGATGAGAGTCATGGCGACTTGCAGCTCACTTTAATTTTACATGTAGGCTGTGAATTTTTATTGTTTAATCACGTACAGGAGAAATCTCACACAGGCACTATCTTGGAGGTCAAAATCCAGCGCCTATATATACGGGGTGGTCAGTGAACGGTTGTGCAGCGCGAGCAGTCGTTTTTTTTTTTAATCAAGAAACTCGCTAGCAGACGCTGCCTGCGTCGGCCTGGCGAGGCGAGAGAGGGCGGGGGACTAGAGCACGCATCTGCAACGCAGCGAGCGCGGAGCGTTGGCGTCGCGAGGCGAGAGAGGGGGAGGGGGGGACTAGAGTACGCATCTGCAACGCGGCGAGCGCCTCCGCGCCATCTAGGGATCTTTCTGAGAACTAGAGGTGGCTACGACAGCGACATCTAGTGAACACTCCAAGAACTAGAGGTAGCTACCTACTACTACTACTACATACTACAGAGGTAGGACAGACCCACACCCTAAGGAGCTTCGCCCCTAAAAGGAAAAAAAGGCCCCACAGGACCACGACACAATGTTTTAGCACTCTTTTCAGCTCACTCAGTTGCCCCATAAGCTAATACTCGTTGTTAGCAAGTTATAAGGTGGGCCAGAGCGAGCATCAAGATGTATTAACACTCTGCTCCCTCATGAAAGTATTTTGTGTCTTAACACGACTCGGTATAGCTTCTGTGAAACAAAAAAAATCTGGTCATTAAATCATGCTACATTAAAATATTTAGGGTACTGTGAACTATTCCAGTATCTTTATATGATTTTGGAATCTAGGACATTTATTCACAACTGCAAATAAATAATCGAAGATGTCAGTTCCTATTTAATTTTTAACATAACTTGTATGTCGAGCTGTCATACAAAAAGCCTTAGGCATAGCTCACACGACAGAGGGCAATTGTCCTCCAATAAAGAAATAATATTCTTAAAATCAAACACTGCCTTGTGTAACACAGCACTAGAATGTA
Source organism: Rhipicephalus sanguineus (assembly GCF_013339695.2). Taxonomy (NCBI): domain Eukaryota; kingdom Metazoa; phylum Arthropoda; class Arachnida; order Ixodida; family Ixodidae; genus Rhipicephalus; species Rhipicephalus sanguineus. The sequence continues at coordinate 151,091,305 of NC_051183.1, forward strand.
CTATTATAGGGGAGTGGTCGGAACGGCCGCATTACAGAAAGCGAAGCCCAAACCGAGTCAATCCACTTGTGGCGCTGCAATCAGCGGTGTGCAACTCTTGAACGACGACGCATTGCAGACTTCAGAATGGGGCATAGCGCTAACACACACGGACGAGGAAGAGACAACAGGCCCCATTCTGAAGCATATATTCTGAAGCATATAACCAACTATCCCAAACAATTCATGTTAGCATTGCAGTAGTAACAACTTGATGTGGCTAGTTGGTTCATAATTAGAACAAATAAAGTAACAGCGTGAATGAAACAAGGACGACAAAGGAACGAAGACCACGGGACAAGCGCTGCATTGCAGACTCGAAATCAAATTTTTTAGAATAACGACTGGTATGCGCAATTTCTCAAGATAACCACGTCCTGTCGCGACGAATCTGGTCTCTAAAGATAATATGGGCTCTGATCAACGCATTCGAGTCAAAATTACGCCCAAATGACCTGCAATGAAACACAGTGGAAACAAAATGTGTGCTTTACTTAGCCCTAATTGTCCTGTTTCAATCCGTGAGTACTCTACATGAGAGATCAGCTTTAATTTATATTACTCACTGCAAGCTCTACACATACACATGCCTATTACAGAACATTTTTAGAGCTATAGATTATCTGCATTAACTACACGTGAGAAAGAGTAGGTGAAGAAGCTAGTATGGAACATAACCCTTTGATTGTTCAACCAAATGGCTTAAGACGACATAAAGAAACAGGTTGATTGTAGTAGTTCCTGCATGTTTGATCTGTTGTCATAAACAACCAGCACTTATAGTTGTCTTGTTCGTGCTGTCATAAATGCACTTTCTAGATACCCTGATGGTGATCCTTAGCGCTATGACACTTCTCACGTTTTGAAAGAACTACTGCGTTCATGAAATCTAGTATCAGCAGTGCCCTGGCAACAAATTGACACCCCAAAGATGCTGCAGTAACTTAGGATATCACGCCATCTTTACAAGGTTGAATTGGCATCCACCGGTATGCTGTGAAGCAGGCATTACGAAGCTGCTGGTGCTGGCACCTCCAGTGGCAGTACATCCGCATTGTTGAGCAACACCTGCACAGTGATAAGTGCATTTGCATCTCAGTGACTCAGTGCTTCCTGAAACTGTGGTAAGCTGTAAATTATACAATAGGTAAGTTTAGACAAGAAAACATGCATTTAAACATGCATTTATGAGCTATTCAAACACAAATTATTATTAATTTCCGAGACCTGTCTCATGTTAACGAAATATACTCTGTGATAAGTAAGAGCTGAGCTAGAAGAATAGAATTTCGGGATAGGTTAGTCGGTTCATAATAAAGAAATTCACAATGCAGAATTTCCCATGTGCAGCGCTCTCAAACTAAGACAGCCAACGAAAAAATCAGTTTTCGTTAAAGAAAACAGGCACAGCAGCAGTCAGCTGTATGTTCCTACTGTGCCAGCTAAATGGCTTGATGCATCACATCATAAGCGGGGGGGGGGGGGGGTGCCTAGTTCTCCCCTCCCTCAAAATTTTGATGGAGGGGGTGTTTTACTCAAAATAAGTAATGAAAACAGCTACTTTTCTCATACAGTCAAGGCCTTCAGGAAATGCCCCCCCCCCCTGGTATGCCACAATTAGGTCACGAAACAAATGCGGGCCATGAACTGAGTAAAATGAAAACAAACTTGTCATAATGTATGTACACATGATAAGATGACTGGCTGTTAAATATGGTATTCTGTGAAAAAGCGCATCTACGACAGGATGTAACGAAGATGACACACAAAGCATGTAAATTCGGGATTTGTCACTGCTGCGCTTAATGTTCTGCCGCCAGTACAACACGGTCATATGTATATACATAGCTGGCGATGCGTGCCCCGCCTCCTCCCCCTTTTCTTTTTTTTTTCGTCCACTCTAAAAATTGCAGTCTGCACATGCATTAGCAGATATCACGGTAGCATCAGAGAAACCAAAAAGCCCACTTATCAATCAGAACATGTACTGGACTGTGGCCGCGATACGCACACCAACCGGCCTGGTATGCTGCGGCAGGCTCATTCTTCACGGCGCGGCAATATCCGTCGCACTCACATTGCGGTGTGTTACATTGCCCTCGATACACAACTTTCATATCCATACAGCGGCAGGCGGAAAGCGCCCAGCCGACGCAGTTGAGCGCTTTGCAAGTAGCTACGTTGACGAACAGGTGAAAGTTACCGAACTCCGTCGCCGGCCCGTCTCGTTATGGCGCGACCGCGCGGCTAACACGAAACTTCTCAGCTTCCGCGGTTCTCGCCTTTTTTTTTAAAGACGATAGTCTTTCTTGGGGAACTTAAACTCGGAAATATTTGGTCTGTCTGTCTGTTTGTCTGTCTGTCACCCGATTCAGCCACCCGGCCAAAGTTGAACCACTTGCTTACCGCCCACCTGTCTTTAACTGGTACGGCTGTTCATATTTGTGAACGTTGTCGATCAAAAAGTAAATATTACGCATATCTGATGCGCAACATCACTTGGTAAGTATTAGGTGGTGTGTTCCTTTAATGGAAAATACATAGATACGTAATTCTAAAGACTCTAGTTTCTTAAGCTGCGCTGAAAATGCGGCTGCACTGAAAATGCCATGCTATGCGTACCGACGAACGCCCTCTGCCACGGAGGGAGGAAACCATCTGCACAAGCTCATGTTTCCTGACGTATTGTCAGATGGCGTCCATCCCTCACACAGCGCCTCCTCTATCGTCTTCATACGGCATTTGCAGCCGAATTTTTTTTCTTTCACGCGCGCGGCCCGGGGATCATGTGCGCGGTGCGCACGTCTCAAGCTTTTGTTCCCTTTTTTTTTCGTTAGCTCGCATGCGTGGTGCAGTAGTTTTCGACGCTTCGCCGCGCGCTGTCGCTTCTCTTGCGCGCGCATCGGCCTGCGGGGCCGTATACGGAGTTCGGTCGCTCAACAGCGATTGCATATAGGCGGCACTTCTCAAGTTCGAGGCCGCGTAAAGAGAGCAACGTATATTTCTCTTCGCCGGGCCCGATAGCCATGATGATAAACGGTACGTAGAGGGATGTCGCCTATATCGAGGCTATATCCAGGACCGTACTGAGAGTGTACAATATCATGTCCTTCAGTGCGTATACCGACTAGTCCAAGAAAAGCAATTGTGAAGCGAAAGCACAACAACAAAACTAACTGCACAAATGAAACAGACTCGATGTGGCCATGTTGGTTGTTTTGGTGACGATTGCTGACGCAGCACTGGATTAATGAATCAGGCTCAGTTTGGGTCAAATGGATACAGAATTTGGCTCATATTTAAAGGGACCGTCTACCGCTCGGAAAAATTTTTCTAACTGTGGTGGAAATGAGAAGATCGTTTGTCACATCGGCGACAACGATCATGCTTTGTCCCATAAAAAAAGGAATTATATTTTTAATTTGGTGTTGAAAATCGTGAAAGAATGGCCGCTAGCGTCACCCAACAGCGATGTGGTCAATCTACTGGTAGGACAAGAAATCCTCGCAGGTAGACTCCTTTTGCTTAAAAACAAACATGTGTAACTTGAAATTGTATTTTACGCACTTCAGGCAGCTTTCGCTTGCGTCTGCGAGTAATTTTTACTTTTTTTCCTCTCACGCATCCAAAAAGGCGCCCGGTGGCGCTGCTTGCGGCGCCGTCTTCGATTTCGCCTGCTTCAACTCATGCGCTATGCCATGCGACCCTCCGCGCTGGTCGTACTGTGCTGCTGTATTGTTGTTAAGGTGTCTCACATGTGCTGTGCTGTGAAGCCGTGCATTTATTGTCTCTTTTTGATGAATCAACATGGCTTAGATTGCGGCAGCAGTGCTAAAATAAACGCAGAGACAGCGATTACAGCAAAACAAGTGTTCTGTAATCGTATAATAAGGCTTTATTTAACCGCTAGCACGCTGAAAACGTCTGTTACATTCATTACATTAGTGTTCAGCGAGAATAAAGTAATCTACAGAAATCACATGTGCTTTCGGTTTTAGTTTGTACCGGCACTGCAATCGTCATCACGTCCACCAACCCGTCTTGTGGGCATGTTTCAAGCCAATGCAAGAAGACCGAACGCAGATAGAAAAATTCTGTTTTAAAATTTCTACTCACTTTCCAGAGAAACCGCTGCAAGGTTGGACACTTCAGACGGTAGGCTTTCTATTGCGGTACAAAACAGAAAAGCGATGAAGGACGGTAGACAGTCCCTTTAATTCGAAACTGCTTTTTTGAGTCTACATTAGAATGAGGAATTACCCCATTTTGATTACAACGTTTTAAATGTGAAAGACACTTTGCGTGCTTTATGTTCGCATGAAATTTAGCCTAGGTTCCGTTTTGTGGATTTGGATGTTTTAGAAAAAGAACTTGGAGAATGTTTGAGCGTCGCCTTCAAGAGCGAACGCGATAGCGTAATCAGGCGGCGTTCGCATCACCTTGTCAATCGCTAGGCTGGCTTCGCTTCTCCGTGAATATCTCAACCATGCCGCGAAGAAAGAAACGCCTGTGCGCATGTGAACTGGCCCTTTGAAACTATCCTAAAATACCTACTGGAAGGACGGTTGCGAAGTGCCCACTACTACATAATTCTACCTTTTGCGAATCAGCGAAGTACCCACTGCGCGTCCGTAGGCAACACGCGCAGCTGCGCAGTTGCAGACGTTGTTGAGGCTGTTGCTAAAATGATGAATTATTATGTCTGTGTATATTTGGTGGGCATTTAAACCAAGCGCTCATTGTGCAATTCATATGTTTTGACGCCTGGTGCGATTCTATGCTTCTGCCACGCAATGATACATGCGCTAATATACTCCTCGCGCTACATGACATTCATAGAGCGTTTTTTCCCGAAAGGACTTCGCGCACGGGTGTGCTGTTTGATAGAACATCTGCTTGCCCCATAGATTGCGTGGGTTCGATTCCCACTCGAAACGAAGTTTTTGTTTTTTTATTTGCATCTTTCTCAAATTTTCGCTCATGGACAACGCCGATTTTTTTCGCTCGCAACCAGCGACACCGACACCAGAATTTCTGCGAAACGCCCTTTTAACGCTATTGCGTTAGCAACGCCACTTATTGTTCGTTCCATCTTCACATTCGTGCTACACCTATTATAGACCCTTTGCAAAAGCTTCCGAATAGGGCGCGGTAGTCTGGCAACTAAGGCAGGCAGCCATGATGAAGTATCCGCGCCGATCCATCCGCAGACCCGTTTGGTATCCGCTTCGCGTGTAGCATGGCTGTTGCGTTGCCTCCTGTGATTTTTCCCATTACGGGGTGGGAAAACGACTTGACACTTATCTATCCCGCCATTGAGTGAAGGGAAAGTATTGAAGTTTTATTCTACCAGGTCGGCCACAGAACGATGTTTCGACCGCAGCTACAACTTTCATGTGGGATCGTACGTCATACCGTCGTCCGTGCGGACAAAGAAGTGCAAACAGAGGTGAGCTTTCTTTTGCGACATTTTTTTACGGTGCCACTGGCTATCGGGAATGTGCTGGGGGATTGGTTAATTAGGTGTTGTGAGGAGGTCACTGATTGCGTTTTCAGGAAGCGCCGAAATTGTGCCCGCGAAGGTCAAACGCAGACGGCGGAGAACAAAAATTGGCTTTCGAGCGTGATGTGTGACACGGTTGCGTAAAATGATGAATTATTATGTCTGTGTATATTTGGTGGGCATTTAAACCATCGAACTGCCTCCTGAACTCGTGGTTCAGGAGGCAGTTCTGGCGCTTTAGACTTGTTCTCTATAGGTAGTTGAAATTTTAGATTATTTCTTTACCTATAGTTTGTTTGCCTTCTGCCTACCGCGAGCCGACAGCGGCCAGCAAGTGCTGCCTATGAGCCGCTAACATGTGCACAAATCTCGGATAAACAGATTACTGAGTTTCAGAGCACCGCACGTCCTTCGTCATAGTGAAACTTAATATACTTGACACTTGCTCAGAGATATATTACGGCACTGAAAATGACAAGACACACTGGGGAACTACTTTTTATTTGGTGTAGGTATGGCGAAAGTATTAAGCATATTTTTCTTCTCTCCGGTCTACTGAATGTAAGCACGAAGTAGCGGCGCGGGACGTAGAAATGTCTTATCCTAATTAATTTATTTGGTAAAGTTCACGTTAATGGTGACACATGAGTGATTTCAAGCTACGTCCGTAGCTTAAGATAAGTCTGTTGTTTACAGCTTTGTTGTTCAACCACCTTGAAAGCGTGGTTTAGAGACCCACTTTTTAAGAAAGGATTAGAAGGCTCGTTCTTCAAGTCCGTCATATATGAAACTGAAATTCAGGCACTATTTTCAGCACATTACATGGCATAATGATGTGCAAAATTGAAGATTAACATTTCGAATTTGTTATCCAGTGCTGGGGTCGTCTACGTCAAGGCGTCATGCTTCAGAAGCAAGAAGAAGAATTCTCCCCTCTACTTCGTAATCGCTGCGGTAAATCGAGAAGCGGAAATAATTGACGGCAATTGTGAATGCCCAGCTGGGAAGCTGGCATGCGATCACCTCTTGGGAATGTTGCGCACAATCCAGCTGCTGCAATCAAAAGGCTTTTCAGAAGCCCCAGAACAGTCATCATGCACTGATCTTTCACGGCAATGGAGGGTCCAACGCAAAACGTCACTGAAGGGGTGCTCTATTCAAGCTGTAGGCTGGAGAAGCGTGAGAGAAGGTGGTCTGTGTACCCCAAAATTGGCACGGGCGGCGGCATCCACGTAATGAGGAGCAGAAAGAAGCTGCGGTGAAAAATTTTGACAGCCGTTTATCGTCTCTGGACCCAGGGAATGTGTTTGCGGAAGGTCTGCTGCTCACACCACTGCAACCCTTCAAGAAGACAAAGTACGGCTACGCCTCAGCAGCATCTCCAATGGCGTATCAACAAGCACTGCAACCCTATGGTTTCACTGTGCGCACCGCCGGAATTCTGGAAGGTGCAGAAGAAGAAGAACAACAACTTTATTATTGCGCACAGGTAGTCCTGGTGCAGATGGGTGGAGCCCCTATTCCAGGGCCCCACTGGCTTCTGCGGCTCGCCGGGCCTGGCCGAGGGTTGCCAGCTGGCTTCCCAAGTCCAGATCGGAGTCGCGCCTCCCACGACCAGTTTGCTTGTGAGTATTTGACTAGCGGCGAGACGGCGCCTGCAGGGCGCATCTGGCATTCGTATGTGATGTGGCGGAGTGCTGGTGTGTGTTCACACCAAGGGCATTTATTTTCGTGTCTGTTGGGGTACATCTTGTGTAGTCTTTGCAAGTGAGGAAATGTGTCTGTAGTCGGCGCCAATCTCTCGCCTGACCCCTTTTGAGCTTGGGATGCGGAGGAGCCTTGGATCTTCGTCCGAATCTCTGAAGCTCCAGAATTTCTCGGGGCGTGCCGGGTGTGGGGGCGTTCGTTGGGGCGGAGTGCTCCGCGGCTCGGCCTGTCATACCTCAAGCCAGGCGGTCCACTCCGGCATGTGCTGGGCACCAGGTTATTCCGTGGTCCTGTGTGAGGGTCGGTCCCAGGATGCGTAGGACACTGGCTGGCAAGACTCCCCGCAGGTATAGGTGGCATGCGTCCTGTGAGTCTGTAAGTATATATGCCGATTGTTCCTTGGCTTCGGCGGCTCGTATGGCCAGGGCGACAGCCGCGGCTTCCGCCGTTGCAATGGATGAGGTGCGTACAGATGCAGCCGCGACCGTGCGCTCCCTATTTGTCGCGACCGCAGCGAAAGCGGGGCTCGGTGTTGCTGTGCGCGGGTACAGACTTGCTTCCGCAAAATACGTGTCTGGGTCGTCCTGCCTCCTCAGCAGAGCTGTCGCCCTAGCTCGTCTTCGTTTTGCGTGGTATGTAGGGTGCATGTTGCGCGGAATGGGGTCTACATGTAGACGTGTTCGCAGTGCGTGTGATAGCATTTCAGTCTCGTCCCCGCAAAACTGCGGCGCCAGGGGGTAGTGTAGGCGTCTCATCACACAACGTCCCTGGGGCGTCGTGTTGAGTTGCTCTCGCTGAGCGATGATCGTGGCTGCGGCGAGTTCTTCGTAGGTGTTGTGCGTCCCTAGCTCCAGTAGGCGCTCCGTGCTGGTGCTCTCTGGAAGGCCGAGCGCCTACTTGCAGGCGATTCGGATCAGTTTGTCCACCTGGTCAGTCTCGGTGCGGCGCGTGGCTTGAAAGGGTAGCGCGTAAGTTATGCGACTAATGACGAAGGCTTGCACCAATCGCAAGGTGTCCGAGGTTCTTTAACAGCAACTGTGCCTGCTCCCAAAGTTTTTAGTGGTGCCAGTGTCTGGTATCCTCCGACTCACCTCAGTGGTAACCGGATTGTGAAGGTGAGCGTTGGCACATTTTTATATCTTATGAATATTCTTGAAACTTGAAATTTCTTTTGTTACAAAAGTCAAAGAGCCGGATTTTGGTGTGCTTCAAGAATTTTTTAATCTCTCTTACCCACAACATAGCCTTTCGAGAATTCATGCTGAAGGTTGTGCCATGCTGCTTTATAATTTGCAGGAATTGCACACAACACCAGCTCGTTCCGCACAGATAGAGGGAGACACTCGGCAGCAGGCAAGAAGTTTGAGGTGGAAGAAAGAGCGAAGCCTGCGCCTGACATCTTCAAACTTTGGCGTTGCACTTGCCAGAAAGGAGTGGACTGCAAAAAGGCTTGCAAGCCATTGCAGCTAGCCGAGACATTTCACATGTCCCTGCCGTAAAGTAAGTGGATCCCTCAGGACTAGCTGGTATAAAGATAACTTTCAAGCTATGTGAAAAAGCTGCATAGCGCAAGTACATGTGTACCAGCTGGTCCTATACGCATCACAACAAAATTACCTGGTGCCCACATTTTTTGTGCGATTTTATGAAATGCGTACAGAACTTTCATTACCACGTAGAACCAAATGCCTTCAAGAAATACTTTCCTGTAGCTTGTCTTTGGTAAAATAAGATAGAGTTACAATCGCTTCTGCATGTAATGGAGAGTTATTTTCGTAAAGATAATTTGCTGCTGTGGTACTTTTTTTCCATAGCTCGTGCAAACGTGCTTGAAAACACTATTTTATGCTGTAATGCTCGGTTGTAATTGTTGTTTTATATGGCGATTTCGAAATGCATGCTTCACTGCTGTTAAAACGGGTGTTTCGGTACCTACGCTCTGTACATTGCCGAGTGATTCAGGGGTTTGTTTTATTTGTGCACTGTATGCAGGTATGGGATTGCCAATGAGGCGGTTGCTGCTGCCCGTTAAGAGGAGGTGCTGAAAGCCATCGGCCACAACGTCACAGTGAGCACCTGTGGCCTTCTGCTGAATCCGGCTTTTCCTTGGCTTGGTGCATCGCCAGACAGGATAGTCTATGATCCATTGGAACTGTCGTATGGCGTTGTGGAAATTAAATGTCCATATTCTTTGCAGGATACTAAAGGAGAGGAGCTTGCTGGGCTAAGCTTCTGCTACGAGCTGACCAATAGCGGCCCAAAACTGAACAGAGAACATCACTACTCTTCTCAGCTAATAGGCCAGATGGGTGCGTCTGAACTGTCGTGGGGCGACTTTGTCATTTTCAGCAAAAATTTCATTCTGATTGAGAGGGTGAGGCTGAACAAAAATGAGTGGCAGGTCATGAAGGGAAAGCTGCAGAATTTTTACTTCTCAACATTGCTTCCATTTTTGGAAACCGTTGCGAGGCACTGTTTGTAGTGCATAAATGGCACACCAAATAAAGAAAGAACAAAAACATGTTTTTATTTTGTGTAAATATACAAAAAGAGTGCAATAAAGATCACTGACAGTCACTCGTCAGCATTGTCATCAATGTCATCAGAGTGGTGGTTGAAAGTTGCTCAAGATAGCAGCGATGGCCCATACTTGGTTGGCTAATAGAACCAAGGAAATAGGAAAAGGGCGATAAAAGATGTGGTAGCTCTTGATGCGCTGAATCCTTCTTTCAACGTGTATTCGAAATGCAGCATTTTTTTGTGTAATTTTGACATCCTCTTCACTGAACTGATCACCATGCAAGAAAGGCGGCTGGTTTAATCTCACACCTTTGTTGTGTAAGATATATTCAATGCGAAACCCTTTGTCGGCTATACCTGAATCACCTTCGTAAAATTCTAGGTCCAGGAAATGACTTTGAATCACACATTCTCTATCTGACGTTGATCCTGTGAAAAGCTCCGTCACAAATGTCACCACTCTATGAGGAGAAACTCCAATCAGACCCTTCATTGTGTGGGTTTACTTATAGTGCGAGTATAGCTCGGACTGAGTGACAAAAGATGTTGGTACATTGCAACGTATCTCGGTTGCATCAAGCAACACACGCGTAGAGGCTGTTAGGAAATAGGGGTTGCGTGTCGAACGAAAGCAGAGAGGCTGGCGAGCCGATGATGCCGAAGATTGGACTTATCGCTGAGGAGCAGAGCAAGGAGGCCAAGCGTTTAGAAAACGTAACAACGTTTATAGCAGGAATAGCAGGTAATAGCAGGTTATAGCAGGTTATAACAGGTTATAGCAGGTTATAGTAGGTTACAGCAGGACAGAGCCTGCCAGCACGACCAAGTCGGCTGGGGCGTCTCTTCTAACAACGGACCAGGCGGGTCTAAATAAGGTCCCAGTCCATTGTGATGCGACCCTCCTTTGGGCCGCAGGTGTTGACACTACTTTTAGGATGTTCACTAGAGGTGTGCACGGGCTCCGGGTAGCCCGAAAGCCCGAGCCCGACCCGGCCCTCGGGCCGGGCTCTGGCGGGCCGACGTACTTTCACCTCGGGCCCGGGCCGGGCTCGGGCTACTTGGAGCTTTATCGGGCCGGGCTCGGGCCCGGCGCAAAGCCCGACTCAAGCCCGAAATATAGAGAATGAGCGGGAATTGTTTTCCAGCACGCATACAGCGCCTTTTCCGTGACCGCCCTTTACCGCTATTCCTTTCCATTCGCCACTTTAAACAAAAGGGGAGCAGGTAAAGCACTGCCTCTGTTGCACTCCGACAAACAGAGAAGTAGCAGCACCTGAGCTAGTGACGGCGCCACGCGACTGTTCCGCGTTAGATTTAAGGCCAAATCCCATATGAGTCAAAATGCACGCGACCGCGACGAGCGACCCGACGTAGATCGCCTTCGTGCAAGCTGACGCTTGCATGGGCATACCCCATACACGTGACGGCTTTGGCGAGCGAACTCCATTGTTGCTGGCATGAGGCCGTCTACTTGTATAGCAAAAGTGCCGCGAACAGTCTCTATTAGAGACTGTTCGTCGTGTGTCGTTTGATCATACTCGATATGCTCAATAAAATGCCAAATTACCGGAAAACGATGTTTTGTTTTCGCAGCGAACCTTCAAAAAGCCGGGCTGGGCTGGGCCGGGCCGGGCCCGGGATTGTGTTTTCGTACGTCGGGCCGGGCCGGGCTGGCTCGCAGCCCTTTGCCGTCGGGCTCGGGCGGGCCTTCGACAAAGTCAGCGGGCCCGGGCCGGGCTCGGGCTCGGAAATACGGCCCGTGCACAGCTCTAATGTTGACGTCCCTTTAGGTAGCAGGTGTTGACACTCTTTTAGGATGTTGACGTCCCTTTAGGTAGCAGGTGTTGACGCTCTCTTAGGATGTTGACGCTTCTTTAGGTTGTTGAGCAGCCTTTCCATAGCTGGGTAGCTTGGAAGAACGACTGGCGTCAGTTGACGGGGCCGGCTGGGCGAAGACGCCGTTTTCCCGGGATTGCAGATAAAGCATGCCGGGGTTAATTCGCTTCCCCGTTCGGTCAGGTGCTCTGGCACAACAGCACCCCCGCCACAAGACAATGCATCCAGAGTTCGAGCTGTCAAACGCAGCTCGGATGATGCGATGCTGGTTGACCATTTTCAACTCTGGCCGTACCGCTCTTTCCTCGAGGAGTGACCTCCATGGCTCAGCAGCGGTTCACTGGAACTGCCAAGATTGAACACAAAGCCAAACCACTCTGGCGAAGCAAGTGCCCTCCAAATGCTGATCAAATCGCCAGACCAGCATAAAATAACAAAACATTTCCTAGAGATTACGCTAAGCTAAAATTAAAACACCACGAGCACCGAATCTCAGGAAGAGTACCAAAATGAGGACGTGCCTCTAGCTAAGTGTCAGTACGTGACACTGCTAAACCAATCAGAATTTCTTCGCGAGCAATTCTCAATGGTGACATCGGCAGATTGGGGACGATCGAAGTTGCTGGAGACGACTCAATTTTGCCCCAAAACTACAAACACTTCACTAAGTGCTCCCTAAATCGTGCGCCTTGGCACCACTCGCAAGCGTGCTGAATGCTTGTCAACAAACCTCAAAATAAACAACACTAGTTTTGCGCTGAAACGCTCTCGCTCATTGCACTCGGCATATGAGTATTACATCAAGAAAACAAATCGCTTCAAACTAAATATGAAGTAAAACAGAAAATCAAACTCACACGTTTAACACAAAACAAGGAGAAACTACAATTACACTGACGCGCATACTAACACGTAACGAAAAACACGTAAGACGGCATGTTAAACAGAGGCTTTTCACATTCAGCCTTCATCTCTGTAAACACAACGAACAGCTATTCTCACCCGTGCTAACGCTCGCGCTTCTAAATACTAAAACAAACAAATAACCAAACAAACATCTCAATGTGTGCTACAATGAGGAGGAAAGTGACAAATTACAAAATTTCACTCCTCAATTCGTTAGTACACATTAACACACGTCTTCTCACTTCTCTCAAGAGGTCAATTCGTTAGTAAACATTAACACACTAAGTTCTTTCAAGATGTCAATCCATCTTTATGCTGCGGTTATCCCGGGTTGTCTCCAAACGCACCCTTTTAGACGAACTCTGGGGAGCCGCGCATTCCACACTTTTCGAGGGGTCCGACCTCGACAAAGGGACAGGGAACACACCTGTTCGAAACAGCGAGTAGTGGCGACCTTTGTACCATGGCTACCGAACTCAGACAAACCGGCATACCAGCGGTTTTGTCTGCCCATTGTACCACTCCGGGCTAAGCCGTTACCCTTTCGCCACGGTGGGGGACTTTCTTTGTCACTGTTCCGATGTACGGGACACCTCGCTGCGCTCCTGCCGCTTCTTCGCATAGGAGAGATTAGGCGATGACTACGGCGCTTGAATTTACTTGAAGTTCGGGTCTTCGCGACGCGCTTCACGCCTAATCTAGATATCAGCAGCGGCCGGAACTTCAATCTTTTCTTAGCGAGCCCTTTTGATTTCTGAGGCCTTGCCTTTAACGTGGCGTCTCGAGAGATGACGTCATCGCGCTCGGCCACTTTAGTCAACACCACCTAGACTGTTTTAGTGCGCTTGACGCCACTCTTTTTCGCGTTCGTCTTCACACGTTTTCACCGAAATCTTTTTTCCGCCGAACGGCTTGGAATGCTGGCAGCTTCGACAGCTTCGACGCAAGTACTGGCAAGTACGCTGCCTTTGACTTGCTTTGCCAAGGCTTGAGACGGCTCAACTAACTGATTCTCGGGGCTGCGGCTAGGCGTCTGTGCGTCTAACCTAACGGTAGTCCCGACACGCTCTAAGTCAGCTAGCTCGCCCTCAGCTGTCTCTCTAGTTTGGGGCGATCTATCGCTATCGTAGATAGCACCTTCTCTCAGACCTTCGAAGTCGGCCTTCTCATCACTATGACGCACTTCGGCGTCCTGCGCCTCGCGAGGAGCTTCAGCCTCTAGCACGTCACGACGTTTCTCGACCTCTTGGTCTTCGCGGCGCGCCTCATTCTCTCTCTGACGCGCTTCCTCCTCTAGCGCCTTGTGACAGGCCTCGGCCTCTAGCGCTTTTCGAAGCGCTTGATCCTCACTCTCCTTGCGGAGCGCCTCATGTTGTCGCGCCTCGTCCGCTTTCGCCCCTCGAAGTGCCTCAGCCTCTCGCTCTTGGCGACGCTTCTCGACCTCTTGGTCTCTGCGGCGCGCCTCATCCTGTTGCGTTTTTTCGACGCGCTTCGTCCTCACGCGCCTCGCGACGGGCCTCGGCGTCCTCAAGCGCCTTACGACGGGCCTCGGCCTCTACCGCTTCGCGACGCTTCACGACCTCTTGGTCTCTGCGGCGCGCCTCGTCTTCCTGCGCTTTCCGGCGCGCTTCATCCTCACGCGCTTTGCGGAGCGCGTCAGCCTCTTGCGCCACGCGAAGCGCTTCTTCCTCTTTTGTCTTGCGGAGCGCCTCGTCCTCACGTGCTTTGAGACGGGCCTCAATTTCTAGCGCTTTGCTACGCGCTTCAGCGCTGTACCTATAGTCTCGACATTCGCAGTCAGCCGGACTTGAAGCAGCAAAGTGGCTGAACAAAGCATATTTAGCTCTATCGAAGTCATGCGCTTCCTTAGCGGATAAGCGCTCCAAAACAGATGCGACCTGGCACGGGAGCAACGCGAGAAGCCTCTCCACCAAAAGGTCTTGGCTAATACCAACATCCTCGCAGACCTTTTCAGACTTAACCAGAAAAGACACAATGTCATTGCCTATCTCGAAGATCCTGAGTTGGTATTGCGCTCGCTGCCATTTAATCGCCTGAATTTCCTGATCCAGCTTTTTCATTTTTAGAGCATGTTCATGCTCTTCGCGACGCCTCTCTTCGCGCCTTTCGCGTTCCCGCTTTTTGCGCTGCTTTTTCTCACAAATATGCTCCCAAGTCTCGTCAGCTTCCTCGACGGTCACGTTCTCTGCCCGCATCACCTCGAGAATCGCTTCCTTTGTTTTTGCGGACCCGGCGGAAATGCCTAAGTCGTCACAAATTTCAAGGAGGTCCTGTACTAGGTATTTCTCCATCGCGATCTCGTCCCTCGTGATGCCTTTTTACAACATTTACTCTTACTTTAAAACAAATATCGTGGTTTAAAGTGAGTAAAATGAATAAAACAAAACACAAAACACTCTCTTAACATCTGCCTGTGCTAGAGAGCTCTGGCGAAATGACCAGTAAACGTTGGGCACTCACCCAACCAAAGTAGCTGACTCCGGTCGAACTCGTGGCTGCCGTCGAGCGGTGTCTTGAGCGTCCTCGCTCCTCGGGCCTGCAGGGATCTGGTCCAACTTTCCAACCGTTGAGATCAGGGCAGCATATCCCGTGCAGCCAAACGTTGAGATGAGGTAGCGTATCCCAGCATGTCCCACGATGAGATGAGGGTAGCGTATCCCAGCGCTGCCAACCGTTGAGATGAGGGTAGCGTATCCCACCGTGTCCAAACGTTGAGATGAGGGTAGCGTATCCCAGCGCAGCCAAACGTTGAGATGAGGGTAGCGTATCCCAGCGAAGCCAAACGTTGAGATGAGGTAGCGTATCCCAGCGAAGCCAAACGTTGAGATGAGGGTAGCGTATCCCAGCGCTGCCAACCACTGTTAGGAAATAGGGGTTGCGTGTCGAACGAAAGCTGAGAGGCTGGCGAGCCGATGATGCCGAAGATCGGACTTATCGCTGAGGAGCAGAGCAAGGAGGCCAAGCGTTTAGAAAACGTAACAACGTTTATAGCAGGAATAGCAGGTAATAGCAGGTTATAGCAGGTTATAGCAGGTTATAGCAGGACAGAGCCTGCCAGCACGACCAAGTCGGCTGGGGCGTCTCTTCTAACAACGGACCAGGCGGGTCTTAAATAAGGTCCCAGTCCATTGTGATGTGACCCTCTTTAGGCCGCAGGTGTTGACACTACTTTTAGGATGTTGACGTCCCTTTAGGTAGCAGGTGTTGACGCTCTTTTAGGATGTTCACGTCCCTTTAGGAAGCAGGCGTTGACGCTCTTTTAGGATGTTGACGTCCCTTTAGGTAGCAGGTGTTGACGCTCTTTTAGGATGTTGACGGTCCTTTAGGTTGTTGAGCAGCCTTTCCATAGCTGGGTAGCTTGGAAGAACGACTGGCGTCAGTTGACTAGGCCGGCTGGGCGAAGACGCCGTTTTCCCGGGATTGCAGATAAAGCATGCCGGGATTAATTCGCTTCCCCGTTCGGTCAGGTGCTCTGGCACAACAAGGCATACTTTTCCCTGAATGCTTCAGACATGCGCCTATCATTGCTTCTCGCGATAACCTTATAGGTATTTCTGTCAGCTGAAGGTACATATAGTCTGTCCATTCTGAAAATATGCGCGACACTGTGCTTGCTGATATGGACAATAAGTGACCTAAATGCTGATGAAACAGGTTCAGTCTCAGTTTCACAAGCACCAAGAACAGCTCATTTTCAACGGTTAAATTTCTTGGTCGGCCACAGTACTCCTCTCCCTGTATATTTCCTAGATCTCTTATGATATTTGTCCCATCTGTACCAGGGTGCAGACATTCAAGAAGGTTAAGGAATGACTCATAATGTTGCAGGCCAGTGTAGAATTGGATGTCCCTGTCGGATTCCGAGAATTTTTCAACTGTAAATGGCGTGCCATTCTGCCTCAGCTTTTGGACATACCTTTGTGCTACTAAAAGCTCACTTCGAAAAAGATTAAGCTCCTGGGTCTGTGCACTAAGTTTCTCTTGAGCATTATCTAGCTTCTGTCCCAAATGAATTTGATTTTTTTGCGTTGCATGAAGTTGAGCTTGTAACTGTGCCACTGTTTCTTTGCTTCCAGTAAGTTGTGTCTGTGATGCATAGATCCTTTCAGCGTGCTGTTTGCACAGTGCGCAAGGCTGCTGTGGTGAAGGCAGGTTTCCTAGATAAGCTTCTTGAAATGGGCATCTGCATTGGGCAGCTTGGATATCTTGTTGCACACCATCGTTATCTATGGAAAGACCTGGTGGGGCGTCATTCTCGCTGTTACTATCACATTGGACCTGGCATTTTTCGTTCAGTTGTTTTTTTGTCCAACATAGTTTTTTGGGAGGGCAATCAGCCCATTCACGAGGCGGCTTTCTTGTTTGCTTTGGTTTGCTCTAAGCAAAACTCGATGGCACTGCTGTCTCTCGCAGGAGCCGAAGACCGCTTGCCATGTTCGTCCAAAAGTCTGAGTCAGTGAAATGTTTCGAGCAAACTTTGGTACTTTGTGATATTCTGAACAGTGTCCCTCCTCACTCTTTATAGCCACTATCCACTCCTTTTTAGTTTCCTCATTTCTTCGAAAGCGGTGGAATGAAACCTGCAAACGCAAAAATTCAAAATATGTGCTCGTTGTTGTTCAATGGTACATGAAACTGAATTAAGACGGCCCGAAGCAGAAAGCGAAGCAGGCCGACGTTACGGACTGGTTTGCATCGCCGTTGCTATCAGAGTCAAAGTCCTACCATAAAAACAGCATCCCCCGACTCACTGCTGTTTGCTAAATCGATAAACTCAGTCACAAACACGCCGGAATGTCGATATCTGCGACCTTTCGACGCGCGCGCGCACACCACACTGCCTCCGGCGGCGGTCACTTTCGCTTTCCACTCAAACGATCGCGCTACTTCAGAGCGCGTTCAAAAATCAAGGCCACGCGGGAGGAAAGAACGAACTACATAAAAAAAGAAAACTATAGTAGTTCTCTTTCACGACGGATGGCGCAGTGTGCCCGTACGAAGCGCGGAATGTCTCAAAAGTGGCGATTCCATCGCTAGCGGGCTATCGCTGCCATAGAGTTAATATGCTGCCTCTAGAGGAAAAGCTGAGCCGCGAGACCTATAACCACATGAACGCTGACATCTTGGAACGTTGTCATTCTTGCCATCACATATCAATCCTAAAGAAGCATCTGCACAATTAAAAACTTGCGGATATTGTTTTGTGTTTATTTTGAATACTTCTACGAAAGAATACGACGGCTATTTATGCAATTTACTGCACGCGGAAAGGAGCGTTTGCAGGCTGGTTAACTAGATGGCGCCACCATATCAACACTCGCGAGTACGCGAGTATGTGCTTGCGGCCAATTGCGCCGGTTTGCGCGTCGTGTTAAAGCCCCTGAAACTTCGTTCGCGTCCTGTATCTCGTAGTTGTCATAGTGTCCCGTTGTGTGCGTTTTCTGTCGCCGCATACCACTCGACTTCATGTGACAGCCCTTTTTTCTTTCAAGCTGAAAACTTCAGTGCAAACCAGGACGGACGGCAAAGAAGAGATGAGACAAGCCCTGAAAGTTATGTACGAACTAGTCGCAACCGCTTTTTTTAGTCTTTTTAACGGCGATAAAGCTTCGTGGACCGTGTAACTTTAGTTTCGATTGAAGCTTTCGGGAGATGTCTCACTCAGATTCGCCGCTGCATGCTGCAATCGACATTTTTCTGCTTTACGGCTTTCTGCGCTGAAGTACGGCAGCAATGAGCTGAAAAAAAACGTGGATACAGGTGTCTCGCCATTGCAAGTCGGATCAGCGCGCGACCACGGCCTACGGACTTTGGTTCGAGCTGCGATGCGCGTTTTGTTGCGCGTTTTTTCCAGGGTGAGGACATCTGCGGCGTCTACTGCGGCGCGGCTGCCATATTTTAGCCCACGGCTTCTTACCAGCGTCTCACCCCTCTACGGCAGCTGCGCTGAGAGGCACGAGACGCGGGGCAAAAAATGGCGTCGTGGCGGCATCAGCCCCTTCAAAGAATGGCAACACCCTAAGGGGGGCGCACACATCGAGGCACACTAAGCTGCGAATCTGTCGAGTGACCTCTGTGCCAGCGAACGGAGAAACTTTGGTAGGGAGTGCCTAGTAAAAACCATGCACAAACAGGTGGAAATTTTAGCTGTTGTCAACCGGACCTGCTGCACAGACAACCGTACACTAACACACGGCTTCACGCATCAAAACACAGCTGATGTTCTCTGAACAGCGCGTAGCTGGCGTAGGTTGGTAGATTAAAACTGATTACTACCGTCAAATATAGCGAGCGTCTCAGGGTCTGGCAACGCTGGCAACGTTCGTTTTGTTCCATCATGGCGGAACCCATGCGGTTATAGGTTTCAATGCATGGGCCCTATGGGGAGCTTTTCCTCTAGAGTCAGTATATTAACTCTATGATCGCTGCCCTATGGGCGCGGTGCGGAAAGAGTTAAGGCGTCGTAGGCGCTGTGTTTGCCTCCAACAAATGCCTCAGATAACGCCCTCTGGGTTTGGACATTTTCTTTTACTATCAAAGCAGAATAAGCACAGTTTTGCAAGTGCATATCGACCCGCGAACAACTCACTGTGCGACACTAACTATATACTATATATATATATATATATATATATATATATATATATATATATATATATATATATATATATATATAACGTACTTACCTTTTTGCCAGCTGAGTCAACGTATCCAATTTGTCTACAGAGGGGCACACAGCAGTGGGTCGGCATGCTGAACCTCCTTGAATAGCATGGAGAGTATACAAATGAAATATTCTGCGCCTGGTCGAGCGCGAGTGGCACCTTGTCAAGCGCGAACTGCCATCGGGAATCCTTTAAGATGGCCGCCATGGCGCCCGGTGCACAGTGTTGCTTGAACTTTTGCAAAGGGTCTATAGATGCTGCACCCCGGTGAAGTAAGTCAGCTTTTTTTTTTTTTCAGAAATCCTGCTCTCACTGTTGCACGAGGTGGATAAAATTAACTTCAGCATAACCCTGCGGGTAAGTTATTATAAAGTATTATGCTCTCTAATGGCCTTGTTTGTTTCGTGACAAACGTTACAAGCAAAAGAAATACAAGTAAAACAACTGCAATGGAGGAGGCGCGCTCGTGCTATCCAGCAGCTTCTCGAGATTTAAAAAAGTCACAGTTTCGCCGCAACGGCGAAGCAATGAACGCGACAGCAACAAATTGGAATCTAACGCGAAGAACGGAAAGCAGCTCGAAATTGCCAGCGCGTCGCTCGAGCCCAAAGGACGCATGAAAAGAATGCACACGGGACGAGCACGAACTATCATGCGTCACAGCTCGATACTTGAAGCGCACTGCTAAAACATAAAGCAGGACGCACGAAACGAACGAACAGGTACACACAAGACGAGCGCGAACTAAGTGTCGCAGTTGTTACTTGTTTCTGTTTGAACAGCGCGCTCGTTTCGCAAACGCGGCCGCTGCAGCGAGCGAAATACTTTTGTTGCGCTCCTCGCGTCATCTCGCTGGCAATGAAGAAACGCTTATAAGCGGTCTCTGAGTCCAGCCAGCGGTAAAGGGTGTGTATATAACGCTTGCCGTTAGGTCCCTAGAGGATCGGCGTTTCGTGGCGTAGTGGCTAGCAGCACGGGCTGCGGAGCGAGAGGTCCTTGGTTGGAGTTCGCGCTTCGGAAGCATTTATCTAAATTCTTTTTCTTTGGGACTTTCATATATATATATATATATATATATATATATATATATATATATATATATATATATATACATACTTATACATATACGGTGAATGACGGCGACGGGGACGGACAAAAACCAGCCGAGACTGCCGGTATAATTGCTTGCGCAATAAAGGTAGTTCGAAGATTCGCTCGAAGCTGAATAGTTGTAAGCGATAAAATTTTTCAGCATTACGCCCTAAATCGCGGTTGCGTCATGAAGCACGTGATACAGCTGCTACAGCGCAGCAGAAACAAGGCAGGAACAGGGATGCATAACCTGGACAACAGATCCGTAAATTACGTAGAACTTGGCGACTTAGCAGTAGTCCTTTTATATACAGAGATATACAGATATTTCTGTATATGCATACAGATATGTAAGTATTAAAATACTCGTGATTACGAAAAAAAAACATTGAATTACGATGTCTTTTGGGGTATTACTGTTGGTCCTAGTAGACATTTACTTTATGAAATGTTTAAAATATCTCGCGCCATTTTGAAATTCCCAAGTGGAATGGTAGCTTCTGGGTATTGATGTCAATATGAATATGCATATATACAGCGGATGTTCAGGAGGAGAGTAGCCAAACAGCAGTAATGGCGGTTGTTCTCCTCGAGGGCACCACTTCGTTGTCTTTTTTTTTTCATGTCCAACGTGTCTTCACTAAGGCGCAATACCGCAACAGCATCACGTATTGGTGGAAGTTAATATGCTTGCCGTTCCCAGTGACGCTGCTCTTCGTTAAAGAGTATATAAATTTATAAGGGTAATTAAACCTGTATTTGAAACTCCTGTGTGCATACTGCTGTCGTTGATATTTGCAGAACGCCACCTTTCTCGACGAGACATGGCATCTAGGGGTAAGTAGCTATGGGTAAGCTTGGTAATATTTGAGAGCCAGTTCACATCGTTCGCTCAAATTGCCATGCATCATGCGTCAGACTTGGTGTTACAGATCTGTAGGGCTTGCCGCATCACAAGAGCAAAAATTCAACATATACGGATACATGCGAACAGGTCATTAGCCACACACAATAAGTTTTCTCCAAGAAAGTTATTGGCAGTGATTACTTGGCTGGCTGAGAAATAGAGTATATCCATACAAATAAACACTGACCAACCAATCAATCTTCTTGCCGGGAGTGTCGATGAGTATATCGTAAATCGTTGAGCGAGAATATCACTGGAGCGAAAGTTTAGACTACAGTGGGCTTCGTCAGGGATATATTATTTTTTCCACTATATAAGAGTAAAAGTGGCTGCAGACAAGCGCACCTCTGCGTCCGGAACTGCATTCCATTATGCAAATATACTCCACGTGCATAGCCTGTATCGTTGGCTCTGCTACCATGAGCTAGGTGAAGTAAATATCGCTTTTATTAAATCAGTAATGATTTTATGTTGGTTGGTATGTACTCTACGTAAAGCAAAAACAGACTATGGTACCTGGTACCGAAAGCTGTAAGCGATATATTTGTATTAGATGCTCTTATGCGCTGAACGTTTTTAAAATGAAAGTGTTTTATCCCAGGGTCCACCAAGACTTTCATGAAGTATTTCCGTCACGGAAATACGTCAGCAAAATGCACACGATCAGATGTCCAAGAAAAAAGTCGCCCGCATCTTCCCACGGGGGGAACTCGAGTAAATGCGTCGCAGAGTGGTGGGGGTATCGCGTGAATGTTGCGTAATTGGGTATGGTTTGGGAATGCTTAATTGTTACACGATGCGCACACCACGTACGGCTTGAAAGGCTCCAGCGTGCACGAAGTTCCAGGTCCGCAGCTCGCTTCAAACGCTTGCGTTTGAAGCGAGCTGTCAGCGTCGTATGCTCGTCTCTTCGCAGCCTTGTCTTCTGCGTTGCTTGCTGTTGTTGACGCCGACGACAGCGAGGGTGGGGTAACGTTGCCTTCAACGAGTGGTGTGACGCTGATTGAAGGTACTGTTGCTTCCATCGCATCTACTCGAGCCAAGCAAAGCGTCATGTCAAGCGAAAGCCAAGTAAAGACGCCCTTGACTGAATTCCGACCGCGCGCTTCGCCGCTTATATACACACCGCCCGCGTTCGAGGGAAAGGAGGGAGGGAGGGAGAAGGGAGGAGGGAGGGAGGGAGAGGAGAGGCTTGCTGCCGGCACGAGACGAGCCGAGCATGCGCAGTGGGGGTGTGGACGGCGCCGCCGACGCTGCAGGTGCGGCTAAGAAATGCTCCGCATTTAAAAAACGAAGAGAAAAGTTCCGTAAGCGGTAGACGAACCCACGACCTCTCGGTACGCCACGACAGGTGACAGACGCTCTAACCACTAAGCCACGTTCACACATCAGGAGGCTTCACGAACGCGCCTTTGATCTCTCACACTTTCCTCTCGCAGGGCTCTTGGCTTGCGGGGTGATGTCGCCGTTTGGGAGTGGTAGAGTGAAGCAATGCACGGCTTCCGCGATTAGATCAGGGAACGAGGCATTGCACCGTTGCTACGGCCGTCGCATTCGGCGCGTTCTTAAAAGAAGTGTAATTTTGCCAGCAATTTGCACAGTTTGCCAATCAAACGATATGGCTAGTCGAACGTGCCGTAGTGCAATCCCTCAGTATCGTCGTTTCGTCAGTTTCCAATGACGTCGGCGAAGTCGAACATGAGGCCTCTATTGCTGCCCCTCAAGTTCATCGCCGTCGTCTTTCTGCAACCTTCTCCAGACGCTTGCCGAAGTTCCCGTTCATCACTCGTCTCAGCATGCCACTTTGAGCGCTGGTGCTCTTGTTTCCGCTTTAACTCATTAGCAAGCAGAGCAATTTTCCGCAGGATGGTCCGGCGCAGCTTGCCGCTTTCGCCGCTGGAACTGCGTAGACAACTAGGGCACAGATAGACCAGCGTACTGACTCCCACCTTCCATCGCGCGACCATGGCACAACGGCTGAACTGAAGCACTTGCGCGCTGACCCGGCGTGGCAGAGAGAGCGGCGAGTCACGTGGTTAATCGCGTGGACACTGCTGGCGAGGCAGCGTTTGTCATCCTAGCAGCGGTCGGAGCAGCGGCGGCGGCCGTCGCGGCTACTCGCGCAGCAGGGGCGTAGCCAGGGGGGGGTTGGGGTTTCAACCCCCCCCCCCCCCGAAATTTTTCAGTTTTGCTTGCGTATATATACACGCGCACGTACAAACGCACGCACGAACATACAAAAAGTATGGTTGAAGCCCCTCCCCCCCGAAAAAAATTTCTGGCTACGCCCCTGTCGCGCAGCATGCGTTCTTCGCTTCAAGGCCAAGCGGAGATACATGGCGAAACTCGATCGACTAGGCCAGTAAAAGTTTCGCTTTAAAGGGCCAGTAAACAACCCCGAGGTTGAAAAATTAAAATGAAGAGAAATATGCGCACCTTTACTAAATGACCATGCTGTCGCAAGAATTTTGCGAGTACGTGCTATAATAAAGAAGTTACAGGGGTTACAACATCCATTTCAGCTGGTTTCAAGTTTTCGCGCGTCCTCGCCATTTTCTCCTCCTCAGGGAGGGGAAGGCGTAGCCCGTCGTCGTGACTCATCGGCCAGCTCGATCAGTCGCAATGCACTTCCGCTTACTGCGGCTCTTGGTTGTTTATTGTTTACATTGTCGCCCGTGATTCGTAACTTGACGGGCAGTTTTCGGCTCTTCGGTATATTGAAACCTTTGTGACAGTTCACAGTGCAGCAGGAATGCGTGCCTGCTTTCCAAGACGACGAAAGGACGCGACAGAAAAGCGCGAAAACCCCTGCTTGCACCCGTCCGAGCTACCGGAGATTCCCCCTCTCTCCGCTCGATTTGCAGCCGACAACGCTGCCTCCACGTGTTGCTCAAGTCGAAGGCCAAGTGCGTGCAGATGCTATGCAGTGCGAGGAATAGACGCGCGACAACGCGACAACTGCTTGGCCGACACCGCATCACCGCAGGGCCACAAACGAGGCGAAGTTTCGTAGCGGTGGGGGGAAACAGGAACTGACGTTAACTTGCTGAGACCTGGTTTAGGCCAATCGACCAGCTCGGTGGAACGTCAAGTTGCCCATGGACAAGTTTGCGCCACAGCGCGTACGAGTGGAATTGGTCAGGGGAAGGAAAGAGGCGCGGGAATTGTTTTTAGAAATGGAGGGTCTGTGCGGCGCGCAGCGCTGTAATATTCGGAAAACGTGATCGCCGCGGTCTACTGTACGAATTGGCAAGCTTGTTTCGGGGGTGTAAAAAAAAGTCGGAGCTTGTTCACTGGCCCTTCAAAATAGACCTGCGATGCTCGCCTAGCTGTCGCATGGTGTTCCTCGATCTAACCGTGAGAAATCACGGCCAGACTAGCGGGAACACACGACGCGCGTCGCGTTTCTAGCCCGTAAATGCTGTTATCTTTCTGGTAACTCTTTAACAATCCGCATGATAGCGAAGCTCAGTAAAGCTCAGCGTCTCTTTACTGACGCTCTTCTGGCTGTGACACCGCTCTCTCTGATTACGTTCTCCCCGTGCGAAAAGACCGACCTGAGCAACACTAGGGGCAAATCTTGGAGGCCACGCGTAATGCATCATGACACTAACAAGCATTGACTGCGAGCGTTTGGGTGGTCTCAGCGTGGCGGCGGTTTTCGCTGCAATGTTGTAGAAAACTGTGTGGTCGGTGAATTGCAGCATCCGCGGTCATTCGATTCGGTGATGACACAGTTACGCGATTCGCCTTTCGCGTCAGTCTGTGACGCCTCTTGGCCAGCCTAGGGCCGCTTCCAAATGGACTAACGGTGTTTCTCCTCCACCTACAGCTTCGAGTGCACTGGCAGTGACTACACGGGAGCGCACACCTTGCCGTTTCTCTCCTAAAATGACGACGCTTTGAAAGAGTGCATGTCGAGTTGGTGTTTATTATGTGCATGTTTAAGCAAACTTTGCGCGGAATTCACCAGACGTTGTGTCCAGGTGTGTGTTAACTATACTACAGCGGCCACAAAGGTTTAGTCATTGGCTTGGACGTTAGCCGTCGGGATGTAGATATGCCGCGGCGTCGACGTAGGTGCCTCCACATCAAGCGGTGCTATAGCCATAGGTCGGCAAACTCACTTATGAGTAGATTTGCTCGGATTCACTCAGACTCAGATCGAGCCGTGAATCTGAGTCTGAATGAGTCCGGGTGAGTAATGTTTTGGTGAGTTGGAGTCCGAGTGAGTTCGGTTGAGACAAACTTTAATGAGTCTGAGTCCGAGTGAGTCAGGTTGAGGAAAGCTTTGGTGAGACTCAGTCCGAGTGAGCCCTAAGCACAAAATATATTTCTTGAGTGAGTCTGAGAGAGCTCCTAATTTTTTTGCCGACCCATCGTGATGACTACTCAACTTCAGCAGTACTATCAGCCTTACGACGGCTCACGTTGATACTCGTTTCTACAAACAGATACTTGAACGCACTTGCGTTCATACACCAGCTCAATATTTACTGAGCAGAGGTGTGCCTTGACCCCCGCAATCCACTCCCCCCGTAAAACTTCTTAAATGCGAATGCATTTCTTAGTCGGGCTATGTCAGGCGTCGGTCGGTGTCCGCGCGCCTCGCCGCTCTCACTCCTTCTCCCATAGCAACAGCTGCAGGCGCGCGCGCTTATCCTCGCCCCTAGCAACCGGAGCAGGTGGTGCGGGCGGAGTAGCGGAGAGTGAGTGGAGAGGAGGAGCGCGCTCTCGCGTGTGAGGGCGCTCGCATCGCGAGAGCTCGGAGGAGCTCCGGCGTGTGTGGAGAGAGTGTAGGAGAGGGTAGGTGCAGTGCTTCGCCGCTCCTTTTCTCGCCGTTCGCTCTCTCTCCTCCCTGCGCCACCGCCTCAACGCAGTGCGTTTGAAACGCGTTTGTAGCGTTTGTGCTGCCTTGGCACAGCCTGAAAACAGCGCGTTCTAAACGCGTTTGTGCTGCATTGAAGGCGGTAGCAACATCCCTGAGGTGATTACGAACGTACGTAGGAACCGTTCGTTGAAAGAGGCGCCCAAAAGGGAGACACTTGAGCACGTCGATGTGTCCAGCTTTACACCATTAAAATTACTACGCCGTGTACTCTCGGCGCAAGAAATGCATTCGCATTTCCTCACGATTCTCTTCGGGGAGGTGGGGGCATTTTTCAAAAGAAGTTCTCAATAAACATTTTTCGTGTGAGCAATATCTCTAAATAAAAATGTCCTTACTGATAACGCGTACTGATAACGCAATAACTCATAACGCGTGTGTGAAGGTACGAGATCAAAATGCGTATCGTAGAGCACTGACTAGGCGAGATATTGGTGTTCAAGTGCGTTGACATCCTGATCGAAAAAGCTAAATATACACTAATGGACTCATGAGTCGACTCACTCAGACTCAGATCGACCCGTGAGTCTGAGTCGTAGTGAGTCCAAGTGAGTAATATATAGGTGAGTTTGAGTCCGAGTGAGTCCGGTTGAGAAAAAAGATGGTTGATTCCTCCGTCATAGGAATCGGAATAACAGGAAAGAAAAACGTGCCCTTAGAGAAGTAACTGAATATTTACTGTACATTCATATAATAGAGTTTGTACAATGTATATAGAAGTCTAGCAGCTATAGCACCGTTTAACGTGGATGCACCCACTTTGATGATTCGTGGTACATCTCTATCACGAGTGAAAAACAGCGCTAAAAAGACGGGACAAGAAAGGATACGGGACCATGGCGCTGACTAACAGCCAAATGTGTTTTATTCCTTCAGTCAGCATAAAACATACTTCACCACTATCCCAATGAAACTACAGTAAATTGAAGACTCAGCCTGCGCAGGGGCAGTAAGGCGATCAATGGGACATGAATGCTATCTCCTTCGGAAGGAGGGAAATCGAGGGGAAGCTTACACATGCCTCGCCGCTATTGTGGATGTGATAAGCCTCTAAAATGAGACGCGCGCGCTCCTCATGGTATTTTGACAAGAAAGTGGTATCTTTAAAAGATGGATGGCAACCGCAATTGTTACAATGAACAGATAATGAACTATCTGTAGCTTGTTTCTGAACCTTGTTCGAATGCTCGCGCATGCGGTCATTAGCGCACCTCCCCGTTTGACCGACATAATAACGTTCGCAAGAAAGTGGAATCTTGTACACAACACCTTGACGACATTCAACAAACTTCTGCCAGTGCTTCTTAGTGCATCTTCTTTTGCTCTTTACCTCTCGGTTGACTTGCTGGCACAGGCTACCAAGCTTGCTTGTTTTGGGCGGAAAACAACAGCCTAACGCCTGCCCTGCCGACAACTTTCTTGAGATTATGCTCTACCTTGTGCTCATACGGGATGACCGCAACAGTTTTTTTTTTGAGATTGTCTTAAATTGCACAGCAGCTGAGCGTTTGTCTTTAAAGCCTGCTACGAGGCTTTCGGCAATGTTAGTCAAAAGTGTTGCTGGAAAACCTGCGAGCTTCAGGCGTGCTACTTGTGAAAGAAAACTTGCCTCAACTTGGTGGTCAGAAGACCTGTCTAGCGCCGCCTTTATGCAAGCTCTTGCAATTCCACGTTTAACAATCTTCGAGTGCGCAGAGGAAAAAGGGAGAAGGCTCTTTAGAGACCTGAGCGCATAACTCCAACATACATGGCTATTTGTGAACGAGAGTTCCAAGTCTAAGAAGCGCAGTTTGTTGCCTGAGGGATGCTCAGTGGTAAGTTCAAAAGAACTTCATTCTGTGAAGAACACGTCCAAAATAGTAGCTGCAACAGGCTGAGCGTCAGAAGGGTGAGTGCTGTAAAAGATTAAAAAGTCATACACGTATCGCATCACCTTTACTGTGCTCCAGGGGCGTAGCCAGAAATTTTTTTCGGGGGGGGGGGGGGGGGGTCAACCATACTTTATGTATGTTCGTGCGTGCGTTTGTATGTGTCCGTGCCTATATACGCAAGCAAAACTGAAAATTTTCGGAGGGGTTTGAGCCCCCCCAACCCCCCCCCCCCTTGGCTACTCCCCTGCCGTGCTATCTTCCTGAGGGAACGAATAATATGTCTTTAATATCCACGGAAAAGGCACGCATGCCCACTGGACACTCATCCCTGCTCTCAAGATTGCGGTCATAGCTAGCTAATAAAATGTAACTAAGAACAGGGGCGATGCAAGAGCCTATGCACACACCTTTCCGCTGTATAAAAAGCTTATCATCCAAGCAGACGAAGGTGGATTGCATATAAAGCTTTGAAACTCTAAAACCTGTCGACTGATTCCACTTGTGTTTTGAAACTTAAGAGCCCCATATCTGTCAATGCAATTGCTAACTTCGGTACACACATCTTCCTGAGGGAACGAATAATATAAGTCTTTAATATCCACGGAAAAGGCACGCATACCCACTGGACACTCATCCCTACTCTCAAGGTTGCGGTCATAGCTAGCTAATAAAATGTAACTAAGAACAGGGGCGATGCAAGAGCCTATGCACACACCTTTCCGCTGTATAAAAAGCTTATCATCCAAGCAGACGAAGGTGGATTGCATATAAAGCTTTAAAACTCTAAAAACCTGTCGACTGATTCCACTTGTGTTTTGAAACTTAAGAGCACCATATCTGTCAATGCAATTGCTAACTTCGGTACACACATCTTCCTGAGGGAACGAATAATATAAGTCTTTAATATCCACGGAAAAGGCACGCGTGCCCACTGGACACTCATCCCTGCTCTCAAGATTGCGGTTCTTGGATGTGGGCGCGAAAAGACAAGGACGAAGGGAGGAAGACACACACACTGGCGCTACTGACAACAAAAAACATTTATTTTCAATCACCAAGCCTACTTATATACCTTTTCTTTTTTGCACACGACATTCACGTGACCACTAGCATATAACATGAAAAAACCAGCAAAACAATCAACAACGTGGCAGGTTTGAAAACCTCCTATGACGAAATTGACCGCTTCTGCGGTCAATTTCGTCAAAACAAGCCCGCATCGCTACCCTCGTCAAGACTGCGGTCATAGCTAGCTAATAAAATGTAACTAAGAACAGGGGCGACGCAAGAGCCTATGCACAAACCTTTCCGCTTTATAAAAAGCTTATCATCCAAGCAGACGAAGGTGGATTGCATATAAAGTTTTAAAACTCTAAAAACCTGTCGACTGATTCCACTTGTGTTTTGAAACTTAAGAGCCCCATATCTGTCAATGGAATTGCTAACTTCGGTACACACATCTTCCTGAGGGAACGAATAATATAAGTCTTTAATATCCACGGAAAAGGCACGCATGCCCACTGGACACTCATCCCGGAGAAAGGTATACACAGTACCTGGCGTCCTTATGAGGTAGGGGTCGTTGACATCAAGGAGGCACAAAAACTTTTGCAGAAACACTCCCACTTCTCGTTGCCAGGTTCCGCGCTGAGAAACAATGGCCCGGAACGGGCACTGTACCTTATGGGTCTTGGCGCTGAAGAAGGCCGAAAAGCTGGTCTCTTTGCAGGCCTTTACGGAGGATGCCAGTTTTGCAAGCCCGGCCTTTTCGCATAGTTGAACAGCCTTTGTTTTTACCTTCGCAGGAACCACTCCCTTTAATTCGTTGAAGTAACCAAGAATGGCTGCGTCTGCTTTTTCTTTGAAGAGACTTCGAGGCGACACGACGAATCCTCCTTTTTTGTCGGAGACAGTTTCAGCCCCGCTTCTCGAAGAACGGTAAACGCTGTGCGAAGCCTACCACTGTTGCATTTTTTACCCGCTCAGGCAAGCAGTCAACGCCTTCTCTGATACACATTTGAAGTTATAAGGCGCGAATAAGACACGGACAAAGAATAGGAACACACACACACACGGAGCGCCACTTCCAACATAGATTTATTTAGAAAGAGCACAGAACATATTTATACACCGCGCGCGCAGTCATCATGCGTCAATGCGCAGTCGCATTCAAGTAGCGTAACTCTTTTGGCTATAATGAAATGGAGGCAACGCTGACGCATAGATCACCTGATTCGATTATTTTCTTAGCCTCAATAATTAATCGTACTGACTTGTCAAACGTAGCATCGCCAACATGTGCCTGCTGAATGCTTTCAACAAATCCTGCCCACACAGAGCAGCTGACAGTTTCCTCAAGCAGGTTGACCGTCTTGAGGAGGCAGGCTACCCACAGCACATTCTGGTGTCTGTGGCGGAGATGTTGAGGAAGTCGCGGAACCGCCACGCAAGTGAGGAGGCACCCCAGAGCAATGTCAAACTTGCTGTGATTCCGTATGTACACCGCGTATCCCATAATTTGAAAAAGATTGCCAATCATGTTGATGTAAAGGTGGTCTTCTCTGCCCCGTTAAAACTCTCCAGGCTCTGCAAGATGACTAACCCTTTCCTCAGGAAACTCCGGCCTGCATTATCAACCACAAGAACAAGTAAGTAAGCTGCCAGAAGGGCGTGGTCTACGAGATCCCCTTGTCGTGTGGTAGAAGTTACGTTGGCCAGACCGAACAGTGCCTGAATGACAGGCTAAGACAGCATAATAATAACGTCAGATATGGCAGAGAGGGCCACCTCGCGATACACTACCGGGATTGTCATTGCGTTCCGGACTTTAGCGCCTGCGCGGTAGTCGGCCGAAGTCCTGATAAGTCAGTACGATTAATTATTGAGGCTAAGAAAATAATCGAATCAGGTGATCTATGCGTCAGCGTTGCCTCCATTTCATTATCGTCAAAAGAGTTACGCTACTTGAATGCGACTGCGCATTGAGGCACGATGACTGCGCGCGCGGTGTATAAATATGTTCTGTGCTCTTTCTAAATAAATCTGTTTGAAGTGGCGCTCCGTGTGTGTGTGTTCCTATTCTTCGTCCGTGTCTTATTCGCGCCTTATAACTTCAAATATGTTAAACCAACAAGCCCAGTCTGCCATTCTTACTCTGATACACCTGTCAGCTTTGTCCGTTCTTGCTTTGCCAGCAGCTGTT
Organism: Rhipicephalus sanguineus; assembly: GCF_013339695.2. Taxonomy (NCBI): domain Eukaryota; kingdom Metazoa; phylum Arthropoda; class Arachnida; order Ixodida; family Ixodidae; genus Rhipicephalus; species Rhipicephalus sanguineus. Next base: position 151,122,462 of record NC_051183.1, read on the forward strand.
CTCACCAAGCTGAGCAGCTTCGTCTTATCTAGATCAGGGTGCTCACTAAATTTCGTCCCGAGCTTGAGAAGATCAGCCACGTTCTTTGGGAATTAGGCGTCTCCGAGCACGTTGACCTCTTGACCTTGCCCTGGATTCGGGTGCTTGCTCCTAGGCAGCTGGACTATTACGTTGCCCCATAGGAAGTCGGCAATCTGAGACGCCAGTCGCAGGTCTTGAAGAAACTTCTTCTGGGCACTGGGGAAAGGCAGTTCGTTGCGGTTCACAAACGGCAGGCAGTCAGTGTAGAAGCGTACTTGTCGGCATACTTGTCGGCAAGTGGGAGTGTTTCTGCAAAAGTTTTTGTGCCTCCTTGATGTCAACGACCCCTACCTCATAAGGACGCCAGGTACTGTGTCTACCTTTCTCCGGGATGAGTGTCCAGTGGGCGTGCGTGCCTTTTCCGTGGATATTAAGGACTTATATTATTCGTTGCCTCAGGAAGATGTGTGTCCCGAAGTTGGCAATTGCTTAGCAATACGTTTTGTTGGGCTAGTTGGTTCATGACTTCTGAAGGAAAAAATTGTAGCGCGAAGCAACACACGGACAGACAGAGAGGACGGGTAGCGCCAGTCCCGTCCTCTCTGTCTGTCCGTGTGTTGCTTGGCGCTACAATTTTTTCCTTCAGTTGGCAATTGCATTGACAGATATGGGGCTCTTAAGTTTCAAAACGCAAGTGGAATCACTGTCGACAGGTTTTTAGAGTTTTTAAAGTTTTATATGCAATCAACCTTCGTCTGCTTAGATGATAAGCTTTTTATACAGCGGGAAGGTGTGTGCATAGGCTCTTGCATCGCCCCTGTTCTTAGTGACATTTTATTAGCTAGCTATGACCGCAATCTTGAGAGCAAGCTAAGTCAGACGAGCACGGTAAAGCTGACGCGATACGTGGATGACTTTTTAATCTTCTACAGAACTAACCCTTCTGACGCGCAGCCTGTTGCAGCTACAATTTTTGACGTGTTCCTCACGGAATTAAGTTCTTTTGAACTTACCACTGAGCATCCCTCAGACAACAAACTGCGCTTCTTAGACTTGGAACTCTCGTTCTCAAATAGCCATGTATGTTGGAGTTATGCGCCCAGGTCTCAAAAGAGCCTTCTCCCTTTTTCCTCTGCGCACTCGAAGATTGTTAAACGTGGAATTGCAAGAGCTTGCATGAAGGTGGCGGTAGACAGGTCTTGGGACCACCAAGTTGAGGCAAGCTTTCTTTCACAAGTAGCACGCCTGAAGCTCGCAGGTTTTCCAGCAACACTTTTGACTAACATTGCCGAAAGCCTCGTAGCAGGCTTTAAAAACAAGCGCTCAGCTGCTGTGCAATTTGAGGCAAACTAAAAGCAAACTGTTGCGGTCATCCCGTATGTGCACAAGGTAGCGCAAAATCTCAAGAAAGTTGTCGGCAGGGCAGGCTAGGCTGTTGTTTTCCGCCCAAAACAAGCTTCGTAGCCTGTGCCAGCAAGTCAACCGAGAGGTCTAACAAAAGAAGATGCACTAAGAAGCACAGGCAGATGTTTGTTGAATGTCGTCAAGGTGTTGTGTACAAGATTCCACTTTCTTGCGGGCGTTATTATGTCGGTCAAACGGGGAGGTGCGCTAATGACCGCATGTGCGAGCATTCGAACAAGGTTCAGAAACAAGCTACAGATAGTCAGTTTCTCTTCATTGTAACAGTTGCGGTTGCCATCCATCTTTTAAAGATACCACTTTCTTGTCAAAATACCATGACGAGCGCGCGCGTCTCATTTCAGAGGCTTACCACATTCACATTAGCGGCGATGCATGTGTAAGCCTCCCCTCGATTTCCCTCCTTCCGAAGGAGATAGCATTCATGTCCCATTGATCGCCTTACTGCCTCTGTGTAGGCTGAGTCCTCAATTTTCTGTAGTTTCATTGAGATAGTGGTGAAGTATATTTATGCTGACTGAAGGAATAAAACACATTTGGTTGTTAGTCAGCGCCGTGGTCCCGTGTCCTTTTTTGTCCCGTCTTTTTAGCGCTGTTTTTCACCCGTAATCATGAACCAACCAGCCCAAATGCGTACCCTACTACGTCTCCATCCCGACGACTAACGTCCATGTTAAATGATTAAACAAACCTAGCGCCTCAGAATGCGGCGCTCGTCAAGGAAGAAGTTGGCATTCGGCCGCGCGGCGGGTGCAGCGCGATAATAAAAAATCAGTTCGAAAACTGAACGCTGTCAGGGCTGGATCTTTCTCGTGTTAGCTCCGACAGTTAATGGTGACCCGGACGTGATTCTAACACGCAACCTTATGATTGCCGTTTGTGAAAGCCTTAGCAACTGTTGGTTCTGTAATGTCGGAAATGGGAAACGCTTCCGACCATCTGGTGAAGCGATCCACACAAGTCAGCAGGTAACAGGCTCCTTGCGGTGACGGAAGAGGGCCGACGATGTCGAGATGGACGTGAGAAAACCTTGCGTCTAACCCTCGTGGTAGCTGTTGTAGTTAACGGTGAAAGCGTAATCAGAGAATGATGTGTGGTAGCCAGAAGAGCATCGCATATTGGACGCAGAACTTGGTCGCCATCCCGCGGCATGTTAAAATGTGATTAAACACCACGGCCGGACTAGAGGGAAACACAAAGCGCGTCGTACCACCCCGGTAGCCCGTCCGCGATTTTTCTCGGGGCGAGCGGATGAGCGGGGAACGCTCTTCCTCGATTTCTGCATTCTTAAACGAGCTTCATACTATCGCCTATTCGGGTCATTCGGCGTTTACAAACACTAATCGTTAACGTTACGATGTGGTCTCGACGAGTACATTTGTGTTTTTTTTTGTTGTTGTTTTTTTTTTCTTCTTTTTCTCTTTTTTGCATAGCTCTGAAGCAAGCATGCTGCAGTGCCCTTGAAATCATTTTCACATTTACGTCGCGTGTACATTTTTTATTGAACTGTATCTGATTGTTGATCCCTTCCTGTAATGACTCTTCTAGGGTTAACAGTATTATTAAACAAAACAAAAACAAGCGCTGTGTTACAGCCAGGTGAGGCAGGCGCGCGTCGCAGAGCTATTTTTAAAGACGATAGTCTTTCTTGGGATATTCAAACGGAGAAATTTTGGTCACAAAGGAAACTTTATTGAACCTGTAGACGCAAGCGCGAGAGACACTTATAAACTAAATACTTATAAATTGCGTCAGTGTAACTTATACAAACGCTAGACGCAATTACTGGCTCCTGTAATACACTGTACGCTACCGAACAACTGTGAAACAACAACCAAATTAACTAAAGCATCTTACGTCTCAAGGAGATGAGGAAAAAAAATAAGGAAAGAAGAAGGGAGAAAAAGGAAAGGGGGGGGGGAGTGTACCACGGGGAATCGGGTAACTTGTTTCTTTTTCTGAACTCAGTATGGTGCTGCTGGAAATTCCAGTTTCTCCCCACGTAATACGAAAAACCGAGTGTGCCAGCGCCTTAAGAAGGCATCAACTCCACTCGCTTCCAGCTCGTCAACTAGGTATCCGAAAACAATTTGATAAATACGGTGCATGGCTGGCAACGCCGCGCGCTGTGGTTTGGCCTGCCTTTCTGTCTGTCTTTCTGTTTGTCGTCACGTCACTCGATTCAGCCACTCGGCCAAAGTTGAACCACTTGCCCAAGGGCCAGCCATCTTGAACGGCTGACTAGGTTCATACTTGTGTACATTGTCGATCAAAAAAATTCCACAGCATATCCACGGGGTGAATGATGATGAGTGGGGCGAAGCTCTCGTACGGCAGGATCTTGGCGGCGGCGTCGCGCAGCTTCACGCCCACTACACCATCAACGACGTGAGATCGGGCCGGTTTATACTAAAGGGTCGATGAGAGTGATGGCGACTTGCAGCTCACTTTAATTTTACATGTACGCTGTGAATTTTTATTGTTTAATCACGCACAGGAGAAATCTCACCAGGCACTACCTTGGAAGTAAACAATGGCTGCTAATGGGGAATGAGAGACAGAATAAGTCGGCTTTAGCTAACACACTTCTACTTCTACTAACGTTTCCTACTGGAACATGTCAATGGCTGCTAATGGGGAACGAGAGACAGAAGAAGTCGGCTTTTAGTTAGCGCGCACGCTGCGAATTTTTTATTGCTCAACAACGCACAGGAGAAATCTCCCACCGGCACCACCTTGGAGGTCAAGATCTGGTACTAGCGTTAAGACTGGTTATGCACTACGACGGGGACGAACGGGTGCCGCTTTAAGGAGCTTCGCCCCTAAAAGCAAACATTACGCATATATGAGGCGCAACATCACTAGGTAGCTATTAGGCGGTGTGTTCCTTCAATAGAAAATGCATACATACGTAATTCTAAAGACCCTAGCTTCTTAAGCTGCGCTGAAAATGCGACTGCGCTGAAACTTGCCTTCCTCCGTGCCTTCTGCACGAGCTCATTGTTGTGTTTCGGTTTCGGTTCTGTATTGCACTGTACGAATGCCATGGGGCGCCGCTCTGGCATTCCTGTTTTACCCAGGCGACGTGTTAATAAAAGAGTGTGTGGAGAGTACTCGTTGAGTGCGGACATTTCTTCTGCTTCAGCGCTTCGCGCCAAACCATGTGTTTGGGCTGGCTGGCGTCCCCGCCGGTCGCGTTGGTCACCGCCGGTCTTCGCCTGCTGCTGCGCCGGGACTACCAGCCCGCAACACAGCACTCATGTTTCCCTACGTATTGCCAGATGGTGTCCATATCTCACGCAGCGCCTCTTCTATCGTCTTTAGACGACATTTGCAACGAAGCACGCAGATACGCGGCCAATTTTTAGATGCGATGTATCTTAAGGCGGAGCTCAATCCGGTGGTGGTGTGCGGCGTGACCACCCTTAATGCGCATGCGCATACCCTCTCCACACACCTCCTCCCCGCTCCCCCTCACCATTCCCCCTGTCATCTACCCTCTCCCATTCCCCCTCCCCTCCACCCTCTGCACTCACCCTCTCCCCTTCCCCTCTTCCCTCCCCTCTCCTATACCCCTCTCCACTTCCCCTCTGCCCTCCCCCTTTCCACTCTTCGTCTGAAACGCGGGCTAGACATGCCGAAATTCTCACCTGCGCAACGGCGCGATAAGCTCGAGCGCATGCGCGTCCCCTCCCCTTCTCTCTCCTCTCCTACGCTGCCCCCTCTCGCCCGCCTGTCGACCGCGTTCCCCGCTCGCCCTGTGAGAATTAACGGCCAGGCTAGATGGAAGATACGATGCGCGTAGCGTCGCTCTTCGCGTTCCACGACGCGAGCTCGGTAGCATGCCCAGCGGAACGCGATCGTGCAAGTACTCCGGCTTCGCATCTACTCATGGTCCCCTTTAGCGGGAGATGGTGTAATTTTTTTGTTTGGATTAGCGTGATGCTATGAGCGAGACCGATGCTTTTACGACGCTTGCGCTAAGATTGCCACCTCGCGGTGTGTTAAGGCATTCACAAAATTGAACTTCTATTGAAAACACGCCGAATGGGACGGACGTGTAAGGCGTTGCAGTTGCTAATCGCGGAGGCCGCAGTAATGAAAAATTACTTTACTTTACCGGTCCCAGAGGGCAACACCACCCCGCCGACCGGGAGAGTGGTATATATAAAAGGCGCGTTTGTAAAGCCTCTAGAGTCTGTGACCGTGGTGCAGTGGATAGCGTGCCCGCCATCTGTTGTTGCGGACCGAGCGGTCGTGGGTTGGATGCCCGTTGACGGAACTTTTGCCATCTGATCGTGTAAACTTTTTAGACGTCATTTCCGTGACGGAAATACGTCACTGAAGTCTTGGTGGACCCCGGAATAAAACACTTTCGTTTAAAAAATTTAGTGAGTCTGAGTCCGAGTGAGTCCGTTCGAGGAAAATTTTGGTGAGTCTGAGTGCGAGTGAGCCCTATGGGCAAAGTGTATTCCATGAGTGAGCTTGATTGAGCTCCACATTTTTTGACGACCTATGGCAATAGCTGCCAAACACCAATAGCCATTCTAAAAAGACAGGGCGTGCAAACACATACACAAGAAAGAAGTCAGGACACCACAAACGACGACTAACATCTGAAGAGATGCACAACGGCGGAAAAGGGGGAAGGCACGAAAACTTATCGGCGCTTGCCCATGCAACAGGAGAACTTATCAATCCGGCACGTGTGAGGGTCTACGTGGAAGATAACTGTTAAGGTATTTGATTTCATCTCTATGCAAGTTAATCGATGGTTCTCTGGCGCATGCGCTACCCCTATTTTCGATATGCTATGATTCAATCATCACGCGTGTTTCTTCATTTCTATGCCGGTGCTACACTGTGCATTCATCGAATTTTGGTGTGGACTTGCATTCTCGACAACGTAAAGATACATTAGAAGGTGAGCTTCCTGTTAGCGGTCTCTTATGTCCCAACAATATCTGGTTAATGCATCGGCCCGTCTGTCCAACGTAGAAGCGGCCGCAGCTGAGAGGGACCTTTTACACCACACTTCTACGGCAATCAGTTAATTTGTTGGTGTGTTTTACGAAATCAATATCGGTCCGCTTCTTGTCTTTTACTCTCTCATTCTTCCTCTGCACAGCGGCACAAATCTTACCTAGCTTAACCGGCTTACCTAGCCGTAAAAACAACATTAACGCCCTATCTACTCCTACTTTTTTTAGCCTGTGAGATACGGAATGAATGTACGGTATATCTAAGGCACGTTTCTTCCTATCGCTTTCTGCAACCATGCTCGGACTTAACATAATGGACTTCTTTATACGTTCAGCGACAGTGGCCACTGCATCATGAGGATACCCTACATCTAAAAGGCTCGTAACCCGTGCGTTAAAGCTACCACTCATGTTGTGCTCACACGACTTGGTGAGGGCTAACTTAAGGCAAGACATGGCGATGCCCTTTTTAGGGGCGAAGCTCCTTAAGGTGGCACCCGTTCGTCCCTCGTAGTCATAGTAGTGCGTAACCAGTCGTAACGCTAGTACCAGATCTTGACTTCCAAGGTGGTGCCGATGGGAGATTTTTCCTGTGCGTTGTTGAACAATAAAAAATTCGCAGCGTGCGCGTTAACTAAAAGCCGAATTCTTCTGTCTCTCATTCCCCATTAGCAGCCATTGGCATGTTCCAGTTGGAAACGTTAGTAGAAGTAGAAGTGTAAGTGTTAGCTAAAAGGCGACTTCTTCTGTCTCTCATTCCCATTAGCAGCCATTGTTTACCTCCAAGGTAGTGCCTGGTGAGATTTCTCCTGTGCGTGACTAAACAATAAAAATTTTGTTCAAAACGCCGTTGATTGATGAAATAAACCAACGAAAGACGCCAGATGTTTTCTAAAAGCAAAACGAAAGAACGCCAGATGTTTCTAAAGCAAAACGAAAAGACGCCAGCTGCTTAACGAAAGACGCCAGATGTTTTCTAAAGCAATTGTTTTCTAAACAATGAAAATTCACAGCGTACATGTAAAATAAAGTGAGCTGCAAGTCCTCATAACTCATCGAACCTTTAGTATAAAAGCGCCCGATCTCACGTCGGTGATGATGTACTGGGCAGAATTCAGGGAAGATTCACGGTTTACCGATGGACCTCCGCAGCTTCGCCCACTCATCATCATTCACTCCGTGGATATGCTGTGATTTTTTTTAAAGCCTTCGAGTGCTTCGACGAAAAATTTAGGTGCGGTTTCAAAGATCTAGGAGAACACTGCCAGCCAGGGTGTCGGAATGGAATGTTTTTTGTTTCGGTTTTAGTTTCGTTCCACTGCAAAAATTTCCGTCCCGTTTCTGTTTCGGAACGAAAAAAAAATGTTCTGTAACGGTTGGTTACGGTTTTTTATGCAAAAATTTGAAAGTCAGGCAATCACAAAAAAAAAAATTCGGCAGACCCCACGTACCGTGGGAGTCGATGTTATGCGAAGCATGCGGCGGGTAGGTGACTGTGGCGTAACCTTTTTTACTGAGCGACAAGTTAGAAAGTGACGCTAAAGATATGTTTAAGTTTCATACGCACACATATATATGTTGAAGAGCCGCATATGTGTCCCCGAGAACGCACGCACGTTTCACGAACTCGTGTGCATGTGTGGAAGAAGTTCTTGAGAGTTCTTCAACAAGGGCATCATCACCGTGATCAGTGAGCACCAGCGGCTGGTCATGACTTCTTATAGGATCCGGTCGTGATCGTGGTGACGAGGGGTCCATGTGTGGTGAAGTATGTGGTATAGTAGAGCTGTTGGAATTCTAGGATGCCTCGGTTCCTACACCTACACCCGTTCACTACGTCACATTTTAGCATAAAAAAGCGACACACGGCTCTTGCCTGCTTAGTGTGAACAAGGAACCCGTATGGGTCCCGAAACGTCTGTGTGTTTTTCACCTTGACTTGGTCAGTGACCGCATCTACATCCTCATGCCTCGGTCATTTCGTCGACAAATCGGCTGTCGACAGAGCAGGCGACAAGTAGGAACCTGAAGCCACCCTTCGCGTTGGTGAGGTATAGGCCGTCGAGACTGGTAGGCCTGGATAGTGCAACGTGGACCAACATCAGTGGATGGTGTTTGTCGTATTCGTAGACTACCTGGGCGTATGTGGCCTACGTAGCCTAGTCTACAAAGCGGCTGTCACTGAATCTGGCATCATCCTCGGTCAGCATGAGGCCATCGCCGAGCCTCGTAAGAAATGAAGTGGACACTGCGTCGTTCTTGCGGACTAAGTGCAATTTACGGTGCGGTGATGTGGATATCATATGTAACTTTCGTTAATGTATTCCTCCGGGATCGAGCAATGCTTCAATATAGCTTGCTGAATCATATGAATAAAACTTAATGTTTATTAGACTGCTATAAAAGCGGAGCCAACACTGGAACTACAGACGTTAATCTGATATGATGCATGTATCGTAGGAGTACACATCGTAGGAGTATCATGTAGTGTTTATTGCTTTCTTGCAAAATTAGATAGCAAGCACCACAACCACAATTGACGTTGCACCGATTTTACGCCTGCGTAGGCTCTTTTTCCAAACCAGTTTATACACCTGGCATGGCTCAGTGGTAGAATACCTGATTGCCACGCAGAATGCTTGGGTTCGATTCCTGCAGGGATCCTAATTTTCATTCATTCCATTCGTTGAGTCAACGCTGCCATTGTTGGTTTTCCTTAACGCTCTAGCATTTTAGTTACCAATGTCCGTTCTCGCCGTTCCTGGGTAGATATGAACTGTCAATCACCTGTGGTGCATACCCGTACACCGCGGCCCGAGGTAAACGGGTATGTGCCACACGTGTCTAGTGGAAAGGGTTTGACGACGTACGCGACATGATTTTAACGTTATTCATGTCATGACCCGGCAATCATATTCGTCAAATCCTCTTACCCTCGCATGTAAATTTTGGTCTTCACCAAGTTAAGGAGGCGATCATGAGAGCACTCAGACGTAGGCGGCTAGATAGATAGATAGATAGATAGATAGATACGTAGATAGAAACGCCCAAAGTGCCAGAGGTTCGCTAAGAAATGCTTCGCATTTAAAAAACATTAGATTTATGATATAGTTACTTGCCCTTCTCTTAGGAAAGCCGGGCAAGGGTAATACACGTTCTTCAAAGGAGCGGAAGTAACTGTACTACGAATTCCTGCTTGCACAAAGCGGTATTAATTTCAGTCATAGTACTTATTTTCTCAAAAGGCAAATACGACTTTTTTTAGTGGGCTCAATGCTTTGTGTCAATTCAGTGAGCACGATCTCAGAAGCAGCATGTCATTGAGTGTACTCTCTGACGACCGAAACCGCTGTTCTGATAAAAGGCACGCCAGGCCTGCGCGGAACACGCGGCACAGTCACAGCGAAAGCTGGAAGAGCGGACTTTGTAGAGCCCGTTATAGAGTCTCTTGGGGCAGTTAATACAAGTCAACATGCAAGGCACCCACTACGCTCTAAATCATCGTAATTTTTCTGAAGTAGAGAAGTTCCCACTATGCAATTTTTCGTAATTTTTCGAAGAATCGTTCTACTCGCTACACATCTGTGAGGCATGTGCACTTTGAGCTGTGGCTGATGATGATGAAGAATTATGGCTGAGCACTTCGCAATGGGTGGGAAGCAGTGTTGTGGAATGGGAGCCTCCATTCTATTCCAATTGTATTCCAGGGAATTAGGACTTGCCGCATTTCCATTCCTTTCAATGCCTCAGAATGAAAAAACTTAGCCCATTCTCACTCCGGGAATGGCCGGGCAGTGCAATTCCATTCCTGTAATTCGTCGACGTAGGAAAGGCATCTTGATAGTTTTATCGAGTTAAGAATGAACGCCCCATAAACCTGATGCTACCAGACGCATTAAGAACTGCAAAAGTATGCAAAACACGTTACCAAGGTCGAGGAATAGTAGCTTGGTGACACATCTCATGCAGCCACCCTTCTAAGTCCCATAGGGGCAGTTCTTCCGCTACCTATTGTATTTGCATGGGTGAACATGTTTGAACAAATGGTGATGTTTTAATAATGCTTAAGCCTAAATGTGTTAATGCTAAAATGACGACATAGCGTATTTTTGTGATGAAAAAAGTAGCATTCAAGAAGACTAAGCAGTTTTGCCACGCGTCTGGAGTGGTCGTGAATATGGAGAAAACTATGATTTGGTTAAAGGGTAACAAAGCCCTCCAGATCTGCTGGTATTAGTTAGAACAGGGCACCTCTCTGGCACTTTGTGCCTTTGCATCGAATACGGAACACTGGGCAGCACTGCTCGTCAGCACTGACGCTTGTCAAGCGCGCCTCGCCAGCACGGATGGGGTGAGGAGAACTTTCTGTGTTCGCCTGTGCGCAGGTATGCGGTGTCTTCCTTGTCGCAAAGGTTATTTACGTGTGTCAGGTACTAAACTGCTCGTGTGATAAAGTTCAGGCTGTGCATAGAGCATTCGCCACTTTCGTGGGGGAGGGGAGGGATATCAGTGCGAACCAACGCGCAGGGGTAGTTTGTTTCTCCCTTCAGTATCTGCTGCGATAATGCATTTTTTGTACACTGCAAGGTAATGCATTTGTTTGTAACTTCTACCTCGGTTTGTAGTAGGCGCGTTGCTTATAAATGTACCGTGCTTGTAATCAGCCAAGCCATTTTAAAAATACTGCTTTACTGTTAAATTCGATGCTCTGACTTATTAATGTTTGAAGTTTCAAAAACAGCATGTACACGAAAAAGTGCTCTATTTCCGTGAAAACACGTAATTCCATTCCCATTCCATTCCTCAAAGCGTTGTCCCCATTTCTTTCCCATTCCATTCTGGGGTCGCGAAAATGTGGAATGATTTCGGAGTCATTTTCATTCTAGAGTGCAAATCCGCAACACTAGTGCGAAGCATTAAACCGCACACTTTGCGCTATTAGCACTGTGTGATGACTGGTTGTTATTTTGCTCTTCTGCCACACTATATGACATATGTTAACACTATTCCTTGCCCGACATGACGCCTGTGGAGAGAATTTTTGCGAAGAAGTTAGAAGCACCAGCTTGGCACTGTGGTGGAAGACCCGGCTGTCACGCAGAGGGCGCAGGTTAAAATCCCATCCGATGCTAGAAGTTTGTTTTTTATTCAATTTTTTCTTAGTTTACGCAATAGCGGTCATGGACACCGGCGGTGGCGGACAACTATGGCGCAAAATCAGCTGTTGTGATCTCATAACAAATATCTGTGGTTGCCACCACTGCTTTCGTTTTTCGCACAATTTCAATATATCTTTTTGCTTTTGAATTACTGCCTGAGGTACCCACTAATACTGTACCCTGAGATATGTTCACATTGCACAAGCTCAGTTGTTCTGGATTGCGAAGTTTTCTTGTGAACAGAAAAACGATTGAAAAAATTTCGGTTGCACTCCGGAACGAAATAATACATTTCTTCAAGTTTCGGTTTCGTTTTCGTTCCGGTCAAAAATATCGTTTTTCTCGTTTTTCGTTTTCGGTTTACGTTCCGTTCCAACACACTGCTGCCAGAACACGTGATTCTTCTTAAACGTTAAGGAAATGTCTCGAAATCGTATTCCATTATTCTGAGGCACCTCTTTAGTAAAGCTCAGCCCACCTACATTTAATACAAATGTTTGGTTCACTGAGGTTACCACCGTTTCAAAGTCCTCACCACTACAAAAAATCAAGTAATCGTCCGCATAATGGAAAACCCTAATAAGCGAATTACCTAAGGCGCTTTCCAAATGTTCGTCAATCTTGCTAAGGTATAAATCACTAAGAATTGGAGCAACCTTAGAACCAATACATATCCGTGATTTCTGCACATAAACGCCTTCCTTCCAACCTACCAGCGTCGACTTTAAATACACAGAAAGAATTTCTAGTAAAGCCCCAGTAGAAACACCACATTTATTGGTGAAGACCGTCTCATGCCCTTGTTCGTTAATTTCACATAAAAAACAGCGCTAAAAACGGCGGACAAGAGAAAGAAGGACACAGACGGCGGCGCTGACTTACAACAAGATTTATTTGCTAGCACCGCGCAATATATACTTGTACAGTATCTGACAAATATAGGAACAACAAATAAAAAGATAAAAACAGGGAAAACCTACGGAACATAATCATCGCCATGAGCCTCACGTGTGTAAGCATTCTGAAGAAAATCAATTTATTTTTGTGATAGGGCAATTGAAGGCCTGCTGACACACGCATCGCCCAGCCTAGCCATTTCCGCAGCCTCGTGAATTTCGCGTATCATCTGTTCCCGGTTATGTGAAGTATGTCGTACCAACTCGCCCAAGCAACCACTTTAGCTACTTGTTCGTTAATGCATTCGTTAACACATTTTAACAACTCGTCATGCGGCAAAGTGTAATAAAGGTCTTCAATATCCACACTAAAAGCCGAGGTTCTCCTCCGTTGTCCTCTGAGAGGTACCGAACTTGCGCCTGAGAATTACGCGTACGAAAAGGGTCCGAAAAACTCAAAGAAGTTAAGCAGTTCTGCAAATAACTAGATACAGCGACTTGCCTGGTGCCTTGCTCTGAAGCGATTGATCGAAACGGAATCTCGTTCTTATGTGTTTTGGCTGAAAAAAGAAAACAATTCTAAAGTTAGTGATTTAGCCTTCTTGACATTACAGCTATTCTCTCAAGGTTATGTCTTAACAAAAGGTCGACAGCACGTTGCCTAATTCGTTTTAATGGCTGTTAATGCTTTCTTAACATCTTTGAGTAAGATAATTTCTGCTGTTTTACCGCAAAATAACTTGCTAGTCCTTGGAGGAGCTGCCTTAGATGATAGTCACTGCGAAACTCTAGCCTTAGGTCCCAAATACTGTTTTAAGCCGAACCTGAAACCAACAGACGTTTTAAGTTTGCCGCGTACAATCACTAGACTCGTTCCTGAAGAAGAGCGCTCCCACAGCATTTCAGACTGCATTGCTAGTATCAAGGGTTCTAATATGCATCTCAAATGTCCTGATGCTATCCGGCCTTTGGTTAATTACTGTGTTGAGAAGAAACTCAGGCCAGCAATTTTAGATAAGGAAGGGTATTGTATGACAGTTTGTTCTCAGAAAAAACATTAACAGCCATTAAAAAGAACTTTAGGATGGTAAAACTTAAACCATCGGTAGTTAGGCAACGTGCTGTCGACCTTTTTTTGAGACATAACCTTGAAAACCTAGCCTGTAATGTATTATATAATAATATTATCTGGGGTTTAACGTCCCAAAACCACGATATCATTATGAGAGACGCCGTAGTGGAGGGCTCCGGAAATTTTGACCACCTGGGGTTCTTTAACGTGCACCTAAATCTAAGTAAGCCTGTAATGTCAAGAAGGCTAAATCACTTACTTTAGAATTGTTTTTTTTTCAGCCGTAACGCACAAGAACGAGATTCCGTTTCGAGCAATCGTTTCAGAGCAAGACACCTGGCAAGTCGCTGTATCTAGTCATTTGCAGAACTGCTTAACCTCTTTGAGTTTTTCATGGCCTTTTCGTATGCGTAATTCTCAAGCGCTGGTTGAGTTCCTCTCAGAGGAGAACCCCGGCTGTTGTAAACCTTTTAGTACGGATATTGAAGACCTTTATTACTCTTTCCCGCATGAGGACTTGTTAAAATGTGTTAACGAATGTATTAACGAACAAGGGCATGAGACAGTTGTAACCGATAAATGTGATGTTTCTACCTGGACTTTTCTAGAAATTCTTTCCATGTATTTAAAGTCGACGCTGGTAGGTTGGAAAAAAGGCGTCTATGTGCTGAAATCAGGGATATGTATTGGTTCTAAGGTTGCTCCAATTCTTAGTGATTTATACATTAGCAAGATTGACGAACATTTGAAAGGCGCCTTAGGTAATTCGGTTAAGGTTTTTCGTTATGTGGACGATTACTTGATTTTTTGTAGTGGTAACGTCAGTGAGCAAGAAATTTTAATTAAAATGAGGACGGCAAGTGTGGTGTGTGGTAAAGTGTGCCTCAGAATAATGGAATACAATTTCTAGACATTTCCCTAACGTTTCAGAAGAACCACGTGTGCTGGTAGTATTTCTCTAGACCTTCGAAACCACTGTTAAATGTTTCGTCGAAGCACTCGAAGGTTGTAAAAACGGCATCGGGGCCATGTCTTGCCTTAAAGGGGCCCTGCAACACCTTTCTTAGTTATATTGGAATAGTCTCATTATTGACGTATGACTCTTCACGAGTCATATGCCGCAAAAATTTTTCGAATCCGTCAAGTCTAAGTGGTGTTACCAAATTATAGAGATCACGTTCCGCAGCTTTCTCCCTCAACTCAACGTAGCGAGCTCGCGGAAAGCTGCGCGCGGCGTGAAGGGAGGGAGGGAGGGCAGAGGTGCGAGGAGGCGACGTCAGCGCCGGCGGCATTTTTTTCTCCCTGGCGTCTCGGCGCAACCACGTGGTCTGTGGCGCCACTTCCGGTCGGCTCGCGCGGTCGTCGTCGAGCTGGTCGAGCGGCGGAGACCATCGCACAGTGTATCGCGCGTGCTTGAAAACTGCGAGTCGGTTTGGTAATGTTGGGTGTGCACCTCGAACTGCCGTAGTGTTTTCATCGCTCTGCCAACCATGGACGCAAACCTGCGTGCGCGTTTGGAACAAATGACAGCTGAGATGGCTTTCGACCCACACTCCGATACACTGCCTCGTCGCGCTGCTCGCGCTTGAATCGTGTTCAACACGGCAAAGCTGCGTGCACCCTTCTCCCAGTGGCGGTACTTCGATGCTGTTTGCTCTTCGAATGCGGGCGCACAGCGAGTGCGGGCTGACAACAAAGAACTAAAGACTAGAAGAAAGGATCGTGGGGCATCGGGCCGGCGCGGATCCATCCCCCGGCTGTCTGCAGCTACCGTGAAAATGCGAGTCTGCTTGGCTGCTGTGTCGCGGTTTCTCGGGAACCTGAGACTACGGGGAGGATACGCCGAGGTACGGCTCGGTGACATACTGAACAGACAGCGAACGGCGAAGCCGATCGCACTGTGTATCGCGCGTGCTTGAAAACTGCGCGTCGGTTTGGTAATGTTGGGTGTGCACATCGAACGCCGTAGTGTTTTCATCGCTTTGCCAACCATGGAAGCAAACCTGCGCGCTCGTTTGGAACGAATGACAGCTGCGATCGGTTTCGGCCCATACTCCGATACACCGCCTCGTAAGACGGCACTGGCAGACGACCCCAAAGCGCCGCCATTACCGGACGCCAGCACTGTTATCGGAGACATGCTGCACGGCTGCCTCGGTCGGTCGTGAGAACGTGCCGACGATGCAGTTCCCAGCTGACGAGGCAACACTCGAACGGCTGCCACTCTCAACGGCAACCGGCGATGGTCAAAAGCACAGAAATATTCACGTTTTCGGCACTGCGCATGGCGAAGAAAACGGAACCACGCAACTACGAGCAGACGAGCTGTCGGTGAGACCGGAAGTGCTAATATTAATGTTTGTTCGGTGTTTTTAACGCGATAACAGAATTTAAACATACATATTATCTACTTATTGAACTCAAAATTAACAACGAAAGTAATAATGAG
The DNA here is from genome assembly GCF_013339695.2 of Rhipicephalus sanguineus. Taxonomy (NCBI): domain Eukaryota; kingdom Metazoa; phylum Arthropoda; class Arachnida; order Ixodida; family Ixodidae; genus Rhipicephalus; species Rhipicephalus sanguineus. Next base: position 151,138,463 of record NC_051183.1, read on the forward strand.
GGTGTTATCGTGATTATAACATCAGCCAATGGTGGAACTGCCGACAATCGCGTCATATTTTGCGGACTAATACATCACTTGTCGAGAGAAGAGGGAGAGATTTTCAGCTGACTTTGAGAATTTATTGTAAATTCCAGGCCGTGCGCATCGCTATAATATTTGGCTCGCGTGTTCTCGGGAGCCTCGACTACCGATCGGCAGCGCTTTTTGAGCATGCTCGAAAAGTGTTGCAGGGCCCCTTTAAGTTAGCCCTCACCAAGTCGTGTGACCACAACATGAGTGGTAGCTTTAACGCACAGGTCAGGCGTCTTTTAGATGCAGGGTATCCTCGTGATGCAGTTGCCACTGTCGCTGAACGTTTAAATAAGTGCAATATGTCAAGTCTGAGCATGGTCGCAGAAAGCGATAGGAAGAAACGTGTCTTAGGTATACCGTACATTCTTTGCGTATCTCACAGGCTAAAGAAAATAGGAAGCAGATACGGCGTTAACGTTGCCTTCACGGCTGCCAATAAGCTTGGTAAGATTTGTGCCGCTGTGCAGAGGAAGAATGAGCGAGTAAAAGACAAGAAGGGGACCGATATTTGTTTCGTATAACCCACCAACAAATTAAGTGATTGCCGTACAAGTGTGGTTTATAAGGTCCCTATCAGTTGCGGCCGCTTCTACGTTGGACAGACGGGCCGATGCATTAACCAGAGATTGTTGGAACATAAGAGATCGCTAAGAGGAGGCTCACCTTCTAATCTATCGCTACATTGTCGAGATTGGAATTTCACGCCAAAATTCGATGAATGCGCAGTGTTGTACCGGCATAGAAATGAAGAAACGCGCCTGATGATTGAAGCATGGCATATCGAGAATAGTGGTAGCGCATGCGTGAGCCAACCTTCGATTAACGTCCATAAAGATGAAAGCAAATGCCTTAACCGTTATCTTCCACGTAGACCCCCACGCGTGCCGGATTGATAGGTTCGCCTGTTGCATGGGCATGTGCAGATAAGTTTTCGTGCCTTCTTTCTTTTTCGCCGGTGTGCGTCTCTTCAGTTAGTCGGAGTTTGTGGTGTCCCGACTTCTTCCTTGTGTCCGTGCTTGCACGCCCTGTCTTATCAGAATTATTACTTACCAACTAGCTCAGCTCTCGGTTATTCTAAACCAATAGACATTGTGCGAACTCTCGTATATGAATTTATAATAAACATTCAACTACTTTTGCAAGGACACGTTTCACTATCGTGTTATACCGATTCCTATGACGAAGGGATTAACCATTTCAGAAGGTAGAACGTTTGGGCGCGTTGGTTGTTCATCGTTCTTCAGCAACCATAGCTCAATAAAGGACACGGAACAGGATAGAGACCAGTAAAAGCGCTTGTCCTGGTCTCTTTCTTGTCCCGTGTTGTTTATTGCGCTATGGTTGCTGAAGAACGAGGACCAACCATGTCTTTTTTAATGTAGATACAACCACTTCACATAATTAGTTACGACAATCAGACTGACATTTGACAATTGGCCTCTCTCACCCAAATTCGATTGTAGCAATGATAAGCATGACTGAAATTATTTTTGATTTCAGATGTACCACTCCTTCGAGCTCGTACCATGCGACACCTTGGGTATCAGCATTGGGTGAGTCGTTTATGTCTGATACTCAGCCTTGCGAGAAAAAGCAACAGTCGCACGCACTTTTTTTTTATTGCAATTCCACAGAACAGCGCGATGATGCCACAGTATATCTGCTAAAGACAGCTGGAAATGTTCACCACAAAATGGGTTCATTTGTGTTCGAGGACAAAACATTCGACAGACTCTAAAGACACTCGGAACCTCCAATCAATAACCGCGCTAGAAGATTCCAGCACTAATCCTATATTTGTTATTCGATTTACCGGTCTTGTGACTGATGGAACGTTACTAATGTAATGGTTAGCTGTGAAGGAATTCTTCATGAAAGAAGTTAAGGCGTGCAGACACGGATACAAGAGAACAGAACGCGACAACACAAACGCCATGTGGCTAGGACGAATTTCCTTGTTTTGAACGTAATTGTGTGTTGGTAGGTATGTGAAACGAGTTCTCTTACGGAATAGCAAGATGTTGTACGAATACTATCCCTGGAACACTCCGGAAGTGGTCAACAGAACTGATTGTGAACACACGACTGCATTACCTTACTTAAAAAGACTTTTTCATTCTCACTTACCTCGCGTTTAGTTCAAATTCGACACTATGAAAGTGAAATATGAGGTGCTCGTATACAGCCTCATTTGCACAGCGCAGAGTTGCGTTTTATGAAACAGCTTCTCGGGGACTGGAATAAACTTGAAGCATGCTAATGAACAAGACACCATCTTTCCGCTCATTCATGGCTTGCATGTATGATGACCCCTCAGTTAAAACAAATTTGTAAGCATTTTGAAAGATGCGGTAAATAACATTTGTAACTCGCATTCGAACTCAGCTCTCCTCTCTGAAATGCTTGAGTTTAAACTGCGCAAACACGCATGATTAGCAAATAACACTGTCATCACAAAGTTTGACTCTGATAGTTATCAGTCCGCACAACCACAGGTAAGCTTTCACCAAATGGCCTCCATAATGATGTATCTCACGCCTCGTTTCACGCAATGTATGATCGATTGCTTCGCGACTATTGCAGACACACATTATTCCAGGTACGTGCTTCAACCTTACTGTGGCGCTATCTGCTGCCGATGAAGTTGCGACTCACGTTACTCACATCGCAGTTGTTAATCACATCGCTGTCCCACGAGACGTTGCCATATTTACTTTGATTTTATACTACGCTTTGTGTACAAATTCTCGCTATGCGAGTTAGTATTTTTTTTCGTTGGAAATACTGACCTTTGCCATTACAAGCGGTTCTTGCATGCATAATCATTGGCAGGCTTCGCCGATATTCATTTCTACATTTCCCAGGAAAAAACGTGCCGAATGGGACGGTCGCAGCAACGGCGTGCGGCCGGAGCTAATTACGGAGGCAACAAAGTTTTTCTTTTTTTTTCTTGCGAATATTTTATTCTTGCGAAAATTTCGAGCCTGGTGGCGCACATTTCACCGCCCCGTTATAAAGGGGACGCTCATAGCATCCATCCATCTATCCACGACCACTACGAGAGGAAAGTGTGAATGATAAAACGCGTGTTCATGTAGCCTCCGTTATCTGTTTGGCAGTAGCTCAGTAAGTTTAACGACCGCCAGCCACCGTCGCGGGCCGAGGGATCGCGGCTTCGACTCCTATCAAGGGGGCCTTTTCTTACAGTTTTTTCTTTGGCATCTGATGACGTTCATTTTGCTTACTTACTTCCGTGACGGAAATACGTCATGAAAGTCTTGGTGGAGCCGGCGTAAAACACTTTCGTGTTAAAAAAGAAGAGGAAATATTACTAAGCATACGAATGCCATTATATACCCTAGCCCTAGATCAGATAAGGAAAATTGAGTCTTGACCATAGATTGGCACTGCGTCTTTCTTTGCAAATCAGTTATGTGGTTCATGATGAAACAAGCGCAAAATATACGAAGACTCAGAAAGGACACAGGACGGAGCGCTTACTAGCAACTGAAAATTTATTTTGGAAAGAACAATCTTATATATGCATAACATGTATCCTCGTCACCACACACCACCCTTGTTAACACAGAGTGAATCAACAAAACACCACTTCGATAACCCATCGCATACATCAAGTAAACACGTGTTAAGCCCTCCCCCCCCTTCAAACAAGAAAAAAGCTTTTTTTTTTTTCTTGATTGAAGGGGGGGGAGGGCTTAACACGTGTTTACTTGATGTATGCGATGGGTTATCGAAGTGGTGTTTTGTTGATTCACTCTGTGTTAACAAGGGTGGTGTGTGGTGACGAGGATACATGTTATGCATATATAAGATTGTTCTTTCCAAAATAAATTTTCAGTTGCTAGTAAGCGCTCCGTCCTGTGTCCTTTCTGAGTCTTCGTATATTTTGCGCTTGTTTCATCATGAACCTATACCAACACGCCCAACTGGCAGTCATCCAGTTATGTGGTATTCCACAAGGTGGCGGAAGGGTTAAGGGAGGGAAAATAGACAACCACCTGTTTATAGCATGAAGCTACAAGGAAATGCATACGGATTTCTCAAAAATAAAGCCTCTTAGTCACCGAAAAATTCGTCCTGTTCCGGGGTTCGAACCCGGGACCAACGCCCTTCCGGGGCGGTCGCTCTACCAATTGAGCTAACCAGGAAGCTAGCAATTGGCAGTGCTAGGGCGAATTCATCGACAACTCGAAGCAACTGGACACACATTGCAAATCAGTTCTGCGGAATCCCACAAGGTGGCGGAAGGGCTATGAAAGGGAAAATAGACAACCACCTGTTTGTAGCACGAAGCCACGAGGAAATCCATACGGATTTCTCAGAAATAAAGCCTCTTAGTCGCCGAAAAGTTCGTCCTGGTCCGGGGTTCGAACCCGGGACCAACGCCTCTCATGGGCGGTCGCTCCACCAATCGAATTCAGCTAACCAGGAAACTAGCAATTGGCAGCACGAGGGCGAATTCATCGACAACTCGAAGCAACTGGACACATTGCAAATCAGTTCTGCGGAATGCCACAAGGTGGCGGAAGGGATGAGAAAGGGAAAATAGACAACCACCTGTCTGTAGCACGAAGCCACAAGAAAATCTGTGTAGATTTCCTTGTGGCTTCTTTATACAAACAGGTGCTACAAACAGCTGCTTCATGCTACAAGTTCGTCCTGGTCCATACGGACCAGGACAAATTTTTCAGCGAGTAAGAGGCTTTATTTCTGAGAAATCCGTACGTATTTTTCTCTATACATATGAAGCTTCTGGTTTCTTTAATTGAATTCACTGTAAACTGTCCAATACAGGTCCAGCCGCATTGTCATATCTGGTGCACTCCTTTTTATGAAGCTGCTTCAACGGAAGCGATAGATGACTGGGATTGCAGGCGCCAGCCCACACAGCATTCTGAGCGTTGTGGAGAACGGCTGCATCCTGCAAAGCATAAAAATATTGCAAATAGTTAGTCACACGTCGAAGAGAGGATGAAGACCCACGCACATGGTAAATAGATACAAGGTGAAACAAAAAGGCACGTCTAAAATGTGGCATGCAAACAATTTCACCGTGATGTCATACATCATCAAAGACGCATTTCGAGCCACATAGCGCAACAGCTGAAGTGCGCCAGCTGCAGCCATCACGCAGGGGCGCCGCCAACCGCGGTGCCACCAATGAGTCGGCGAGTTTTCTGCGACCGGCGTCGTAAAGCTCGAGCAAGTCCGTCAGCCGCCGTTGCCACCAGCGATTCTCGAGCAGAAGAGCTAGCGAATGCGGAGCCGCCACCACGAACAGCGCCCAGCTACTTGCGAGCGAGCAACGGGGAATCCGACGGTAATGGCGACCAATTTCCGCAACGTTCCTCGAGCGAGCCGCCGTAGACCGAGCGAACGTGGAGCCGCCGCCACGAACGACACCTAGCTGCTTGCGAGCGAGCGACGGGGAAGCCGGCAGTAATGGTGACCAGTTTCCACAAGGTTTTTCGAGCGAGCGGCAGTATGGTGAGCGAACGCGGTGCCGCCGCCACGAACGGTGCCTAGCTGCTTGCGAGCGAGCGACGGAGAAGCCGACAGTAATGGCGACCAATTTCCACAGAGTTCCGAAGCACAGCTAAGGTCGGCTAGCTAAGGCCCCGCCAGCCCATGCCGGTGCACTTGAAGCGCGCTAAATACAACCGAGCTCGTTGCCGACCACCGCAATTCGTTTTGGACTAGTCGCACCGAAGCGGCGAGGTCTCTGCCCAATATAGTGAGCCCACAGGCACGCCCGCTATATAAAAATTACACCATCTCCCGCTAAACGGGACCATGAGGCGATGCGAAGCCGGAGCACTTGCACGATCGCGTTCCGTTGGCGTTTGTTGGGCATGCTACCGACCTCGCGTCGTGGAACGCGAAGAGGGACGCTACGCGCGTCGTATCTTCCATCTAGCCTGGCCGTTAATTCTCGCAGGGCGAGCGGGGAACGTGGTCGACAGGCGGGCGAGAGGGGGCAGCGTGGGAGAGGAGAGAGAAGCGGAGGGGACGCGCATGCGCTCGAGCTCATCGCGGCGTTGCGCAGGAGAGAATTTCGGCATGTCTAGCCCCCGTTTCAGAGGAAGAGTGGAAAGGGCGAGGGGAGAGGGGGAGGGGAGAGGGGGAGGGGAGAGGGAAGAGGGAAAGTGGAGAGTGGAAGAGGAGAGGGTATGCGCATGCGCAGTAAGGGTGGTTACGCCGCACACCACCACCACCACCGGATTGAACTCCGCCTTAAGATACTTCGCATCTAAAAAACAGGTGCGGCCTGCTGCGTCGCGTCGCCGTCAATGGGCGAGCGCGGGTCGGCTGAGCGGCAGCTGTTTTGAGGGCGCCACAAGCACGGTCCTCATAGGGAGCCTTCATGTGTGCGCGCCCCCTCCGTTTTTTAGGGTGGTGACAAGTTCGATCATAGTTGCCTACCACGGGCTTTGGCGGCCGCTATACATGGCGGGCCGCCATACTGGTTCTCAGCGGTCGCTAGTTTACATTGAAGGTAGCGTGCTTTTTTACAAGAATGGGGTGGTTTCTTTACGTAGCAAGTTCTGAAAGTGAGAGAGTTGTTCCCTGAGGTTATTCGCCATTTTCTGGAATAGAAAGACTGTGTTCGTTGACTCGAGTTCGTGTAATATACTTTGAAAACAGTTCGTTTCTCGCAGTGAACCCACCGCATCGGGCGAGTGGTGACGATTTTATAGGGGCCTATATTTGCGATGCGGCGAACCTTGATATGACGGTGAACGTAACTAAAAGTCTGCGCGGCATTCTTGAAGCAGAAGTCACCTTGTCACTGCAGGCAGTTCAAAGGTGTTCTGGTGCAGGGCAGGAGTCCATGATATAATTTATGATGGTGCCTGTGACCACGGGAAAGGCGGATGAAACAATCGCGTAGGTCACGATGTTCTTTCCACGCCAAATAACTTCGGCACCCTGTTTGTCACACCCTATATATTGCTTCTATGCGTAATAAAATTCCCTGCAGGAAGTTTACTTCTTGCGTGCAAATCTATACAATGGACTGCTTAGAGACCTTACAGGTATTTAGCACTGGCGAAAATGAGAGCACTCAGTCATATCGCACCTACCCCTCCCCCCCCCCCCTTCAGCCAAGAAGCCAGTAAATTAGGCTTGACAGAAGACAAAGACACGGGAGCAACAAGGAACGTTTTAATAGTAACGATAACAACATAACAACAACTTTAGCGGTTGAAACAAGCAGCAATGTGCACGAAGATAGATCAGAGCAAAACAAAACATTACATAAAAAGAGGCACACAAAATTTGTAAGATGTCATATTGTGGTTTCAACTTTCCCCCCTTTTTAGCGAATTCGACATATGCCTTCACGTTATGATACGTAAGGTAAGTTGCTTGTTTCAGTGAATATTTATTTACATCGAAAGTCCAAGGTTGATTACACATAAAATATATAACAATTGGTGCGTGCACATTTCCTGCACAAGGACAGCTCATCAAAAAGAACAAATGAAGTCAGCTACACGAATGTTCATTTGCACAGTAACAGACAGATTCAACACAGTATGCTCACAGAAATGCGTTCTTTTCATAAGCAGTAATTTTTAAATTGGATTGGAGCCTTTTAAAAAGCTGCTACTCAAGGTTCACTGCAGCACACGTCTTACTTGACTGACCATTCACCCTTTGTGCCTGTTTCTGCCGAAGATGAATCTTTAGCCTTGTCCTAACATACTTTTCCAGCAGCGACTTTTCTACCTGTGCACGATGGATTTCGCAGCTCTCCAGTCGCACAGTTACTGATCTGCGCAATGCACTCAAAATGCTCGCGAATGGGGTTTTTAGCGCCAAAATTCCGTCTTCGTCGGCAAAGGCCTTGAAGTGTTCTTCGCATTCAGTGAGCACTTCCATGACAGCTCGGCTAGGCTGAATGAGCTTTCCAGCGCCCTGAGCGTATTCTTTAAGCTTAACGAGAGTGCTGTATTTATCGTCATTTCCTACCAGTGCCGCTTTGCAGTCCTTGCACTCGTCAATGAATTTCAAGATGGACTTCAGTAGAAAACCTCCTACATATGCAAGAATGTCACGTTCTACTGCAGTGGTTGCATACAGAAGAACGTTTTCAAGCTCTTCTGCTTCCTCGTTCTCCCCACTTTCTTGCGCAACTTGTGCCTTGATACTGGGGTCCAGGAGGTCAGCTAAGTGCAAGCTGTCATCCTCGTTATAGCTAGATGACGTTGGCGTGTGCAGGTATTGGCTGACACATATCATCTTTAGAGCACACTTCACATCATACACACTTGGGATGGGCTTCCTGAGTCTTACAACAGAGAAAATATTTTCAAGACAGTCCTGTATCAGTCTACCTGTAAGCAGGTACCGGTAGCCACGTTTCTTCAGCACTTCGTCGGACAGGCACAGCACAACTGTCGTTGATATCAAGAGACCGGCTTGGAAAGGTTTCCAGTGAGCAGTTTTGCCCATGTTGATACGGCAGAAAGTTGTACAAGCAAGTTGAAGGATTTTAACTGCATCTTCATATTTTGAGGGATCAAAATAGCTCAAAGCAACCACTGGGTGCCGTGATGACATGAGTGTGTACCATTTGCTCACTAATTCAAGGAACCAAGCTGTTGCCTCTGCTTCAGGCTTTAACTTTCCTTGTTTGACCAGGTATCTGATAGCAGGAGGGGCTTCGCGAAACATTTGAACGGCGACATTCACCTTCATCTTAGTGAAGTGCCCACTGCCATTGTGGATGTCAGACAACTTATTCGCAACCTTCAGGTCATAGTCAGAGTAAAATTCTAGGACGGCTTTAATGTGATCAACGCTGACAATTTCTCCAGGAAGCTCTTGCTCCTTAACGGTTTCTTGTCCTAGTGTAAATGTTTCTGAACGAAGCAGCTGGGCCCGAATGTTTTTCAAAACATGCGCTGGGTCAGCCATAAAAAACAACATCTGGTCTGCAAGGTGCGGGTGTGGTACAGAACACACGGTCTCTGATTGTCTGTTGCTGGAGAATCCCAGTAGGCGCCATACTGCCCGGTTAGCTGATCCCATGTCACTGGTTACCACAAGCACTCGCAACGAGATATTAAAGCAGAGCTCAAATAAATGAAATACAAGATCTTTCAGGAGTGCCCCGTCGACTGATCGCCCAGTGAAGTGGTAGGCTATGACCTGCTTCCACCTCGTGTTTAGCCCACCGATCATGAACACAAGGGCATGGTTGGCAACTTGCACATTTGACTGTGGCAGCGTGGTACCCCCGAAAAGGCAGTCCAGAGAGCGGTCGTGATCGAAACCCTGGCTGATTTCCATCTCATCCATGAATAACACGCAGTCCTTTTCTATGTCATGCATTGTCTCACTTTTGAGCTTTAAAACATATAGTACCTCATGAAGAATGCGTGGCAAAAAGCGGATGTTCTGAAGTCTTCTAATGAGGGTCCTGTTCGAAGGTAATGGATACGACAACGACCTCAGTAGTTCATATCCAGTTGTGCCACATACATGTTTAATCTGAAGTGCTACTCCGATAGTCTTTTCAGACCATTTTGATCCTTTCGTAGTCTTTCTCGCCAGAGCAGCTGTTTGGTCATTGTTCAGAAAGCTTGCAGTAGTTAATTCGCGTATTTTTTTTTCAGCAGATGCCAGTTTTTTCCTCGCACTTTTGAGCTGTGATTTTGCTTTCTCATGTAGTCTTTGTAGGCTCTTGTACTTGCGCATCAGGTCAGCGTTTTTTTTTTCGAAGTTCCGCGTTCTCTCGATGAATCAGTGTCGTACCTACAGCTGCACTTTTTCCAGTTGTGAAGAGGTGTGGGGAGGCTGATTTTTCAGTGTTGAAGTACCATTTTCAAGAGAGGGTGTCCCACTTGGTACAAAGCTATAAGAAGCTTCAAGACAAGACATCTGTGTTCTATTCTGAACATAAGTGTCACTGAAGTGAAAATACTGATGCGCAGAGGCTAACGATTCTCGTGTGCAGCAGGACTTATCAGCACTGCCACTTTTAACGTTATCAAGAGGGACAGATGGCACAAGAAATTTCTGAGATGTCCTTTGACAATTTCTGGTATCTTTTCCTGTCGTAGGAACAGACGCTGGTGCGCTCACAAGTGAAATTGGCAATGATGCACAATGAATACGTAAGTCACGAGCATCGCCCATGTCAGCTGGAATATCAACCGAGTTAGCAGCCAAAGATTCACAAGTAGAACTAGCACTACCAGAACTGTCAGCGGCGTTGCTTGGGGTGTCACTTAGCTGAACAGTGTCTACATCTGCGAAGGCACAGTTTGGCTCCACAGCACTGCTTGCTGCAAACATCACATTCGGCACTGGAGCCACCTCTGATACCTGAGCACTGGCTGTCTTGGGTTGTACGCCGGCGACTCTGTCACTTGAGAGATCTGGATGCCGAGGCGGTACGTTTGATACAGCATCCCGATTCTTTGGGGGCAATCTGTGCTTTGGAAGAGCTGAAAGAGTTAACAAAGCCACTTTAGTATAACAAAACCACTTTAGTGTTATTGCTGACAAGTACAAAGGTGACATTTAAGATATCCCACTCACTATTGGAAGAAGTAAGCCATTATTGAGTTTGTAAAAAAATCGCACTCAAACTCTGGCCTTTAGGTAAGTCTTTTTGACAAAGCTCGGACAAAGTCACATGCGTAGTTTACAAGCATTTTACGCATGCGCGAGCAATGAATAGTCAAAACAATTTAGCTAGCACATTCAAGTGAGCTCACTTACGGCGAAAAGAAAACAGCGTTGGGTTAGCATCTGGCCTTAGTTTCTTCAAACCGTCCTGCCTCCTTTGCTCGAAGCTTGTGTCCTCGAAGTGGGCCTTGAGCAAAGCAATAATGCGAAAAGTCATAGAGGGCACGAAACAGACAAACGTAGTCTATAAAACACTAAATAAAACTGATATCACGACATAAAATCATCGTTGTGGCAGTTTATGAAAAAAAATCACAGCATATCCACGGGGTGAATGATGATGAGTGGGGCGAAGCTACGGAGGGAATCATCTGTAAACCGTGAAACTCTTCCGTGAAATGCGCCCAGTACATAATATAAAGAGTGTGAAACATCGTGTATATATTAAACATCAAACTTTTATTGTACTGTTGGTTTACGTGGTCCCTTCATTATCACTTGTGATCGGTGAAATGCAAGGAAGAAGTCCGCTCCCGAGCGAAAGAGCGCCAAGAGCGACCGCATTCCCCGCTCGCCCTGTGCGAATTAAAGGCAAGGCTAGAGGGAAGACAGGACGCGCGTTCCACGACGCGAGGTCGGTAGCATGCCCAACGAAAGCCAACGGAACGCGATCGTGCAAGTGCTCCTGCTTCGCATCGCCTCATGGTTCCATTTAGCGTCCCAAAACCAAATATATTGCTCAAGGTGTGCCTTGCGTTTTTCGTAGAAATAATTTCTTTATCATGTACATTAAGACGAAAAGTTGAAAGCTCACTAGAGTGTATCGCCCGCAAAGTATGTCTTTTAGTGTGATTTAACTCTCGTACGGCAGGGTCCTCGCGCCGTTGCCGGTCCACCTCGCCCGTTGACGATCGGGCGAGGTGGCTACATACAACTACTACTACTACTACACTTTAAGAAAAACATCTGGCGTTCTTTCGTTCTGCTTTTACAAAACATCTGGCGTCTTTCGTTGGTTTATTTCATCAATCAACGGCGTTTTGAACAAAATTTTTATTGTTTAATCACGCACAGGAGAAATCTCACCAGGCACTACCTTGGAGGTAAACAATGGCTGCTAATGGGAATGAGAGACAGAAGAAGTCGGCTTTTAGCTAACACTTACACTTCTACTTCTACTAACGTTTCCTACTGGAACATGCCAATGGCTGCTAATGGGGAATGAGAGACAGAAGAATTCGGCTTTTAGTTAACGCGCACGCTGCGAATTTTTTATTGTTCAACAACGCACAGGAGAAATCTCCCACCGGCACCACCTTGGAGGTCAAAGCGTAAGACTTGTTACGGACTACTACGATGACTACGAGGGACGAACGGGTGCCGCCTTAAGGAGCTTCGCCCCTAAAAGGACAAAAAAATTCCGACGCTGCACCACACTCTCCCACGTGGCATATTCGAGTTATAAGCAAAAACCGGAATCCTTGGTGCACAGAAACAGAAGTGTTTAAGACAGACAGACAGACAGACAGACAGACAGACAGACAGACAGACAGACAGACAGACAGACAGACAGACAGACAGACAGACAGACAGACAGACAGACAGACAGACAGACAGACAGACAGACGTACGACGGACGGACGCGAAAAGTAAATCAGTCGCATTCTATATTATTAAAACAAAAACTTTACTGGCATAGTTGAGCGAGTTCAGGTGTTATTTTCGCGTGGCCTTGAAGCGAAGAACAGATACCCCGTGGCAAGACGCGCAAAATTTAGTTGTTGCGTTGCAGTTGTGCAAGAGACTACCACGGCCGGACTGGAAAGGCACGCGAGCCGTAACTCTACAGGGAACGCGTTCGTCGGCTTGTCTGTCTACATCTCCAATTGTACTTCCTGAGCGTCCGAGGTGAAAGTTGCAGGAGCGCGCACATCTGCCAGCAAAGGAACACGCGAACGCGAGCGTCTGTCGGTGGTTTACGGGCACGGCGTTTCTCGCGTCGAATGCGGCGACGGCTTTGGAAACTCAAGAAAAGAAGATAGCAAGTGCACGCAGTACGGCCCGTTTAACTAGCCATTTCGTTAGGTTAGCAAACTGCGCTTCGGCTACGAGAATAAACAAGCATAACCATTAAACACGCTTTCGTTGGCATAACCAGGCCTAGCCGAGCTAAGCTGCAGCCAGGAGAAGTCGCGTTTACCTTGCACGGACTGCTTTTCGTCACACCACAAAGCAAATCATTTCACGAAATATGCGGTGATAAACTCAATCCGCTCGCGAGTCGCAATACAACGCGTACTCACCTCACAAACACGGGAGGAAGCAGTCGGCTCCCAGCAGTCTCGCTTAACTTGCGCAATCCAGCGTTTCCGTCGGTTAGGACAAGTCGGGAACCGGAACATTCTCACACCCCGTCTCCAGATGGTTGTGCATTGCGGCACGCAGCACCCTGGCATTCTCATTCCAAGGTTCTTGTAGAAGCACTTAGCGCGAGGATGGTGTCACAGAAGAAGCTAGGTCCAGAGCGATGTGGTAGACGCAGCGCATACCGCAGCTTGCACACCGCGCCAACGTGCAGTCGGTGCAGTACGACGGAGCAGCAACGAGTGGCCGGGAGAACCAACATGGCGCTCGCGTCGTCCCGTTGCCATGGAAACCTGGACTGGCAACATTGTGTTTTGGCGGGCGGCGGCAAGTGGTGGGTCAAAGGCTGACATCACCCTAAAAAACGGAGGGGGCGCGCACACATGAAGGCTCCCTAGGTCCTCAAGGCAGACGCCGGTTCGTGTTACGATGTGGTCGCCTCAGGATTTATGCGTGTCCGTGTGCTTTTTCGTGTGCTTTCCAGTGCATTTCGTGTATGTGACCATGCGTGTAAGCAGCTTGCCTCATGTTTCCTGCGCCTGAGTACGGTTTTTTGGTGCGCGCGTGTGTGGCAGACGGTTTTTTCTAGCGGTGTGGTGACGCGAAGCTGTTGTGTGCCGCTGTGCAACTCGAACGCGTGAAAAGACGCTACTGTGAAGTACCACATATTCCCGTGCAATCTACAGTGTCAGGAAGCGTAATATTCGTAACAGAGCACTTCTTTTTGTCATAAACGAGCGCTAAAACAGGCGCGCGCCGCCGCATCCAGACGACAGCATCAAGCCACTGCGCCGACACTTACCCCCAACGGATGCGCGCGTCGAAAAAAAAGACAAGCATCAAAAGGCGCCCAGGGCGAACACCTACCCTCATCACCGAAGACGCCGTCGCGGTCGCGACAGCCTAACACCCGCGCAGATCGGGAGAGTTCAAGAAATCAAAGTGGAACCGACCGATTCCGCTGACGAACCGAAGAGACGAATCCCTTTCCCCTAGCTGTCGCTGCGCTACGTGCTACGAGCGGAACAAGCACTTGGAATGGTCGCGAAACCGGGAAGGATCCAAACGAGAGACAACGGTGGGTAGGACGGTTTGGTGAAGTCGGCGAAGAAGTTATGTTGTTCGTGTGAGTCGTGTAGTGCGGTCAGTAGATCTTGGATGATCGAGTGATGATGCCGTGGGAGCACTGTTTTGAAGAGTGTCGCCGAACGACGGTGATCAGAGCTGTAGGTCGTTTGAGTGTTTCAAGGAAGAGAAATATTTGAGAAACGTTCGAAGAATTGCGGGCGGCCCATGTTTGGTGAATATTCAAGGCCTTTAAGTGTTCTTGGATAGTTTCTAATGGATGAGAGTGCATTTGTAGCACGGTAAGTTCGTTCCCGTTGTTCTAAACACCATCTAACTGATGTTGTGAGTTGTAATTGATACCTGCCGAGTGTGCAAGTATGTGTGATGCTTGTACTGCCTTAAGTGAGAATACATTTTGTTTCTGTTATCAACTCTTGGCTCTAACTCGGTCTTCGGACCACAACCGGCGTTCGTTGGCGCACTAAAAGACCTACATTTAAATTGTGTGTGCTTTCGTGGTGCGTTTCGGTGGACCAATAAGTCAACCCTTGGAATCTGCCCGGCGAATGCCTCCCGATTAACAGGATCAGTGATTGAGTGACACTTTTCATTTCACATGAGCCAAACGGGCAGCATTCGTGGAGAGTATTGAGGC